>NC_091951.1:131618056-131939306 GCF_031021105.1 Erythrolamprus reginae
ATATATATATATATATATATATATATATATCACATATACATATGCATGCATGCATACATACATACATACATACATACACACGCACACACACACAAATATATATATCCTAGTCTCCCTTAATTTTCAAGTTCAGCAAAAACATGTGACACTGTAGCTTAGAGGTTAATTCTCTGCCTTACACAGCAAAGGTTGCAAGTTCAAGTCCCAGTGAGGGTATGGCTAGCTGATGAGGCCAAAATAAGGCAGAAATAGATCTATCCTAGTCTCTCTTAATTTTCAAATTCAGCAAAAAAACATGTGACACATATAGAATATAGTTTGCTGGCTATGAATAAATTAACTGCCTTGGAAATGGCCTTGGGTTGGGCCGAGAGGCAAAAAAGGAGCTGTGATGTTCCTTCAATATACCAGGGTGATTCGACACAAAAAACATGTAACCCTTCCCTTGTACAGAGCTGAAGGGATTGGATACTGTAGCCTAGAGGTTAATTCTCTGCCTTACAAGGCAAAGACTGCAAGTTCAAATCCCAGTGGCTAGCTGGTGAAACCAGAACAAGGCCAAAATAGATCTATGTGCAATTCTGTACTTGTGCAGGTTTATTTATTTATTTAGATTTGTATGCCGCCCCTCTCCGCAGACTCGGGGCGGCTCACAACAAAATGAAAAAAAACCAGTTTACAACAAATCTAAATTTCTACTAAAAACATTTAAAAGAAACCCCATTTTCTAAACACACATACATACACACATACCATTCATAAATTGTATATGCCCGGGGGAGATGTCTCAGTTCCCCCATGCCTGACGACACAGGTGGGTCTTAAGGAGCTTACGAAAGGCAAGGAGAGTAGGGGCAGTTCTAATCTCCGGGGGGAGTTGGTTCCAGAGGGTCGGGGCCGCCACAGAGAAGGCTCTTCCCCTGGGGCCCGTCAACCGACATTGTTTAGTTGACGGGACCTGGAGAAGGCCCACTCTGTGGGACCTAATCGGTCGCTGGGATTCGTGCGGCAGCAGGCGGTCTCAGAGATATTCTGGTCCAGTGCCATGAAGGGCTTTAAAGGTCATAACCAACCCTTTGAATTGTGACCGGAAGTTGATCGGCAACCAATGCAGACTGCGGAGTGTTGGTGAAACATGGGCATACCTAGGTAGGCCCATGACTGCTCTCGCAGCTGCATTCTGCACGATCTGAAGTTTCTGAACACTTTTCAAAGGTAGCCCCATGTAGAGAGCATTACAGTAGTCGAACCTCGAGGTGATGAGGGCATGAGTGACTGTAATCGGCTTCTTCTAAAGATCGCTGGAGCTGGAGTGCCACCACCTTCTCGACAACCTTCCCCATAAAGGGAAGGTTGGAGACTGGCCGGTAGTTATTAAGTACGGCTGGGTTCAGGGAAGGCTTCTTGAGGAGGGGGCGCACAAGCGCCTCTTTATAGGAAGATGGAAAGGATCCCCTCCCCAAGGAAGCATTGATAATCTCCTGGACCCAGCTCTGTGTCACCTCTCTGCTGGCCGAAACCAACCAGGAGGGACACGGATCCAGTAAACAGGTGGCGGAACTCACAGCTCCAATGGCCTTGTCCACTTCATCAGGTGTCACCAGATAAAACTCTTCCCAGACAGGTGGACAAGTACGTGCCCCAGTCACCTCAACTGACTCATTTTCAGGCGACTCTGTTTTCCAATTGGAGTCGAGGTCTGCCCGGATCTGAGCGATTTTATCAGCGAAAAACGTGTTAAAATCCTCGGTACTACTCTGTAAGGGCTCCCCAACTCCCCTCTGATTAAGAAGGGAGCGGGTCACCCTAAACAGAGCGGCCGGGCGGGATTCCGCTGATGCAATCAAGGCGGCATGATACGCGCATCTTGCTGCCTTGAGCGCCACTTTGTAAGTCTTAATAAAAGCTCTTACAAGTGTTCGATCAGATTCAGACTTACTCTTCCTCCATCGCTTCTCTAGACGTCTCTTCTGGCATTTCAACTCCCGGAGCTCCTCGTTGAACCATGGAGCTCTACGGGGTCTAGCGCCACGGAGAGGTCGCAAAGGTGCAATCCGATCTAGAGCTCTGCTGCAGCCTTGTTCCAGGCTTCCGCAAGAGACTCTGCCGAACTGTGGACGAGTGCATCTGGAATAACCCCAAGCGCCGTCTGAAAGCCCTCTGGGTCCATCAGGCGTCTGGGGTGGAACATCTTAATTGGTTCCGCCTCCCTGCGGGGAAGGATTGGAGCCAGGAAGTCAAGCCGTAGTAGAAAATGGTCTGACCATGACAAAGGCAACACTTCTAAGCCCCTTAGTCTCAGACCATTGCTCAATTGCTCAGAGAGGAATACCATGTCGGGTCCGTGTCCTCCCTCGTGAGTCGGACCCTGTATTACTTGAGTCAGGTCCATGGCTGTCATGGTGGTCATGAACTCCTGTGCCAGTCCAGAGGCTTCGCCGAGTGACAGCAGATTGAAGTCCCCCAAGACAATAAGTCTGGGGAACTCCACCGCCAACCCGGCTAGCTCCTCGAGCAGCACAGGCAGGGCTTTTGACACGCAGCTGGGAGGCAGGTACATGAGAAACAAGCCCACCTGAACCCCTAAGTCCAACTTCATCAAGAGAGACTCACAACCCACAATCTCTGGAGCAATGAGTCCACGTAGGCAAAGGCACTCCCTGGCTATAATAGCCACTCCTCCCCCCCTTCCCTGGGGTCGAGGTTGATGCCATATCTGAAACCCAGCTGGGCAAATTTCAGAGAGAGGAACTCCTCCCTCTGGGCCCAGCCAGGTTTCAGTAATACATGCCAGGTCGGCCTCCTCATCCAGAATTAAATCCCGGATGAGGAGAGCTTTATTTACCACCGACCTGGCATTAAGCAGTAGCAACCTGAGCCCAGGGCCAGAATTACACTCATCACCAGTACCCAAGATTGAGCTCACAGAGCCAGAACAAGGGACCGTTATTAAGCAACGGTCCCTCGTTCCCCTGGAACGGCTAACTCTGTGGCCCTCTGTAGCAGAATTGTGCAAGGAGACGCAGGTATGCCCATGTTTCTGTGTGTTTTTTTGCTTTGATGTTGAAAATGAAGGGAGACTAGTATAGATATATTTTAAGCCTGAGCTTGAGATTTTAAGCTGGAGATAGAAAAAGAAATAGAAAAATAAATAGAATGTGTGTGTTTGTGTGAAAGAAGCAAGTTTGTTTTCTGAAATGAGAGTGTCTGATTCATTGATAAATTTCAGAATCTTGATTATTGTGTTGCGTTTTTGTAAAATTTTATAGCATTCATTTTAGCAGATGACCAAAATTCAGAATCAAAAGAAGTAAAGGCAGAAGGAGAAAAAAAATCTGAGTGGCATAGAATTGAAAGATACCATTGATAAATAAAATCTGCTATTATGATATTTCTGAAGAAGAAATGTTTTGCTGGTGTGAGTATGGAAAATGCAGTGTAGTTAAAAGCAGCATCTTTACTTGGAAAAACCTAGTGAAAAGCCACTAGAAAAATGGCTTAGTACTTACCCCCACTTCCCTAGTGAAGACAAGCAAAGTTTCTGCTGTCCTGATTCTACCGGGAAACTTAAGAAATGCTGAATTCTCTGCCACCAGATCTTCTATCATAGGCAGGTTGACCAACAGAGACTTTGCCCATAGACATCCGTACTGGTGTCTCATACAGATATCTGATTGTTATAAAAGCAATCAGAGCTGGCTAGTTCAGACACACCCTGGATTTTTCAAGGATGTGCAGATGGTGATAGGCATCAGGCTAGTGTGCCTCAGCGTATCCATGTCTACAGCCTAGAAAAGGAAAACCATCCCAAGGAGTATATACACAAAGATAGTTACTTATGAAATGCATGAAATCAACCATATGTATGTTTTGATTACTCAATAGGAAAAGTGGTGGTTCAATGGCTAAGACACTCAGTCAGAAAGGTCGGTAGTTTGTCGGTTCGAATCCCTAGTGCCACAGGTAAGAATTATCTATAGAATCTAAGCATGTAAGGCCTAGATACATACAAAACATACTCTTATTAGAGTACTGAACTTCTGAACTTTGGACCGCGGGCCTTGCCAGGAAATGCAAAAGAACAGAAAAACATGTTTACATCCTGTATCAGAAATGAAGAAATCCTATTTTCCAGGCCAAGAAACATTCTTGGCCTGGAAATAACAACTTGATGGATTAATCTGGAGAGTTCCGAGGAACTATGATGAAATTGGAAGCAAGACAACTCCATATATGGACAAATAATGGACAGGAAGGAGGGGTGTAAACAAGACATAAAAAACCTATATAAGATGATCCTTGTAATTAGGTACTTTACCTTCAGAGGTACACGGGCATTCTTCCTGTGACTTCTCCGGGTCCCTGTATGATCCTGTATGATCATGCCAGAAAATGGGTTTTGTTTTATGTTATGTTATGTTATGTTTGCTATATGTTTCTATGTTTTATATCATGTTGTTAATAAAGACTTTTGGCTTTTATTCTCTTGGTCTTGGGAATTTTTCTGACAAATGAGCACCACCCCCTAGAATCAGGAACAACTAGCACATTGCCTTGCTGTTTGGAAAGCTGGGGATGAGCCATTTTTAATACAAGCTTCTCTCCTTCTTTGAAGCCTTCATTTTTCGTTATGCTATTTTCTTCATTTCCAGTTATCAATCATAATTTTTCATGCCACAGTTTTCTTAAATGACACATTCTTATATCTATGGATCATTGGCTTCTATTAAAAGTCTGAACTTACTTAGATCTAGCTAACAAATGTTTTTCCCCAGTGTCAATATATCTTAAAAAGTGCAGTCTTTGTGACAAGCTCAATTCAGTCACTGCATTCAAGAAAGAAGGGATACACCTACCATGTAAAGCCTAAACATTATTTATCCTCCAAGAAGAATATTTGAAACAAGAGCAATATTAGCCTACAAATGCATTCTCAAAATGTTTCTGTAATCCCTTTCTTTTGATTACTGAGTCCATTAAAAAAAAAATGCTGTTTGAGTCAAGAGGTGATCAGAATATAGAGATTTCTGACTTTATTTATCTATCTATCTATCTATCTATCTATCTATCTATCTATCTATCTATCTATCTATCTATCTATCTATTTATTGGATTTGTAGGAGGAGGAGCCCCTCTCCAAGGACTCAGCTCAGCGCGGGTTTTAAACCAAAGAGAGTAGTTTTTATTCCATCATGACCCTAGAAACGTCCTGTATATGTACTTTCTGCTTTTCAAGAAATGAAGTTTAATTTTGGTTTTACTATTTTCATGCCACATTTTCTCCCAGTTTAGACCCAGTAGGGGAAATTGAGAAACTACAGTTTAAAAGTGTTGTTATGAATGATGGATGCTTGATCTTCATTGTGGATCATACGTACAAAATAAGATTTCACTTTCAATCCCATACTATGCAATACTGAAGGCCATTTATATAGAGGATTATAATTTAAGCAAACATACTGATCTTACCCACATAGTTTGCCTATTTTCAAGATATCTATTTCAGAAAAAAACCTTTTTTTTCCTGCTAGCAAAATTGTCCACATTCTTTGCCAGTGAATACAAACTTTGCCATCCATTCAATGCAAGTATATGATCTATAGCATGGGTGTCAAATTTGATCATGTCACATGATATATTGTGATTTTTTTGCCATTGTGCTGCTGGAGTGGGCGTGGCCAGCATGTGACACATCTGTCCCATGGGCCATCAGTTTCACACCTTTGATCTACAGTATATGATTGGCCAGAGAATTATTTTAATATTTTAAATACCAGCACTGATTATATTACCTAGTCTGGGTAATGAAACATCTGCAAGAAAACAAACAAGTTCAAATAGCACTAGGGACCCCTCAATATTTTATTTATTTATTACATTCACAAGCATTATAACTATGGTTTAATATTTAAAAAATGAATTATAAATATATATAATTAATTATAAATATGATTATCAAAATATCAACATTTCATAGAATTCTAGAATATCAAGTAGTCCTCATTTAGGACCATAATTGAAACTGGTGACTTGGTGATGTGATTGCTAAATAAAATTGTGATTTTGCTTCTGAGGTTACTTCAGCTTTTCTTTGTTGTACAGATTTGTCAGGGTGGGAAAGGTGAGAATCGGTTACAAAGTTATTTTTTCATCACTTCTGGGACTGCAAACAATAGCTAAATGAGGTGTCTTTATAGGAGTTGGAAGGCATCTGCTCTAGCACAACCTCAATACAGGAATCCACTATTCGGTTTCTGGATCTGGTTATAGGGACTAGCAGGAAGAATGAGGTCCTCCACCGGTAACTACAGTGGAATTCTATCCTCCAGCTAATATTGCCTACAGGCCTGAAATTTTTTTAACATCTTTATTTTAGGTATTTATTCTAAAACCGAGTCTAGTATTTTATCTACGGAGTGCTGCTACGATTAGTGCCGCACGAGCTGCAGAAAACTGAAATCTATGGAGGTTGTAGGTATTGTGCATGCTCCTTGTCCACCTCAGGTCATGTCAGATTATGAGGAGGATAAGCCAGGCCCCTTTGGATACCCTGGGCCAGGTGGGTTGCCAGATGAAGCAGAGAGCGAGAGTGAGGGAGAAAGTGACTTGAGTGAGCCTGAGGAACCACCAGAGGGGGCTGATATGACAATGGGGGAGTGGTCCCAGTCAGAGGATGAGGCAGATATTAGAGCGGAAAGTCAGTGGATAGACCCTCACTATAGAAAATTGCTCAGAAGGCGAGAGGAGTTGCATAGTAAAAAGTATTAGTGTATTGACTTAGTTGCTTTTGGGTGTGATGTCACTTCCAGGCAGTATAAAGGGAAAGGATCTTGGGAAATTGGGTGTGGAGATTCAATGTCATTCAATGGAAGAGATATGAGACTGGGTGTGATTGTACGTGGCTTTAAAACCATGATTTCTGCCCCAGTAAAACCCATTTTCTGCTGGATGCTTGTTGCCAGGACTCTGGGGAGCAAAATTCATATGCTTAAATGATAAATGGACTCTATTATCTAAGGAATGCTGATTAGGCTGGGTTTGGCACCTTTCCCGGACATTGTTGATATTTAGCTCCAAAGAAATATAACTCCTTTTTCCTAATCTTTTAAAATCTGCTTTTTGTTATGTGTGCTTATATTAATAAAGAATTTGATTTATTCATAAAGTAAAGGATTTTTAAGTCAGGGGTTTCACTCTGAGGGTTGTGAACAGAACAGTAGGTATTAAAATGGCAGCTACATATAGAGACTAACATCAGAAGGTGAAGAAATGAAGAAATTAAGGAAACATTTTACTTTCCTCATGAGTGAAAGGACTGTTCCTGAGGGTAATCAATTGGCAGCCCCTATAGAAGTCAATCAGACGTGGAGGCGGAGGTGACAGCAGTGACTGTGAAGAGACCCAGGAGACCAGCCAGTAACAACACTATTATGAGAGAGGCACCCTCAGAAGATGTGGCTGGTGAGAGCAGTCACCGTAGTTGAGAGCTGCTTGAATGGCTTGCCTGGATGCCGACGAGTGAGAGTGGCTGGTATTCTGGGCAGTGCCCAGAAGGCTTGCTGAGAACACATTGGTGGCATTCAGAAGAGTTTGCTGAGGACGTCAGGGGTGGCTGACCAGTGAGAGTGGCTGCCACCCAAGATGACACATGGGGGACCACTGACACGGTGTAAAGGCACCAACCAGTGAGAGTGGTTGGGCACCAAGGAGAACACCTGAAGGTGTCCTACCTCTCTGGTCCTATTTCTCCTACCTTCTACCTCGGCAGTTGGTCACAGTCAGTGGTGGCAGGGGGTCAGAGGTCAGCTCCTATGCCCCTACTTTGTGGAGTACCCCAGGGGTCAGTCCTCTCCCCCCTGCTGTTTAATACTCCCCTGCTGTTTAATAATTAAACCACTGGTTGAGATTAAACCACTGGTTGAGATTAAACCACTGGTTGAGATCATCTGACGACATGGGGTGAGTTATCAACAGTATACTGATGATACTCACCTGTACATTTCCACCCTGTGTCTAATTAGTGAAGCAGTGGAGGTGATGTGCCAATGTCTGGAGGCTGTGAGAGTTAACCCTAGTTTTATGTTTGGGTTTCCCTTTGCTGTATTTTGCATTTTATTCCAATTTTTGTAAGCTGCCCTGAGTCTACGGAGAAGGATGGCATAGAAATCCAAATAAATAAATAAACCTCTGACAGATGATTATCCAGCTTTAATTTGAAAACATCCAGAAGGGAGATTTTAATTACCATTTGAAGGACCTTTTTTTGCATATAACTTCCAACCATTTTTTGCAAGCTTTTAAAAACAAAACAAAATCATACTGTAAATTTATACAAACTTCATGAGTTTTGTTAGGGTGTACCGAGAATGTATATTATTTAGTTATTTAATGTATAGATAGTGGGACAGTATTAACATTATGAAACATTTAGTGTTTTCTTTCAGTTTTGGGTTATAATGCAATGAACTATTGTTTAAACCAGGGGTGTGCAACAATGTTCCCTCTAATTTTTTTTTGGTGTAGGCAGTATAGTGTCTGCGTGGCACAGATGTCCCTCAAAAAAACTTGTTGCATAATTATTTGGGGCTCGGTGCTGGGGCAGAATTAGGTCCCTTCCCACTACGTTATTCTGTTATTTTATATTTCAATAGCTCTGGTTTATACAAAGAAAATCAGGCCATTTCAGAGATAAATAAATCAGAATAATCACTTTTTAATTCTTTATTTATTTATTTCCAGACTGCATACTCTTATACAGCACTAAGCAGTTTATAAGATCATTATCATCAACATAAGATACAAAACCTGGGGGGAAATCTGAAAAGGTCTGAAAAATAAGCATACGTTAATTTAACTCCTAAATTATAGGAGAAAAAGGAAACTGCTTTGACTCTATAGTGGCAATATATTCTATGACGTGGGTCCTGCCATAGAGAAAGTCAAATGTACATAATTACATTATTTTTCTTTCTGCAATTTTCTCACCCATCTAATTATTTCTAAAGCATAAAAAATGTGAGTTAGCTCTCAATGCTGTGGAAAAATGAAACCAACTCAACGTTGAATTCATCGTGAATGTTTTAATTTTTTAAAAAATATATCAGAATCTCAGAAGAAAATTTAATTTGATAAAACCAAACATTAAAAAGAGAGATAATCTATAAAAAATAATAAAATCACAGTAATGGACCCCTGGAGCAAGCATATTAAAATTATATTTTATTTGTTTGTTTTTGTTTTTGAAATGTTAATACATGTTCTTAAAAAGGGGGTGCATTTTTTTTTAAAAAATAGTATGAAATAAGTTCTAATAAATGATACTTGTTTTGATCTTTTCTGTCATTTTAGCTTTTATTCAATGGGAATACTGTAAATATCTTTCTTGCCTTAACAGTAGTTGCTCAACTGAATATACCTTTTTTGTCCTGAATCTATTGTATTCTTTGAAAGAAATATTTTAGCATGATACAATCAAAGTCCAAGCTTATGTGATTAAAAATAACATCAAGCAACAGCAGCTGCATTGACATGCTTCTGTATGAACAGAATTTTAGAAAACATAAATGAAACTGCCAGTTGAAAACTTCAGTTGGCATGTTTCCTCCCTCTCTGTGTGAACAGTATCATGTAGTTTAGTAACAAAAGGGAGCAGTTGAATTGCAGAGCTGAGCTAGAAGCCAATAATGAACAAAATTGGCTTAAACTTTATTACTCCAGCATAAATTAAACTTGCCAATCTTTTTGTTAAGGTTATAACTGTCAAGAGGAGGTTGGCATTTAAGTTCAGATATCAGAATTATGTCAGAATTTGGTTCCACAGATTTTAAAAGAGAAAAAGTGCTGCAGATCAGTTATTTACAAAGCATGATTTGATCTGAAAATCCTGTATTGTATCTAGAATCCCTGATGATTGTCTGTGATTCAGTGCTCCGGCAAAATGACTTTTATGTGGGCCCACTCCTCTTTGTAACCGCTGTGTTCTAGGTCAATACATTAACAAAGAATCTTCAGTAATAATGACATTACAATATAGGTTTGTGGATATGAATTGTCAAACAATATTTTCCTGAAAGTTCTGCTTCAAAGCTTTTATTGGGGAAGGCATAAAAGCTTCTGTAGCATAACATTTTTTATCTCCATTTCGTGAAGTAAATATATGTCACTATGTATGGAACCAATATTACCAAATTAAGTATTAGACTGTACCTATTACTAAAAAATAATTTCTACTAAGAAGAAATACATTTTTAGCAGTTTGTGCAATTACCAAAGCCAGCAATTTGGTTTAGAATTAAGAGTTATACAAAACTGAGAACAACAGAATGTAATTTACAGCAGTTGGATGGAAATTTGTTTTTCAAAGTTCAAGAGGGGAAGAGCCCTGAACTTTATTGATTATAATTTCAACATCTTATTTATTTATTTTTATTTTTATTTATTCATTTGTCCAATACACAGATACATAGGAAGAAAAATAGACATGTGATAAT
This sequence comes from Erythrolamprus reginae, assembly GCF_031021105.1. Lineage (NCBI taxonomy): Eukaryota > Metazoa > Chordata > Lepidosauria > Squamata > Dipsadidae > Erythrolamprus > Erythrolamprus reginae. Next base: position 131,628,547 of record NC_091951.1, read on the forward strand.
ATAAAAGAGGGTGAAAGTGAACTAAGAGGAGAGGATAAATGAAAGGAAGAGAATATATAAGATATATTCTGTATCCTAATGCTTATACTAATTCCAAGCTGTTCAGCTAATATACAGTAGTTGTAGAAGAGGTCTTTTTTCTCCAGATGTTGTTGAACTGCAACTGTAGGAAAACTCTTTTCAATAATGACAAACGCATGGAGTTACTTTTCACCTATAAATGATAGGCAACTGTTCCTTATCCCTGCAAATAAAGAGCGTCCATTATCAACTACTAATCTGGCAAAATGCAATTATAATATTATTGTCAAAAAGTTGATGGATTACTAAACTAGTAATTAGTTGATTAGGCATTTAAAAAGTCTTGCACCATTTTGCTTGATTCTTATTTGAACAGTTGTTTTGTAGACTACTGCTTTTACTTCTTAACAGGCTAGCTAAGAACAGTATCTAGGTTAAGGTGACCAGATGCCCCGCTTTCTGTGGGACAGTCCCATCTTTTCATAATCTGTACCGCGGCCTGCACCATTTCAAAAATGTACTGATTTTCTTCCCTCTCCCTTCCCTCCCTCCCTCCCCCTCTCCCTCCCCCCTCTCCCTTTTTCCTCTATGGTGACGGTGGAAAGAAACATTGAAGCATCTTGGGATTATCCTAGGCGGGTTGTACTTCCTGAATCTCCCAGCTTAGGGTAGGCCTCGCACTCACAATGAACTTCTTGAAGAATTCTTCTTTGGAACCGAATGAGGAGATCCGGCTGTGGCAACCCATTACTGAGGCCATGCTTGCAGGACACAGTCTGGGCACCGGCAACCTGTACATCACCGAGAGATGAGGGCGTTTATATATATACCTGAGGGGACCTGCAGAATTCCCTGCCCCTGGAAGGAACATGAGAGATAATTCTAAAACTGGCCCTTTTTTTGGAGGAGGAAGACGAAACAACCGGATCTATGGATTTCATCCACCGTCAGATTTTTCCAACCTGGTGCCCTCCAGAGGGGGGCGCCTGCAGCTCAGAAACGCTGCCCGATCACAATATAACTGCAGTTTCAATAAGTAATAATGGGCCATCCAAGCTGGATGCCGTTTCTACATGGTTTCCCAGAGAGAAAGGGATGGAGGATGAGAGAGAGAAAAAAATAAAGAGAAAGTGTCCCCCTTTAGCAATGTTAAAATCTGGCCACTTTAATCTAGGTACTTGTGAAGGTCCTGACATTATGTACTTTTCAGTACCAAAATCTTGTTCCTTAAACTAGCCTATAAGATGGCATTTGGCTGAATGTTCTCATATGATTTCTTTTATGGTATGTTTCAACTTGTATTATTTTTAAAATAAATTTTTTATTATTTGAGGCTCTTTTCCTTGCTCAGAAGGAAAGCCTAGTATTGGAAGTATCAATCTCTTTGTCTCTCTGTCATCTATTTATTTCGGGAGTGTCAAACATGCAGCCCACAGGCCAGATGCATCATGTGCTGGCCATGCCTACCATAGCTCCAGGAAGGGAAAAACATTATGAAACATCACGTGAGGGCAATGTGGACTCTGAGTCAATAAAACAAAGATCACCAAGGTATAATAATTTTCTATATGCTGAATCTCATTTTTAGTATATTGTATTAATATATCATCATAGATTTAAAAAGAATAGTGTCATTAAAACAATAACACCATCCTTTAGTAACTAACCTACAATTTTTTTTAGAATGTTCAAATTTCAGATGAACTTCAAATGGTCCATATGTATAGCAAAATATGAAATGTCACGTGAGAGTCAAATATTTGAGAAATAGTTTTTTCTTAAAATTATCTACTATGAAATTACGTTTTCCTGCAATTCTTTCCATATAACATAAACATATTCCTACTCCCAGACAGGGAAATTACTAAAAAGGAAAATGATACAAGAGTTTTATATACTACAATTTTATATACCACAAATGTAATCCCTACTATTTTTTTCATTCCCCTCTACAGAAAATCTTTACATGAGCTAATATTTTTAGTTTCACCTTAAAATTCTATATAATGTGAAACACAATTTAAGCATATTTGCAAACTTGTTGGCATTATATGACTCATGAAGAAGCATACTGAAGTTGATGAAAGAAAATTGTCAAGGTCACCTTGATTGTAATCCCCCATTTCATTCAAAGGGGTCCATATTTAGCAGAATAAACACATTAAAAGTATCTAGAGACAGACTCTTAACGGGCAAAAGGCACGTAAACTCAATTAACTCTACATTCTCTAATTAAAAAAACAACAATCCAGCATCACTGAATTTGCTGTTCTCATGGAGAATGAGGGAAGAAGATTAAAGAAAAAAATTGCTCTGCCTATAGGAAGCAGATGGAAGGAAGGAGATGAAGGGTTTCCAATGTTAGAAAATCAAAGATAAAGAGCAGAACAAGATGGAAATCCTTCTTGTTTTCTCTGGTTAAAATGCTACCGGTGATAAATAGAATAAAAGAGGCCCTTATCTTAAGAAGGCATTTATCAAAACCTGGAGCCAGCCTCATTTCACCCAGGAGGGACATGGATCCAATAAACACATGGAGGAACTCATCAATCCCATAGCCTTGTCCACATCCTCAGGAGTCACAGGCTCAAATTCATCCCACACAATAGGACTAACACATACCCCTGTCATCTCAATCAGAATTGTCCAGAGTCCAGGTGCATCTGAATCTGGACGACTTTATCTGACAGAAACTGAACAAATGCCATCAACTCCATCAACTAATCAAGGTTTTACCCCATCAACTAATTAAGATGTTACAACACAGCCAACCAACCTGCTTACAGCAATTAAGCCAGCCCTCCACACACATACACACACCAACATTTATAGAAAGTCAGCAGTTCTGCCACACTTTGTTCACCCTAGCATGGAGCCATAAACACCAGCGTGAAGATGACGAGTGGCACCTTGTCAAAACACTGCCGAGATTCTATCAATATTATATGGGAAAAGACCTGAATACACCAAGACCTACATACCTATACCCATGAAAATCTATGAAAATGCACACACACATACACACATTTTGTATAACATATGTGTATAAAAACAAACATACACAAAGGAAGGGAGTGAGGGAGAGAAAGAGAAAGAAAGAGAGAGGGAGGGGGAGAGAGAGAGGGATGTCTTTGGAATATGATACAGAAATGGTATTGTATCATATTGACAGCAATTATCAGCCAGAATGTGTTTGTATATAATGTTTGTGTAATTTAAGTTTGCATGAGGAATTTAATCAGTTCAGCACCTACCTCTATACTTGATTCTATTTCCTTCCCTTCCCTTTCATTTTTTAAAATACCCCTGTAGTATTTTCATAATATATAACATTTGTCTTTATTTTATTTATCCTTTCTGCAGATAATTCAGGATTTACATTTTACCATGTAAGATTTATATTATACTATTATGTGTGTACCTGTCATCTGCTTACATTTTGTCCTTGTAAGTAGTCTGTTTCCCTACAGAGTATTTTAGTGCAATCGGCTGAAAACCAATTCTTGTTATAATGATGGAAAGTGTTATTAAATAGAAAAATAATTAAATGTATAGTATATTGTTTTTACACTTTATGTAGAAAAGGAAACCTTCCTCATAAAATAAATTTTTTTAAATCCCACAGCTATATCATATTGTTATCTTTGTAGAATTTTTTAAGAGTTAGAGTATGTTTATTCCTAAGTATGTGTATTTCTATAACAGTACAATAACGTTATATACTTTCTAGTCTATAGTTACAGGCAGTGTTTCATTCTGAACCCCATTTTCATGACCAGACATGCTAGTAGAATTTTCTACAAATTCTAAATAAATGCTGGTTGAAATGGCTTGCATCCATTCCTTGGAATTATATACTCCCTTAATGAAGTACACATTGGAATTAATAGAATATGTATACTATTAAGGTTTCAGCACTTCAAAAAGGACATTGGAAAAAGCCAATTAAAATCGTTAGGTAGATAGAAACATGCTAACTTTAGTTAGAAGTTAAGCAGGCTGCAGCTCATATACTTAGGTGATGAGAGGTCTCTGAATATTAAAAATAATTAAATTTCAAGCTTTTCACAACAAGTTAAAATTAAAGAGAAACAAACTATATCTTGTCAGCTTTATTCAATGATGGTTTTTGATTGAAGGGATAATGATGTAGTGAACATACTAGCATGCATAAGGAAGTGGGGCAGGAAATGTTAACATTCTCAGCCAGCTGTTTAAAAGAATAAAAAGGCCTGGATTTGCAATAAAGTAGGTATATAACAACAAAACAACACATTTTGATTATGTGCAGAGTTGTGTGAGATTTAGGGACATAGCAAGATTCTGGGAAAGAAACAAAAAGACCTCATGGTCCATCTAGTCTGCCCTTATACTATTTCCTGTATTTTATCTTAGGATGGATATATGTTTATCCCAGGCATGTTTAAATTCGGTTACTGTGGATTTACCAACCATGTCTGCTGGAAGTTTGTTCCAAGGATCTACTACTCTTTCAGTGAAATAATATTTCCTCACGTTGCTTTTGATCTTTCCCCCAACTAACTTCAGATTGTGTCCCCTTGTTCTTGTGTTCACTTTCCTATTAAAAACACTTCCCTCCTGAACCTTATTTAACCCTTTAACATATTTAAATGTTTCGATCATGTCCCCCCTTTTCCTTCTGTCCTCCAGACTATACAGATTGAGTTCATCAAGTCTTTCCTGATACGTTTTATGCTTAAGACCTTCCACCATTCTTGTAACCCATCTTTGGACCCATTCAATTTTGTCAATATCTTTTTGTAGGTGAGGTCTCCAGAACTGAATACAGTATTCCAAATGTGGTCTCACCAGCGCTCTATATAAGGGGATCACAATCTCCCTCTTCCTGCTTGTTATACCTCTAGCTATGCAGCCAAGCATCCTACTTGCTTTTCCTACTGCCCGACCACACTGCTCACCCATTTTGAGACTGTCAGAAATCACTACCCCTAAATCCTTCTCTTCCAAAGTTTTTGCTAACACAGAACTGCCAATGCAATACTCAGATTGAGGATCACTTAGATTGAGGAAAGAGCCTTTGACTTGGTGACTTTTTAAAAAAAAAAAAAACCAACAACCTCCCATGGGGGTGGGAGAGAGAAGCAACAATAATTGCATATTCTTTCTTTTCATCCAAGTTCAGTGCAAATAATATCGCACACTGTCCACCTGTCATTCAGTAAGCCAGCAGCTTGGCCCAGATGGAAGGGGAGAATAAAAAGTCAGCTCTTTCACAGCTCTGTAAGATTCTCATGTGTAGTGGTCACACCACATCTGTAATTTATACTGTAAGGAGAGATGGGTGTCTGCTTGCCATAAGTGTGATTAACAATTGTAAAGAGCAGCTCTCTACCTTTTCATTAATACTCTCAGCCTGAAATCACAGCAGAAGAAATTAAACATACAGTCTACCAATTGTACTGTTAATCTTACTGGGGGAATAAAGCAATCCCATGCTTTATTTCAAGCAAAATTATAAAATAGAGGACATTAAACTATCATCAAATATATAATTCATCTGGCTTTTTTCCTCAATGTAGAAATAATATTTCCATTTTTGAAGAGTTCAGGAGAAGAGTCATTTTCATAGCTTAAATGGATCAACAATGAAGTACAGGAGCAAAGCTAGCAGAAATATTTTTCTGCACGAAGCAGTATATGTATTATATGGATAACAAGCAAAAACGTTGTATAACTCCTAATTTGATCACATTATCAATGAGTTTTCTTTACAAAACCAGAAAAATAAAATATTTTGTGTGAATTGCAAATAAAATGCAGAACATCTTCCTTTTTTTTTCATTAACACTAAACTGCTTAACAGTTTTACGTTTTTGTTTATGTAGCACTAAACTGTATTTTCAGTTGAAGCATGTGTAATGAACATATCTTTTTTTACATTTTTTATTTCTCAAATACATATATAAAATAGCTTTTTGTTATTTCTGTGTTCATTTTCTTGTACATAACTTATATATACAACAATGTGAAATCACAGCTGCCAGTTTTTCAATTAGTGTTGACCTTGATAAGCTTTGAGTTTTTCTCAAGAACCGCACATATTAATATAGTTTATGTGCAGATCCAAGCAATCTGGCCTTTTAAAATAGATGAATAGTGAGGATTTTTGGTCACTGTGCTTTTTTTCTGCATTAGATCCCAGATTTTTTCATATATGCCCTAGTGTTCATATAGCCACTGGGACGACTACAGCAGGTTAATATCATAATCTTTCCATTTTGATTTTGAGATCTTGATACTTTATGATCTTCTCCAATTCTTTATCTTCTCCAATACTTTATCGTCTATTCCAGTGATGGTGAACCTATGGCACGGGTGGGACAAGTGGGACATGGAGCCATATCTGCTGGCATGCATGCCATTGCCCTAGCTCAGCTCCAACATGCATGTGTATGCTGGCCAGCTGATATTTGGCTCACACAGAGTCTCCTAGGAGGGTGCTTTTGGCTTCCAGAGAGCCTCCAAAGGGATGGGGGAGTTTATCCTCCCCCGGCTCCAGGGAAGCCTTTAGAGCCTGAGGAAGGTGAAACATGAGCCTACTGGGCCCACCTCCTCTGGGGCTGGGAGAAGTTGTTTTTGCCATCACCAGGCATTGAATTATAGATATGGGCACTCACACATGCACGATGGCACATGCCCACGCTCTTTCGGGACCCCAGGAAATAAAGTTTCACCATCACTGGTCTATTCTACCCTTATCCACCATTTCTTCTTTTCAAGCACCTTGCAATCTGTTATTATATACAGTATATAAACTTTTATATGGTGAGGATCAAAAACTTTCAAAATAGTTTTAAATATTCACCAGACAAAAGCAACCTTTATTCACCAATGAGTGCTTTTTTTTCTGTCAAATGATTTTGCTTGGAGTTAAAAAATAATATCATACATAGAACCAAACACGTCGAAACACATATTTCTTTTTACATATCACATTAAAAAGAAATAAAACGACAATGACTAATAAAATATTTTTGTCAGCATCAGTCTTGCACCATTGCAACACCAAGCAAAAATTCTCAATTCATTTTTTCTCCCAAAAACTCTATAGACCTGATGCCTGAAATGTAAATTATTTGGCTGGTCTGTACATGGGATGGGCAAACTGCCTCTAGATTCTGGCCTTCAATGTGTTACCTCTGGCCCCAATCTGCTTATCTAGAAATTCAACACACTGGAAAAAAAACAGCACTAAAACAGCATCAATGTCTTTGTTTTTATATAAAATACTATGAAAGAGAAAGCATGAAAGGGAAATATTGGACTCAGTGAGGGAATAGCGTGTCTTTCATCAGACAATAAATTGTTCCAAAAACCCATTGGATTATTAAAAGTGCTGTTGTTATAAGATCACAAGCAAACAACCATAAACTCGACTATCCCATGCGTAAAACAAGAGAGGTGGAAATGGTTGTCCCTGACCCAAAAGGTTTCTAAGTCATTATGCCATACAGAAAACTAAATAAGACCAATATTACAATTTTAATTTCAGAATAAATGGGACTTGCATTTGATACACAGCAGTCTTAATGGCTTCATTAGCATTTCAACAATGCTCTTGTTTATTAGAGCCTGTGTCCTTGGAAATCTATTGCTGCTTCTGTTGAGAGAAGTCTGATAGCTGTCCATGCAGGAAAGTGATCCTTAGTTAAACTAATTTTAAATAATTAATTAGTAATTAATAAATTAAATTTCATAACGGGACAGCAAATTCTGGTTGACATTAGCCAGCTAGCCTGCTGTAATTGCAACTGGTTTATTTTATAGAAAAGGCCAGGAAAACAATCTCTTAGTTCTCTACCATAACTTCTCACAATCTTCTCCACTGCAGTCAGAAATGTACTGTATTTTTTTTACAAATATGATATTCTAAAGAAAATGTAACCTTATTTTGAATTCTGTATTGAATTGTATTGGATTATGCTACTCATAGAATAATATGGAGTGGGGGAAAAGTTATATCTGTAGGTTTAATTCACATCTTCAAGCATGCTGTATGTTCCATTATTATATGGAAAAAGATGGGTATTAACTGAGAATCATCATCTGTTGTAGTTAATAAGATGCAACTAATACAAACACTATAATGTAATTCAGCTTTCTTTTAAGATGGATGAGATAAAAAGCAATATCAGGAAGAAAAGCAGCTGTATATCATTCACCAATTATTAATTGAGCTTTCATTCTCTCTCTCTCTCTCCCCCTCTCCCTCAGTCTCTCTGTCTCTCTATCTTTCTGTCTCTCTCTCACTCTCTCATTGTGCTTGTGTGTGTGTATTCACCTTCTTTCTTGAAAGAGATTTAAGGCATTTATTTAAATGTTGATCCTACCTTGTAAGTGCATAACATCAGCTGCAGACATAACATCATGAAACTCAATAGGTTGCAAGCTGATGAAATTCTATCCTACCGATATCTCAGCAGCATTACTGTAATTACAAAACTATTATAGCTTCTCAATAATGTAAAAGGAAGGGCTTTATGTGTAACAAAAAACCCCTTGGTGAAGTCTTACACAGATGTAATACATTATTCCTAATTTTTAACTAAGAGCTCTACGTGATGACTGTAACTTTGTTGCTTGTATTCTTATGATTTATATTGACTGGTTCCTAATATGACGTGATTGCTTATTTGTACCTGGACTATCATTAAGTGTTGTACCTTATGATTATTGATAAACATATATTTTCTTTTATGTACATTGAAAGCATATGACCCAAGACAAATTCCTTGTGTGTCCAATCACACTTGGCCAATAAAAAAAAATTCTATTCTATTAAAAAAAGACTTCCCAAAGATATTAACCTACAGAATGTACACCCACAATAATTGTAACTTTGAATTCCTTCAAAAATACGCTATCTACTGTTTTAAGTATGTGTGCACAGAAATCAGTATCATGTAATAATATTAATATGAAATGTTTGCATGTATATATCTTTATGCACATGCTACAGGCAGAAAGAGACATCTTTATCTATATGAATGTAAGCACTGTTGTATTTTTATCTGATGTATTCATTCCTTCATTCCTTCATTCTTTCATTTGACTTCTATGCCGCCCAATCGCAATGGAACTTGTGGCCTCTTACAGCAATATAAAAAATACAATACAATAATAAAAAGACACACATCTTTTTTAAAAATCAGTCACATTGCAATAAAGATATGATTTCAGAAAAGAAAATAGTCCAGAAATTATAATTGGGCCAGAATATCACATGTGATAAGTAATGCCTCTTTGAGTCCATAGCATCTCCATAATGAAACACCTGACTTCCAAGCCAATTCAAAATAACTGCAAGGATACAGAAAAGTGTACACAATTAAGGCTTGACCTATTTATATGACTTTCTACTCCTATTTTTTCTGCCCTCTAAAGCCACAACAGGGACATTGGTGGAAATTCTTCCATGCTTATGATTTGGCTTTCTCTTAGGTAGGATCCATTCTAGGGATTAAATTGCTGCTCAGATTAGAGATTTCTCAGAATATATTATTCCAAGCCTTTCATGCCACTGTATTGTTGTTGTTGTTGTTGTTCCTTCTCCTCCACCTCTTCTTCCTGCTCTTCCTCTTCCTGCTCCTCCCCTAGCTCAGGGCTCTTTGAACTTGACAGCTTTAAGACTTGTGGACTTCAACTCCCAGAATTCCTCCACCAGTCATGCTAACTCAGAAATGGGAGTTGAAGTCCACATGCCTTAAACTTGCCAGGTTTGAAGACCCTTGCACCCCTAACACAGCGGTCTTCAAACTTGAAAGTTGGTCTTAAAACCTGTCAGGCGGCTTGCTTCATGCAGCTCTCCTGCTTCTGCTCCTCCTCGAACAGTATCTTTAAGTTTTACATTCTTTCCTGTTGGCTCTATTGTTTTAATCTTTGTTTTTGCTATACATTGCCAGAGACCTTTGGAGTTGGCATCAAATGTTCAGTTATAAACAAAATACTTTGCTATGCTGTGCTCTGTAGTGCTATGCTGTGTTGTGTTGTAACAGAATAATAACAGAGTTGGAAGACCTTGGATTCTGGAGGTGTGTTTTAGTCCAACCTTCTGCACAAGCAGGAGATCCTATATCCTTCTGTATAAATGGCTGTCCAATTTCTTTTTTAAAACCTCCAATGATAGAGCACTCACAACTTCTTCTTTTTTTTTTTTCAATTTTTTTTATTATTTTTTTCATAAAAACAGACAAACACATACAAACAATAAACATAAAGTGGGGGTATATTTCCCCCGCTTCTTATGAAAGTATAGATTCAAATATAGAAAAAGAATACATAATTAAATATATGTTAACTATTATAGTAAAAAAAGTTAATAAATTTGAGTTAAAGTTTTACAGATCTTGATGTGAGTGTTAAGTAGGGTTAGTATAACATAATTACCAAAAAATACCTTTAATATAATCTTAATTACTATAGTAAAATAGTGTCAAACCTTCAATCCAAACAATAAAGCTAAATTCAACTATTATACATCTTGGTATGTTGCTTATACTTATACATACATACACTACTATATCATAATCGTCAAAAAGTCCTTTTAAACTAATATTAATATTATTATCACCTAGGTAAAAACTAATACAAAAAAAAACAACTAAAGATATATCTTATTTTTTCTTATCTATCCATTTATAGAGATTGTTCCATGTTTCATAAAATTTAGTATCCTCTTGATCGTTTAATCTTCTTGTCATCATATCCATTTCAGCGCAATCTAATATTTTAGCTAAGACCTCTTCTTCCTTGGGGATTTCCTCCCCTTTCCAATTTTGCGCATATATTATTCTAGCCGCAGTTAATATGTGTATAATTAAATAAAAGATTTCTTTCTTGTAGGTCTGATTTGTAACACCTAGTAAGTAAAATTCCGGGGTATTATCTATATCTTGCTTTACTATTTCTTTTAATATTTTTTCAATCATTTTCCAATATATTTTTGCTTATTGTTTCTTATTGTTTCGTTGTCTATCTTGTACCATTCTGCAGGTATGGCATCTGGGCCTGTAGCCTTGTTGCTTTTCTGTTTTTTAATTGTTATTAAGAGTTCCTCCATTGTTATTGGTCCGTCCATGGTGGCCTGTTGATCTTCTGTTATTTGTGGTAAATTTGAAGCCTCTAAATAGTTAAAAACTTCATCTTCGATAACATGATCTTTAGCATATAATTCTTTATAAAAATTATACACAATGTCTGCCTTACCTTCTGTGTCATATTTTATTTTACCATCTTTATCTTCTAATTTTTGGATTAATTTTGATTGACTCTGTTTTCTAAGTTTATACGCTAGCCATCTGCCAGGTTTATTTGCATGTTCAAAATAATGTTGCTTTGCTCTTTTGATCTTTTCAGTTAGTTGGTTTTGTTCTATAACTCTAATTTTATGTTTAATTACATTTATTTCTGTCTTTAGATCTCTGTTCTTAATATGTTGCTGCGATAAGGATTCTAATTGTTTTAGTTCATTTGTTAATTGTAAGTACTCTAATTTCTTTTCCTTATTGTGTTTTGCTGTATAGGATATTGTTAAACCTCTTATATACGCTTTAACTGTATCCCATAAGTTCTGTGGAGTAGTGTCTGATGTTTTATTAATTTCAAAAAATATTTTTAATTCCTTTTCAATCCAATCCTTATATTTCTTATCATTTAATATATACCTATTCATCCGCCAGTTGTTCTGTTTGTTGTTCATCGTCATATAGACCACTATTGGGTTATGATCAGCCCATGTATTAACGTCTATCTCGACCTCTCTTATTTGTTCTGCCACCGTTTTTGGTGCCCATAACATGTCAATTCTCGTCCAAATTTTGTGAGGATTGGAGTAAAAGGTAAATTGCCTTTTGTGAGGGTGTCTTTCCCTCCAAATGTCGCTTAGTAATAATTCCGCTTTCATTTTTTGAAAAGTACTAGGTAACAAATTTCTTCTTGTTTTTTTACCTTTTCCCCTTTTTTTATTACCTCCCCCTCCTGAGTGGTCTAATTGTCTATTCGCGATAGCATTGAAATCACCTATTATCAATAAATTATCAATAGCTAAATCTATTATTGTTTGGTGTAAATTTTTATAAAATGTCATTTGGTCTTCATTGGGAGCATAAATAGAAACAACCACTAGAGGTCTAGGTTCAATATCTACTTGTACAATCAATATCCTACCCTCTTTATCCTTATATATTTGTTTGGAATTTATAGAATTCTTGACATACATCACTACACCTCTTTTTTTTTGGTCTGCTAATGCAGCATACATTTTTCCAATTTTGGGATTCAACAGTAATTTTTGGTTATCTTTTTTAATATGAACTTCTTGTAATATTGCAATCTGGACATTTTGGTTTCTAATTTTAGAAAAAATTTGCTTCCTTTTTCTTGGTTCGTTAAGTCCATTAACATTTACGGAAAAGATTTTTAAGTCTTTATTCGTTGTCATTTAATGGGTTTTTTGGTTTCTCGCTGAGGTTGAACTCTTCTAGCACCTTGGTCCTGCTCTATTACTTGGGCAGTTGCCCCCAAGTTTTCTTCTTGCTGAGTTGGTAATTTTTCCCCTGGTTGCTGTTGAACTAGTTGTAGTTGGACCACTTGTTGCTTACTTGCGTAGTCGGAGTGGCCCAAACCACTCTGTTCAAGAAAGTACATGGCTTGTTCTACGTTTTCCAGTTTGTACCTTGTAGAACGCCATGTCAGAGAAAGTCCTTGTGGAATAAGCCAACGGTAAGTAATGTTTTCTTTGATCAAAATTTTAGTTAGAAAGTGATAATCTCTTCTGTTTTCTCTGACACTTCTTGGAACTTGCTTTAGTATCTTTATTTCTACTCCCTGACGTTGGGGCGGGGAGTTTCTTGAATAGTGAAGTATCTCATCTCGCAACGCCTTTCTTGTAAATTTAATATGTATCTCTCTTGGAAGGTTGTGCCGACGGATATAGCTATTCGAGATTCTGTAAACTTCATCGATTTCTCTCTGTAAAGCTATGGGGTCCTCTTGAAGTATAGCTCCAATAATTTCCGCCATAGTCACTTTTAAGTCTTCATCTTTTTCCTCTTTTATATTCTGAAATCGAAGTCCGTACGAAGCTCGTTGCATCTCCGGCTGGATAATAGATTCATCATATCTTCTATATCTCTCATCGGCTCTCCCTTCAAGATAATCCATTCTTTTCTCATTTTTATCAGATTGTTCTTCAACTTTTTTAACTCGGTCGTCACTTTCTTGAAGTGTTTGTTGGATCTGCTTTATCTGGTCTTTCATCTCCCCCATATCAGCTTTCATTTGGGCCATCTCCACTTTAAATTCTGCCAAGTCAGCTTTTATGGCTTCTCTTTGTTGTGTTGCCTCCTCCTTTATGGCTTCTCTTTGTTGTGTTGCCTCCTCCTTTATGGCCTCTCTTTGTTGAGTAGCGTCTTCTTGTGATTTAACCATGAAGTCCTTCAAAGTGTTCAAAGTCTCATGTATAGTTGCAAGATTGGACTGCATTGTTTTGTCTTTGTCTTTGTCTTTGGTAGACATGGTTAACACTTGATGCGAAGGAGAAGAATGCGGTGAGACTTGTGGAGATAGAGTAGTTGGTGTAGTTTGTTTTTTTGTTGTTTTAACAAGGGTTGAGGTGTGGGACATTATCAAATTAGAATCCACTATTTCAAATTTTAAGGTTAGTTTCAATTTTATATGTAGTGAAAAGGAAAAGAAATTACTATAAATTCCAAATCTGTTGAATATATTTTGTTTCCCTTATAATATGGCTATACCAATTCAATAACAATTCAATTAATAACAGAATTCAAAAAAAAAAAGAAAGGAGAAGAAAGAGAAAAAAAGAGAAATATTATTATTTAGTGCCACAGAACAGAAGAACAGGTGCCTTTTCAAGTAAAAGGAAGACAAAAAGTAAAAAAAAGGGAAGGAATATCAACTATATATAGAAAACAAAAGAAAAAGAATTGGAAAGGAAACTTTAGGAGGAGGGAAGAAAAAAGAGAAGGGAAAAAAATGAAGTAAAAAGAGTTGTTCAAAAAGAAAAGGAAGGGGGGTAGTATTTTAATTCAACTATTTAGAATAGAGCAGGAACCCAAGGTTTTTTAACAATGCATATAGTTCAAACCAAGCTTCTTCTAGTAATAAAAATATCCAAGAATAGGGAAGAAAGTCAAAGAGAAATCAGGGGGAAAAAAAACAGATAATTATTCAAAGACACAATAACAGTATTGTATACTTAAGTTCTTCTTATAAATCCTGTAGTTTTGCTAGGAAGTGAAGATGAAAATCCAAATCTCAAAGGATAAAGTTATGTTTAATGTCAATTCAAAATTCAAAGAGTAAAACAAATCCAAAGCTTGCTTGTGTTCAAAATGAAGTCAGTTTATTTTCCAAGTTCAAGACAGGAACAAAGAACAAAGAAACAGATCCCAAGATGGAGTCAAGTTAATTTCGGTACAGCAGGCAGATGTTAAACCAAAGAGTTCTCAGCAGATAATCCAAAAGGTGTCAGCAAATAATCCAAAAGGCTCAGCAAGTATTCCAAATAGGTTAATCCAACAATAAGTAATCCAAAAAAGAAGTGATTTCAATTTCTTCTAGATTCCATTTAGTTCATAGTTATTAAGTTATTTCATATTGTAAAAAGGAGCAGCAGAAGAAAAAAAAAAGGCAGCAAGACTGTATTCCTCCGCTTCAGAAATTAAGTCCAGAACATTATGATTTTAAAAATCTATCAACAACAAATTCTGATCTTCACTAGGAATTTCCTTTAGCAGTTAAAATTTTCTAAATAGTCATATCAAATTTAAACTATTTTGTTAAGCCATAAAGTCAGAAAATTATTTTATAGGTTCCAAAGTTCACGTTCAAGATGGAAAAGTAAAAGTGAAAAAAAGAATTAGGTCCGGCTGTTATTTGCGGATGAGTTTAAACAAGAAAAAACTTTCACTTTCGCCCTGGAGAAAAAAACTTTTACTTAGAGCTTTTACGATCTTCTGGCTTTAAACACGAAACAGAATAGAAATTTTTACCTTAGGTCCTTTCTCTGCTATATTCTTTTTCAATGTAGATGTAGATATTTATACTTTCACTTCTTTGATTTTTGTTCTTCCCGCTGAGTGAGGGGAGAAAGCGCTGGCCGGTCCTCTTAAACAAAGAGGAGCGGTTCTCCCGTCTCCGAAGCTGCGGGGCGAACCGCTGCCTCCGGAGTCCTGGCGATGGGTCCTCGGGCAGAGGAGAGCCCCCTGTTCATGGATCGGGCCATCCGGGCCCGATCCGATCGCAAATGCGACCTTCGGAGGGGGTAGAAAGGATTCACCTGGCAGAGCCCTGCCAGACACGTCCCGCCGCGATCTCGCCAAACCGGAAGTGCAGAGCACTCACAACTTCTGAAGGTAAGCTGTTCCAGTGATTAATTATTTTTTTTTTAAAAAAAATTATTTTTATTGGATTTTTTGAAAACAAAAACAACAAAACAACAAAACAAAAATCAATGTGTAACAAAAGCATCAAATGTAAAATACATATTTACAATTACAGTTCCTTATCTTCGGTTTCTCTATTTTTCTTTAAATTGACAGACGTTCTATTTCCTTTTTTTTCATTGAGCCAATTATAGAATTTACCCCACATGGTATGGTATTCTTTATCCTGTTTGTTCTGTAACTCTAAGGTAAGTTTACTACATTTTGCGCATTCCAATATTTTCCTAAGTCCTCTGATGGTACATTTTCATTCTTCCAGTTTTGAGCAAAAACAAGTTGAGCTGCAGTTAGTATATGTATTATTAAATAATAATTGGCCTTTTCATATTGACCTGATTAATTATTCTTATGGTCAGTAAATTTTTATTTAGTTTAGTTCTAGGTTGGGTCTTCCCTTGATTAATTTTCATTCCTTATTATCCAGGACTGATTCTCTGTTGCCTCACTCTTGCTCGAGTTTCTTCTGGCTCTTGTTGGTGCTGGACATGCCTTGATTGCTTGAAGAGATGTTCAATCTGTTCTCCTGAGACACTGGCTGGACCTGGACCTGACCAATACCAGCCTCGCTAACATGAGGGCTGGCAGGGTTGGAATGGATCCAGAACAAGAGGATGATGGAAAGGGGGATGTGGCTGCAGAGCCCAGCCATGGCTTTAAGAAGCTCAGGGTAGTGAGAAAAGTGGGCTGGCCCCACTGAACCTCATATGCCCAGCCTGGGGGTCAGGAAAGCTGAGACTGGACCAAGCTGGTTAGCTTTCCTTGGGGCTCTTCGCTACTCCTTTTATTTCTCTTTTTGGGGAATCCAGGTTGGCTGAGGAATGAGTGCAAACTACAATGGAGGCTTCCCTTTAGGTGACCTTTGTTTTCCTCTTGTGATCACCTGGCTGGCTGGTGGGGATGTGTGGAGTGTACACAAGCTGAGGGGCCCTTCTTAAGTGAACATGTGGGATTGGCCAAAGCACAACAAAGCTGCTCACTTGAGGAGGGTCCCCCCATTCATGTGCACTCTCCTTGCCCCATCCCAGCCAGCTAGGGGGTCACAAGAGGGGAAGGAGGAGAAAGGAAGCCTCCGCCATGGCTTGCGCTCATTCCTCAGCCAGCCCAGATTTCAAAAAAGAAGAAAGAAAAGGAGTAGCAAAGAGGTCCAAGGAGAGCCCGCTGACCTTTCCAAGAGACTGAGAAGCTCCTTTTCTTTCTTCTTTTTGGAAATCCGGGCTGGCTGAGGAACAAGCTGTGGCAGAGGCTTCCCTCCTCGTCCTCCTCCTCCTCCTCCTCCTCCTCCTCCTCCCCCTCCCCGTCCCCCTCCTCCCCCTCCTCTCATGTCCAGAAGGTCATGAGAGGAGAAGGGGAGGAGAAGGGGGGGAAGCCTTTGCTACGGCTTGTGCTCATTCCTCAGCCAGTTTTTGGAAAAGAAAGAAAAGAAGTAGCAAAGAGCACCAAGGACAGCTCCCTGGGCTTTCAGAGAACGTGAAAAGAGACACAGATACAGATAGATAGACAGAGATACACACACAGAGAGAGGGATGACATGGCTGCCGTGGATAGGGGGTCATGTGGTTGGTGTGGCTAGGGGGTCATGTGGTTGGCGTGGCTAGGGGTTATGTGAGTGGGTGGAAGTAAGTGATGTCAAGTTGACCATGCCCATCCTTCAGAGAGAGGTGGCATACAAATCTAATAAATTGTTGTTGTTGTTGTTGTTGTTGTTGTTATTGTTATTGTTATTGTTATTGTTGCTACTGTTGCTACTGTTGTTGTTTGTTGTTGTTGTTGTTGTTGTTATTATTATTATTATTTGTGGCACCCTGTTGTTTTTTTCTGTGGGAAATGGGTCCAAATGACTCTTTGAGTTTAAGGTTGCAGATCGGTGTGTTAAACTGTCACTGATTTGCCCAATACATCTTTTTCTTTCATATGGTATTTACTTGACTTGATTGTTCCCATGGAGACTGCCATATGGTAGAAATGGTAATGCAAGCAGCACCCTTATGTTTTAAAGATCCTATATGATTTTAATATTAACTGAAGTCCTGAAAGGTACACTAGTCCATTTGTACCTAATGAATTAATATTTTGCTGATTTGTGCGTGTTTGCATGTTCGGTGTTAATGTAGGCTCTGTGGCATAGAGACATCAACATACAGCACTAATTAACACCAATCACACACATTAATGGTAGAACCTACTGCTTAAGTAAATGAACAGCCATGTGCCTGCTGTTTCTACAGGCTGATAGGCATGTGCTCTATTGACAAAGTAAGCTAATTTACCGAATGATTGTCCAAGTGGGAATTGCTGTTTATTTGTAGAGTTTTCCCTATTTAACGCAAGGGGCAAATAATGCACTTAACGTGAATTAAAACATCAACAGCTAAAGGTACCGTATTTTCCGGCGTATAAGACGACTGGGCGTATAAGACGACCCCCTAACTTTTCCAGTTAAAATATAGAATTTGAGATATACTCGCCGTATAAGGCTACCCCTCTTCTGTATATCATAGACCTGACTGAGTCTAGGTCTATGATGTACTTGCATTGAGAAAAAAATCATTTCTGAACATGATAACACAATATTTTAATTACTAATGATGAAGATCTTATTGTTAAAATTATGAATGAATTATTTAGAGAGAGAGAGCCAAGTGGGAGCACTCTTCTGTCTATCTCTCCATATGTCTCTGTCTATCTGTCTTGTCTGCCTCTCATATTTCTCCTCACCACAATTAAGTTTATTATTATAACTCATCATAATTTGTCAACACAAAAAGGTGAACCTGGCTATTTTCCTTTCTCCTACCATCTATTCTGCAGGTATCTTTCAGTCTAACATGCAGCATGCTGACACCTATGTGAGAATCTATTATGGAATGAGAATCTGTATGTGATATCATGATATCGCAATCCAAACAGCCCATCCATTTTTTCCTCTTTCCGCACTTGTCTTTATCCTCTTGCAATGTCACTTAAACAGATTTTAACTTGTCGGGTTTACCATTAGTGACCCTGCCAATTTTCAGTACTGTGCAGTGTGCTATGATACAGAGCAGGGTGAATAATATGACCTCAGCTTTTAAAGTTATTTTAAAATGTTGCCTAAGAAATATGAAAAGATGATTCTTTTTGGAGGAAAAGTACATTTTCAATGGTTAAACATAAGAACAAATACAAACAGGCAGAAATAAATGCATCCAGTTTAACATTCAATCATTTCCCTGGCTCTTTTTATTGAAATGAACAAGTTCATACATTCAATTTTGCAACCACTAATAATGTTGGTCAAGTAGGTACAAAAATACCTGGGGAAAAGATCAAAGTCTTTCTCTCTCCCCCTCTCTCTCCCTCTCTTTCTTTCTTGCTATCTCTCTTTCTCTCTTTTTTTTTGCTTTCTCTCTTTCTCCCCCCCCTCTCTCCTTCTCTTACTATCTCTTTCTCTCTCTTTCTGTCTCCCCTCTCTCCCTCTCTCTCTCTCCCTCTCTTGCCATCTCTTTCTCTCCCTCTCTCTTTCTCTCTCTCCCTCTTTTGCTCTCTCCTTCTCTCTTTCTTTCCCCCCTCTCTCCCTCTCTCTTTCTCTCTCCCTCTGTTGCTATCCCCCCTCTATCTTTCTCTCCCTCTCTTGCCATCTCTTTCTCTCCCTCTCTCTTTCTCTCTCTCCCTCTCTTGCTATCTCTTTCTCTCTTTCTTTCCCCCCTCTCTCCCTCTCTCTTTCTCTCTCTCCCTCTGTTGCTTTCCCCCCTCTATCTTTCTCCCTCTCCCTCTCTTGCTATCTCTTTCTTTCTCTTTCTGCCCCCTCTCCCTCTCTCTTTCTCCTTCTCTTTCTCCCTCTGTTGCTATCCCCCCTCTCTCTTTCTCTCTGTCCCTCTGTTGCTAACCCCCCCTCTCTCTCCCTCTCTTGCTATCTCTTTCTTTCTCTTTCTGCCCCCTCTCCCTCTCTCTTTCTCCTTCTCTTTCTCCCTCTGTTGCTATCCCCCCCTCTCTCCCTCTCTTGCTATCTCTTTCTTTCTCTTTCTGCCCCCTCTCCCTCTCTCTTTCTCCTTCTCTTTCTCCCTCTGTTGCTATCCCCCCTCTCTCTTTCTCTCTGTCCCTCTGTTGCTAACCCCCCCTCTCTCTCCCTCTCTTGCTATCTCTTTCTCTCCCCCCCTCTCTCACGGAACTGAGGCACGGACGGCGGCGTGTGGGCGAGCCTGCGCTTTGCGCAGGCTCGCCCAGCTGGGAGGCGGTGTTCGCGCCCCCCCAGCTGAAACTGACGTCCGGCCGGAGCGATTCTTCCCCGGCCGGACAGGCAGCGTTTGAGCGAGCCTGCGCTCCGTTCAGGCTCGCCCAGCTGGGAGGCGGTGTTCGCGCCCCCCCCCCAGCTGAAACTGACGTCCGGCCGGGGCGATTCTTCCCCGGCCGGACAGGCAGCGTGTGAGCGAGCCTGCGCTCCGTTCAGGCTCGCCCAGCTGGGAGGCGGTGTTCGCGCCCCCCCCCAGCTGAAACTGACGTCCGGCCGGGGCGATTCTTCCCCGGCCGGACAGGCAGCGTGTGAGCGAGCCTGCGCTCCGTTCAGGCTCGCCCAGC
This sequence comes from Erythrolamprus reginae, assembly GCF_031021105.1. Classification (NCBI taxonomy): domain Eukaryota; kingdom Metazoa; phylum Chordata; class Lepidosauria; order Squamata; family Dipsadidae; genus Erythrolamprus; species Erythrolamprus reginae. The sequence goes on from NC_091951.1 coordinate 131,648,631, forward strand.
TGGGAGGCGGTATTCTTGCCCCCCCCAGCTGAAACTGAGGTCCGGCCGGGGCGATTCTTCCCCGGCCGGACAGGCACGCTTGTGCTGCCAAAGGCAGCGTGTGGGCGGGCCTGCGCTCGGCTCAGGCTCGCCCAGCTGGGAGGCGGTATTCTCGCCCCCCCCAGCTGAAACTGAGGTCCGGCCGGGGCGATTCTTCCCCGGCCGGACAGGCACGCTTGTGCTGCCAAAGGCAGCGTGTGGGCGGGCCTGCGCTCGGCTCAGGCTCGCCCAGCTGGGAGGCGGTATTCTCGCCCCCCCCCAGCTGAAACTGAGGTCCGGCCGGGGCGATTCTTCCCCGGCCGGACAGGCACGCTTGTGCTGCCAAAGGCAGCGTGTGGGCGGGCCTGCGCTCGGCTCAGGCTCGCCCAGCTGGGAGGCGGTATTCTCGCCCCCCCCCCCAGCTGAAACTGAGGTCCGGCCGGGGCGATTCTTCCCCGGCCGGACAGGCAGCGTGTGAGCGAGCCTGCGCTCCGTTCAGGCTCGCCCAGCTGGGAGGCGGTGTTCGCGCCCCCCCAGCTGAAACTGACGTCCGGCCGGGGCAATTCTTCCCCGGCCGGACAGGCACGCTTGTGCTGCCAAAGGCAGCGTGTGGGCGGGCCTGCGCTCGGCTCAGGCTCGCCCAGCTGGGAGGCGGTATTCTGGGCCCCCCCAGCTGAAACTGAGGTCCGGCCGGGGCGATTCTTCCCCGGCCGGACAGGCACGCTTGTGCTGCCAAAGGCAGCGTGTGGGCGGGCCTGCGCTCGGCTCAGGCTCGCCCAGCTGGGAGGCGGTATTCTCGCCCCTCTCAGCCATCGCAAATAGGCGCCACTGTCCTATATCCGGCGTACAAGACGACCCCCCACTTTGGAAAAGATTTTCAGGGGTTAAAAAGTCGTCTTATACGCCGGAAAATACGGTAAATATTGCAAATTCAGCAAGGAAAATGGAACACATTAATTCAGAATTAACCACTGTTATCTAGCAATTGATGCTTACTAGAAAGCAAAGCTCATTTTACAAACTGTGGTCATCATTTTTGCCTCTTACTCGTTTAGGTCAAGTTTCAGGCTACAGTAACTGTATTTAAAAAATGAAAATAAATAAATAAAAATAGAAACCTACAACTAGAAATCTGCATGGACAATTAACGTTGTTTGAAAAAGGTCAGTCTAGTAATGACTGGAGACATCAGATATCCATTTAATTTATTCTGATTTTGTATCTGACCAATATAAAGAGTGTTCTTTTCTGTTGAAAGGCCTATGCATAAGATACTTTCAAGATTTTCTTTTTAAACTCTTAGTACTTACAAATTCACAAAGGTGTCTAAAGGCCTCCTTTTAAATTTCTTTTTATAAAAAAATAAGAAAGTATTTCTAGAAGCTTAGATCTCTTTTTATGCCCAGCAGCCATCAGATCAGTTAAATAGGATTGGAAATTCCCATGGAAGTAACAGTAGTCACAGGAACTTTGTACATCAACTTTATACTATCAAACATTAGGGAAGCTCTCTCTCTCTCTGTGTCTCTGTATCTTTCTCTCCCTCCCTCTTTCCTCCTCCTCCTCCTTCTCCCATCCCTATATAATGGAATAATGAATGTTGGGAGTTTAATTTTTAAGGATATAATTTATTTATTTTATTTATTCGTCACACATGTATAGGATTGCAATAGTTTGTATAAATATAACATAAGTAAAAAGTAACAATAAAAGAGGACAATAGGACAGTAGGGCAGGGGTATTCTCTTTATAGAGCTTTATGTTTCAGAAACTTTTGTTTAAGCATACAGCTGGAATATTGCAAATAGCAAAATTAGCAATATTCTAATTATATACAGTGGAACCTCAGTAGTCATCATTAATTGGGTCCAGTAGGAGTGATGAGCACCAAACATGAAGAGTACCATACAATTTTTAATAATTATGTAGTGACTCACAATGTGGCCGCTAAGTTCTAGTTCAGGCATTGAGTACCAAACAAACTTTGACTAGGACAAAGTTTTCAAGACAAAATAGTATTGAGTACGAAAATCAATGAGTTTCAAAGCGGTTGAGCACAAAGTTAGCACTGTATGTGTGTGTGTGTGTGTGTGTGTGTGTGTGTGTGTGTATGCATGTGTGTCCATTTTTGAAATTACATATAGATTAAATATAGAAGTAGTCTTCAACTTGCAATAATTCATTGAGTGACTGCTTGAAGTTGGAACATCACTGAAATAAGTGACATAACTGTTTTTCAAGCTTGTGATCCTTAAAGCAATCCATGGTCACATGATCAAAATTTAAACATCTGACAACTGACCTGTATTTATGGAAGTTAAAATGTAAAGCATTTGGATCATGTGAAAACTCACTCAACAATTGTTTCACTTAGCAACATAAATTTTGGGCTCAATTGTGGTCATAGAGCCAGTGTGGCGCAGCAGGTAGAGTGCTGTACTGCAGGCCACTGAAGCTGACTGTAGATCTGTAGGTCAGCGGTTCAAATCTCATCACTGGCTCAAGGTTGACTCAGCCTTCCATCCTTCCAAAGTGGGTAAAATGAGGACCCAGATTGTGGGGGCAATATGCTGGCTCTGTTACAAAGTGCTATTGCTTACATGTAAGCCACCCTGAGTCTAAGGAGAAGGGCGGCATAAAAATTGAATGAATGAATGAATGAATGAATGAATGAATGAATGGATGGATGGATGGATGGCTGAATGAATGAATGAATGAATAAATAAATAATTCAATCAGTTGTGGGTTTTACTTACCTTTGATGTTACCTTTGCAAATAGAAAGATGTTCATTTCTAATTGGGAGAGTACTGAAAGAAAGTTATTCCCCTAAAATAGTGCTTTTTCCTTCTTCCATCCAAAATTCAAGTCCATAAAACAAGTTCTGCAAATCACCCTTGAAAATTCTGTTATTATTTGCTAAGAACAGGAAGGTGAATGTTTGAATACATATCTCATAAAGCTGACAATTGCAAATATCAGAAGGAATGTGGTAGCATATTTTTACTAACAAATTTTCTATTTAAAAATTATACAACCCTTTCTCATTTATTTATGGGTTTTTTTGCCAACATAGATTAACATAGCTTTCCTCCTACAGCAGTTGTAATCTTTATGTTATGTAAAAATGCACATGCAATCTGTTTTCCTATGGATCATCCTTTAGAATTTAATGTTCCCGTCCATTTTTAAAATCAACATATGGTGAACAGTATAATTGAATTTTACAAAAGCTAAGGTGATGTTACAGAATCTGTTCTCTGCTGAGGCAATGCAAGGATAGTATTTTTTTAATCACCATTTTTATTAATCACTTGTCACAGATGCAAATGTAGCAGCTATTAATCTTCTGCATATGGCGGGAAGCACTTTTGTTGGTCTAATAGACTTGCTGTAAATTATCATGTCACGGATTAACTCATTTTGTTTTACTAATAGTTTGCTTGATTTTCTTTTCTATTGTTCAGAGGTCCCTCTTGAATTGTCCATTTGGACAATTGGAACCTGAATGATTAAGCCTGAGGACAAAGAACTGACTGAGAGGGTCAACCACCAGTGAATAAAAAGAAAGTATGTAGGTTAATTCCAAGTTACCCTCACTGCACCTGGAAGAAAATAACCCCAAAGCATTTTCAATGGGAATTCTTTCCGGTATAATCACCACAATGCAAGCTTTGTGCTATGTTTTATCATTCTTCTGTTCCCCAAAAAACTATACAGAACAAAAGTCAGCAGGACAGTTGATTAAGTCTTGAGACATAGTCATGCATCAAGTTCTGGAGGTCTCCAATAATTACCAGACAACAATGGAATGGAGTGCTCCTCACTTTCCATTATACAAGAGTGATGAACGGCTAGCAACAGGTGCAATTACCCTACACGATACCAAGCAACAATACACTGTGTTGCACTATAAGGATTTCATCCACTGCTTTCTACCAAGAGTTTCCTAGAGGGGTAAGAATTCATCTTTGGGTGATATTATTTATTCATTTAAATCATTTGAATGGCCATCCATCTTAGAACACAAAAATAGACATCTCACAATAAAACTATAAAAGAAATAATGAGACTCTTAAACAGAAACCAAAAATCATCTTTCTCAAAACCATCCATAGGAAAGCATCACTCTGCCCAGTGCCTGGGTTAACAGCAAGGTCTTGATGTCTTTCCAGAAAGCTAAAAGGGTGTCAACCTGCCAGATAATCAGTGATAAAAGGTCCCATAAGGTTCAGGCAGCTTTTAAAAAGGCAAATGTCTGAGTTCCCACTGGAAATGAATATTCCAGAGGAAGGACCTGGAGCATGCCAGTGATGGCAAACCTTTTTTTCCTTGGGTGCTGAAAGCACGTGTGTGTCCACTATCACGTATGCACAAATGCCTATATTCATAATTCAATCCTTGAGGATGGCAAAAATGACCTCCCCAGCCCCCCCACAAGGACGTCTGGATGCCTGAAAAATAGCCCATTTGCCAAACTCTGATGGGCCTCTTAGGCCCGTTTTTCACCTACTCAGTCTCCAGAAGCAAAAATGCCTTCTCCCATAGAAACATAGAAACATAGAAGTCTGACGGTAGAAAAAGACCTCATGGTCCATCTAGTCTGCCCTTATACTATTTTCTGTATTTTATCTTAGGATGGATATATGTTTACCCCAGGCATGTTTAAATTCAGTTACTGGAGACTCTCTGGAAGCCAAAAATGCCCTTCCAGAGCCTCCAGGTGAGCTGGAAATCAGATGGCTGGCACGCACATGCACATTGGAGCTGAGCAAGGGTAATAGCTTATGTGCCAGCAGATATGGCTCTGCATGCCACCTGTGGCACCCATGCCAAAGGTTCGCCGTCACTGTCCTAAACGAATAATGGAATAGGCAGTACCCTCAGGAAAAGGTAATCCCACAAATAATCTGGTCCTAAACTATGTAGGACTCAATGGTATTAAGCAGCACCCTGAATTATATCTGGAAGGAAACTGGGAGTAAGTGCAACAGAGGTACAGTATCTGTAAGCCTAGGTGTGCCCAACACAGTCTGCATACCACTGCATTCTTCAACAGCTATAACTTCATAAATTATAACTTCTGGGGTTCTTCAAGGGAAGACCCATGTAGAGGGTGTTATAGCAATCCAACTGGAAAATAACCAAGCCGTAATTTTTTTTTCAATAAATGCATAAAACCTAGTTTTGACATGGCACTGTCCTACTCACATTAGATCCTTAGCCAATGTCTATAGTTTTCAAGTCCTATGACCATGGTAAAAAAACACTACCAACCTCTGAGCTTTTTTTTAAAAAAAATGAAATAGATTACTGATTATATAAATGAAGCAAGAATTATTTTATTTTTGCAAAGGAGATTATATAATGAAAGACACACTTTTCACTTTACCATCAATTATTGCAGTACTTTTCCTGCCTAGCAGTACATGCATACCTTCTTATCATGCTTACAGCTCAATCTCATGCTTCCTTAACTGCAGCATGGAAATACCCATTAACTATTCTTAAAGGACATAACTTCATGAAACATCCATTTATCAAACCTAGCCTATCACAGAGGCATACTACAATATATGTCTTTTCAGCTGATTTAATTTTAAAATAGAGTTTTTTATTGTCTTCCAACAGAGCTATTGACGTACAAGCTATGGTGTCTCATTCATAAATTTGATTGCTGTTGACAAAGATAGGGAATCGTTCTTCTTTAGTCACAGTCCTACATGACTTAGGCAGTAAAGGGCAGCCATTCGCGGCCGTACTGGAATGGTCTGGCGGGAGGAAGCGTGCATACATGTGCCCCTGTGCACGCCCATCAGCTTTCTGAAGCTGAAGGGCATGCACAATTTGCCAATTTTGAAAAATTAAAAGTGGTGCCACTCATGTGTAATTGAAGCCAGGAATAGTGAAAGCAGGGTGGGGGTAGGAGGAGAAACGAGTGGCTGATTGGGGCCTCCATGTGGATCTTTGGCCATTTGGAGGAAGTTCGCTGTCACCACTGTCGTGATTATTATTATTATTATTATTATTATTATTATTATTATTATTATTATTTCCAGATCATCTATCTACTACCAAGCAGGTCAAGTCAGGTCAGGTCAAGTGTGTGCTCCCCCCATGAGTTGAACCCTGAACTCCTTGGGTGAGGTCCATGGTTGTCATGGAAGCTATGTGTCAATGAGCCGAATAGCATCTGAGAAATAAATCACATTCCAATCCTGTGCCCTCACACAAGTTTTGATTTATTAACATTGCTGTGTTGGATTCGTGGCTGTCATTCCAACACTAAATTTCTCTTCAGTTCCTCATCCAAGTTAAGGTTCATCTCACATCCCCACATCACAGGTGCAATCACGTGGACCAATCCAGTGCAGGGATTCACTGGCTTCTTCATTTGTTCAGTTGACCTTGGACTGTGCATAAAGGAATGTTTGGTGGTATCAATCACGCCAAAGCCTCTGACTTCACATAATGGCTTTGGGCCTGACACTATGAACTCCTGAGCTGCATCCAAGTGATTGCCAACTGATGGCAAATTGAACTCCCCCAGCATCATAAGCCTAGTGAACTCCACCACCAACTGGGCTACCGCCTCTAGCAGCACAAGCAGGACTGTTGTAACGCAGCTGGGAGGCAGTGTAATGGTTATCAGTGTCCATCAACACTGCTGATGAAAGTTACATTTTAAACTTCTGCCTATGTTACCCAAGTCTGCCCAGTCATATTTTAAGGAAAGTGACTTTTTCTTGCTGAGTGTTATTGCTTGGGAAAGGGAAACATAGCCAGGGAAATCTACCAATTGCTATCCTTAAATTGCTTCACAGTAAACTTATAGAGATGAGGGCTCACTTCCAAGACACATCACAAAGGCCAATTAGATCTTGGCTGTGATGCAAGCATATTTTTTATGCTGACTTAAGAACTGGAAAAATGCAGATGAATATGGGTGTGGGGGGAAGCATTTGGACAGTAGAAAGAATGACTTGGAGGGAAAAAAGGCTAGGACCAATAAAAATAGTAATAGTTACTCTTAATTTAGTCAAAACAAAGAAAGATAATTCAGGATGCTAATTACAGAAAAAGACAGATTGTCCCTAAAGTGTTCGCTAAAGTGTTCATTTTTTAAGCTATTGGAGAAAGAATTGGATCGTGTTTCCAGGCTTAAATTTAAACTTATTATATTTATTTGTGATAGTGACAAATATTTATTTTTTTACTGACAATTTGTAATTTTAAAGAATCATCAAATATAAATTTTGTATTTTCTTATCAGTATCCTTTAAGGTGATATTATAAGAAATTGTGTTTAAAAATGCATATGTTACAAATTCTCCTTCTGGTTTTTTTCCTCTTTTTATTAGAAGTTAAGCATTATTAGAATTAAATTTATAAAATGCAAAGGAGAAAAAAGATGACTTGAGATTCTTGAGAAATATACACAAGTGTTTATTCAGACTGTTTATCCTAAATCACTCAGATAGCCTGGTTTGTTATACCATAAAATACTTGTGTATTCTCTAAGGAAAATGTAATTTTAGCAATTCACATTCCCCGGTAATTTTATCAGGAAGCTAAGTGTTGTTCTAGGTGGAGAAAAGAAAAAGAAAAAGACATATCATCTTGAAAACCCTGCTTTTAAACTAATCAAAACAGGAAGCTATGTTTTGCTGAATGAACATTTAAGCTAATTCCCATCTGAATATCTCACCCTGTGCTTCTAAGATGATAGCAATAAAATACACAATTCCGTCCCACAGGCTGCCTCTCATCTTTCTTTTGCTGTTATATTTTCCACAGTTTTCAGTGTCACTAAAATCTTGATTTATAAACTGCAAGTCTTAGCTTATAATCAGTTTCTGGCTGGGAATGAATGTATTCACAGATTGAGGAAGAAAAAGTGTAAGAAGCAGTGACAGTGTTTAGGCAATCCCTGGATAAACATTAAACTTTCATTTGGGGCTGAGATCATCAAAATAGGTAGCACATCATGCACAGATTCCGCTCGTTTAGGATGCTTGGCAGTACAAATAGCAAACCTCAGCAATAAGAAGAGCTGTGAGAATTGGGGTCAACGCTGCAATCCATAAATATCTCCTTAATTTTTTTTCATTTTTCTTGAAATGGAAGTGGAAAACAATGTGGCTTCTGTTGCATATACCTTATGCATTCCCCGTGTGATTTGTGTAGCAAGTCCCACATTGAAAGCTGGGGAGGCAACTGGAAAGCAAAAGGATTAGGCAACAGATGGCCCGCAGAAGCTGATACTAAGTCATCAAATCAAAAATGTAAAGTACTGCAGGAATTCCTTGTTTGAAAGCATTCAAAATTGCAGTGGAATGGAGCAAACTTTTCTTTTTTGTAAAGATTGTAAAATCTGGTATTAGTTTTCATGTTGACAATCTGTTAAAGGTAAATATTTATTTTTTAAAGAATATTTTATAACAAATTGGTCTTTTCCCTAAATAACTCACAATACTATTTAAAAAGCTATTTCAAGAGTAAATTGTGTTATAACAATTCAAAACTGTTGAAAATCCCAGTTTAAATGATTAAAAAAGCAAAACAAAACACTTGGTAAAATTAATATTCATGCATTTTGTGGAGTAAGATGTTTGCACACTTTATTTTTACATATATAGAAATTTGTATTCAATACTATCATTGCAGTAAAAAGGCAAAATATTTAATCTGGGTTAGTCACTGGAACCAGAGGTTTAGTCTTCTGAGCTTTCAGACTTGTGTGACACAATTTGCTAGAGAGACGTTCCTTGAGCATGGATTATAGCATCCCCTATTTAGTCATGTCTGACTCTAAGAGACAGTGCTCATCTACATTTCTTAGCAGAGAAAGCCAGTGTTAGTCAAAAAGCAAAGAAGACTAAAACTCTGGTCCCAGTAACTGACCCAGATTAGATTCTGTGGAGGTAACAAAATTGCCCCCGTGTTTCGATGAGGTTTTACCTGCGGCTCTGTGTGAGATTTTACTACCTCTACAGGTGTAGCAGAAAAATTGCGCTAGTCCCGCAAGAACCTATGAGTGGTGGCGAGTGCAATTTAGCGTTCTTGCTTGTAGCCCACCACTGATTATGTTTCAAAATTAGGTCAGTCTGAAGTCGGAAAATCTTTTAAACTTTTGAAATATTTAAATTTATTTGGATTTGTTACGATTTGTTGTGTCTTGTTGTGAGCCTCCCCAAGTCTGCGGAGAGGGGCGGCATACAAATCTAAATAAATAAATAAATAAATAAATAAATAAATAAATAAATAAATAAATAAATAAATAAATAAATAAATAAATAAATAAATAAATAAATAAATAAATAAATAAATAAATAAATAAATAAATAAATAAATAAATAAATAAATAAATAAATAAATAAATAAATAAATAAATAAATAAATAAATAAATCCCACAGTAGTTTTGCCTGCTCATTTTTGACCACTTTTGGGGGCTTATGATCCCACCAGTTCTTTGCCACTGATAGATGGTAGTTGTGGCACAAGTTCCACTGGATCATCTGTGCCACAGCATCATGTTTATGCTTGTAGTCATTTTGTGCTATCTTTCTGCAGCTGTTGAGTATGTGATTGATTGTTTTATCTGTTTCTTTACAGAGTCCACACTTCGGATCATCTATTGATTTTTCAATTCTGGCTTTGATAGCATTTGTTCTAATGGCTTGTTCTTGTGCAGCCAGTGTTAGTCCTGTGTCCTTTTTGAGTGTTCCACTTGTAAGCCATGACCAGGCTTATAAGTCAACTTTGCCTACAATCTTCTCCAAGAACTGGCCATGCAATGCTTTGTTCCGCCAACTGTCCATCGACATTGAGTTACAGTTTTTCTATACTTGGTTTGCTTCAACCTGAGTAGCTTCCTGTTGTTGACCTCTATCAGCGCTCGACCTACTGTAGGGTGCTCCCCACCGAGGAGCGACTGGGGGGAAGCCGCCCAACAACCCACGCAAGGAATGAGGAACAACCTGATATGGGTTGCCAGCCGGGAACCACCCTAGGAAGGGTCTCTCCCGCCCACCCCAGGCTGGAAATCTTTTTTTTCCCCTGGCAGAGGAGCAGTTTAAGGAGGAGGGTAACATTCTCTGCCTTGGGAACCAAGTGAGGTCTATCAACGCTGACTTTTGCACTCTTTCACATAGTCAGCTAATGCATGCTTCTCTTCTTCCACTGTCTGCCTCACTTGCAAAAGTCTTCTGCCACCTATTTTCCTTGGTAAATATAGCCTGTCAATGTCACTTTGGGGGTGTAGTGCATGAAAGGGAAGGATAAAAACAGGAAAAAGCCATTTTAATTTGCACTTCAGATCACAGAGAAGGAGAGGAAGGTAGTCCTTTTTTACTTTTTGCATTTTGCATTTTTGGAATTCAAGGAGAAGGGGGAGATTTAACTGGCTGGAACAGACAAAGGGAAGGATAAAAACAGGAAAAAGCCATTTTAATTTGCACTTCAGATCACAGAGAAGGAGAGGAAGGTAGTCCTTTTTTACTTTTTGCATTTTGCATTTTTGGAATTCAAGGAGAAGGGGGAGATTTAACTGGCTGGAACAGACAAAGGGAAGGATAAAAACAGGAAAAAGCCATTTTAATTTGCACTTCAGATCACAGAGAAGGAGAGGAAGGTAGTCCTTTTTTACTTTTTGCATTTTGCATTTTTGGAATTCAAGGAGAAGGGGGAGATTTAACTGGCTGGAACAGACAAAGGGAAGGATAAAAACAGGAAAAAGCCATTTTAATTTGCACTTCAGATCACAGAGAAGGAGAGGAAGGTAGTCCTTTTTTACTTTTTGCATTTTGCATTTTTGGAATTCAAGGAGAAGGGGGAGATTTAACTGGCTGGAACAGACAAAGGGAAGGATAAAAACAGGAAAAAGCCATTTTAATTTGCACTTCAGATCACAGAGAAGGAGAGGAAGGTAGTGGCCCGCGCGCCTAACGGCGCGCGAATCATATAAATATAAACCAAAATCAGCAAAGTTTGGTAGCAATAGGGGTTGTGGATTTTATTGCTAAGTACTTGTATTTCAATACATTGTTAAGATGACTGGCTTGGTGCAGTGTAACACTTGTTTGGCTGTTGTCTTCCGTAGTACCTTGTGGAACTTGGGGTACTGCCCTCTTTGCATTAGGACATCTAGGTTAGATGGCGAGATCTCTAGATTGCAGTCCTTAGTTTGTAGCTTGCAGTCAGAAGTGGAAAGATTGTCCCAGCCATGTGCTGTAATGCAGCCATGTGTCCAGCCTCCACTTCCACAGCGCCACCCGAGGAGGAGGGCTGTGTGGACAACTGTCGGTTCAGGAAGATTGCGTGCAGTTGAGCAAAAACATAGTAATTTTGGTCTCTCTTTATCGAATTCCTATACTGTTCTTGCGGATTTAAATAGTAAGGATGTTGGAGATATTAGCAAGGCCCCTCAGGCAGAGAATGAGGGGATATTCAAAGGGGAAGTTGTTGTAAATGTCACCAAACCATCAAGTGCAGTTAGTAGAAATATAAAGAGGACACATTTTCTTGTGGGTGATTCGACTGTTAGAGGTGTTGATTTGGGACAGAGTAAGGACGTGGTGAAGGTGCTGAGGTGTCTCCCAGGGGCCACTGCCAGCAGGGACAGGAGGAGGATTACAAACATTGTCAAGGCTGTGAGTAAAGGTAATAACATTGATGTGGTGGTGCATCTTGGCACAAATGATTTGTCCCAGAGAAATGTCAATGTAGTAAAAAGAGATTTTCAATGTCTAAGTGTGGAGCTGGGTAAAATAGCAGATTCAGTGACTTTCTCAGAGGTGTTACCGGTTTGTGGCCAAGAGGATAAAACAACGTGTATCATAGAGTTTAATGTGTGGTTAAAGCAGTGGTGTAAAGCTGAAGGTTTTGGCTATGTAAGTCATGATGTCAGTAGGTGGTCTAATAGGGAGTTGTTTAAGATGGATGGTTTGCATCCATCATACAGAGGTACCCAGGTACTCGGTGAGGAATTCAGAACTTTTTTGGACAGGCATTTAAACTAGGTAAAGGGGACAGAGATGTAACTGATGTGGGTGATTTCTGTCCCCGACCAATGAGGATAAAGCAGTTTTTGGAAGCTTATGAAAAGGGAGCTGCAAATAAAATAGATGTAGTTGTTGATGATAAGGGGCAAACTAATAATGAAAATAATGTTCTTCGTGTAATGTGCACGAATGCTCGAAGCTTGAGCAACAAGCTCTGTGAATTAATGGCCATAATATCTAGAGATAATTTGGACCTGGTTGCCATAACTGAGACATGGTTTAAGGATTCTAATGAATGGGAAATATCCATACCAGGATATACACTGTATAGGAAGGATAGAATAGAGAGAAGGGGAGGTGGAGTAGCCATTTATGTTAAAGAAACTCTAAAAACAACACTAATTCAAAATACATGTCAAGATCTAGAGACCCTCTGGATTTGCATGCAAAATAAAGACGGTTCTGTCATTAGAATTGGGGTGATCTATAGGCCTCCAGGGCAATCTGAGGAATATGACAACAAGATGGTGGATGAAATTACCCAAATGGCAGTAAAGGGAGATATTGTGGTTATGGGTGATTTCAACATGCCTGATGTTGACTGGAATATCCCCAGTGCCCTTACATGCAAAAGTAAGAATATAGTAGAGGCCTTTACAGGAGCAGCTCTGGCACAGCTGGTTAAGACACCAACTAGAGGGGAGAATATTCTAGATTTAGTTTTTACGAATGGGAATTGGGTTTCAGATGTCAAGGTGGGAGAAAATTTAGGTTGCAGTGACCATCTATGTTTGTGGTTTGATGTAAAAACTCATTGTGAGCAATCCTATAATGCAACCAAAGTATTGGATTTCAGAAAAACAAATTTTAATGCAATGGGGGAATATTTAGATAATGAATTAAAGGGGAGGGATAAAATGGCAGGAGCGAGCACCCAGTGGACTGTATTTAAAAAGGCCATCTTAAAAGCCACTGGACTGTATGTAAGACAAATAACTAAAGGTAAAAGGAAGAAGAAACCGCTATGGTTTAGCAATGATGTAAGGACTATAGTCAATGAAAAAAAGGCTGCCTATAGGAGGTATAAAGAGTCTGGAAGTATAGCTGATAGGGAGGTGTATAAAATGAGACAGAAGGAGGCGAAACAGATAATATATGCTGCTAAAGCCTCAAAAGAGGAAGAAATTGCCAAATCTCTAAAGAAGGGGGATAAAACCTTCTTCAGATATATTAGTGATAAGAAGAAGAAAAACTGCGGCATCACGAAGCTTAGTACCGGGAAAAATACATGCATTAATGGGAATAAGGAGATCGCTGACCATTTCAATAGCTATTTCTGTTCAGTTTTCTCAAAAGACACCTTACAAAATAATACTATAGAGGGATATAGCATTGCCTCCAACTGTACGGATTCAGCTCCAGTGATCTTAGAAGCCGATGTCTTAGAAGAACTTGAACGATTAAAGATAAATAAGGCAATGGGTCCAGATGGCATCCACCCCAGAGTTCTTAAAGAACTCAGATCTGTCATTGCTACCCCCCTGACTGATTTGTTTAACCAATCCTTGTTAACAGGAGATGTTCCTGAGGATTGGAGAATGGCCAGTGTTGTGCCTATTCACAAGAAGGGCAGTAGAGAAGAAGCTGGTAACTACAGGCCAGTTAGCTTGACATCAGTGGTAGTTAAAATGATGGAGACTCTACTCAAAAAGAGGATAAATCAGCACCTAAAAAACAATAAATTATTGGACCCAAATCAGCATGGCTTTACTGAAGGCAAATCATGTCAGACTAATCTCATTGATTTCTTTGACTATGTCACAAAGGTGTTGGATGAAGGTGGTGCCGTGGATATTGCCTACCTGGACTTCAGCAAAGCCTTTGATACGGTTCCACATAAAGAGCTGATAGATAAATTAGTGAAGATTGGACTTAATCCCTGGATAGTTCAATGGATTTGCAGCTGGCTGAAGCATAGACACCAGAGGGTTGTTGTGAATGGCGAGTATTCTGAGCAGAGTCAGGTTACAAGCGGTGTGCCACAAGGGTCTGTTCTGGGTCCTATTCTTTTTAATATGTTTGTGAGTGACATAGGGGAAGGTCTGGTAGGGAAGGTTTGCCTATTTGCCGATGACTCTAAAGTGTGCAATAGGGTTGATATTCCTGGAGGCGTCGGCAATATGGTAAATGATTTAGCTTTACTAGATAAATGGTCAAAGCAATGGAAACTGCAGTTTAATGATTCCAAATGTAAAATAATGCACTTGGGGAAAAGGAATCCTCAATCTGACTATTGTATTGGCAGTTCTGTGTTAGCAAATACTTCAAAAGAAAAGGATTTAGGCGTAGTGATTTCTGACAGTCTCAAAATGGGTGAACAGTGCAGTCAGGCAGTAGGGAAAGCAAGTAGGATGCTTGGCTGCATAGCTAGAGGTATAACAAGCAGGAAGAGGGAGATTATGATCCCGCTATATAGAATGCTGGTGAGACCACATTTGGAATACTGTGTTCAGTTCTGGAGACCTCACCTACAAAAAGATATTGACAAAATTGAACGGGTCCAAAGACGGGCTACAAGAATGGTGGAAGGTCTTAAGTATAAAACGTATCAGGAAAGACTTAATGAACTCAATCTGTATAGTCTGGAGGACAGAAGTAAAATGGGGACATGATTGAAACTTTAAAATATGTTAAAGGGTTAAATAAGGTTCAGGAGGGAAGTGTTTTTAATAGGAAAGTGAACAAAATAACAAGGGGACACAATCTGAAATTAGTTGGGGGGAAGATCAAAAGCAACATGAGAAAATATTATTTTGCTGAAAGAGTATTAGATCCTTGGAACAAACTTCCAGCAGACGTGGTTGGTAAATCCACAGTAACTGAATTTAAACATGCCTGGGATAAACATATATCCATCCTAAGATAAAATACAGAAAATAGTATAAGGGCAGACTAGATGGACCATGGGGTCTTTTTCTGCCGTCAGACTTCTATGTTTCTATAGTGCATTATTATTATTATATCAAAATGAAAATGAGGATTGAAAATTAAACTTGTAATTAAAAATTTATCCCATTAAAAATTGGAAAAAAAATAACGCAGTCCTGTCAAACATGCCAATCTAAAGATTCCTAATGGCTGAAAAACTTTCCAAATGTTATTAGAATGGAAGATTCTACCTCAAAAAGCAGAGCTAGTGATTCATGGTAATGAATGAAGAACTGGTGATTGTCACTCTTTGAACCTCTCCAAATAAGGAGAGAACTTGAGAGTGTCCACAAGTGCTTCAGACAGTTGCTCTTTTGTGATTAGGAGTGCATTGCTCTGGGACATGAAGGAATCTTGCTCAAACCAAAGTCAGTGCTTTTGAAAGAATGCTAACTTCATATACTTCCTTTTCTCCTGTAATACTGTAATTGTAGTCCCAATGTTTTATTTTGAAAGGGATTCGATAGAGATGTCTTGAAATGGAAATTGCCTTCTCTCTCAAGACTCACTGTCCTTCCCAACAAGAAGCTAAATTTAGACAAGTGTACATGATTAAGATTTCCATCATATAACTAGGAAAAGTAATGATACTTCTTCTTCTTCTTCTTTTTTTAAATTAATGTAGGAATGAATTCTTTTGAAATGTTGTGAGCCTGCCAGTGGGCATTCCTGTCAATTAGGACCCATTAAGTAAACAAAAACAACCGCAACAAAGATGGAACTGACAGTTTAATTCTTTTTGTTCTCATAGGAAACACCCATGTTAATATTTTATGTATACATTTCTCTGCTTTAAGCTTTCATCATAGGACTCTAATGTAAATTAGAACACACCATCAAATTTAACAAGAGTATCAAACCTTATCCGGAAGACCAGTTAGGGAAGGACAATTTAATTGTATTAATTTGGAAAGCCACAGATGTGTGCAAGTTTAAAGGGCTGCTCTCTGTGGGCGAATAATCATTCTGTGATACATGATACTGTTAATATTTACAAAACTGGAAAAAATGTTTAATTTATTCAAGACAAGTGACATTTTGGAAAATTGCAAGGAACACATCAATAAAAATGGTTGGTAAGAGAAGGTATTATACAAATCTAATAAATAATAATAATAATAATAAGTAAGCAGCTGACATTTTTGTTTTCTGTCAACAAACTGCTTTGCTCAGTCACAGGGAAGGATTTCAAAAATCAAGCTAATACAATCACTAAGAAAGGGGAGTGAGGAATCCTTTGAATTAAAACTGTTACTTCTTTCTTCAGTGTATATCATTCCTCTTCCCATTCTCTCTTTAGCATCATGCTATTAGCAGCATGACTAGTATGCAAGAAGATGCACCTTCAGGGCATCTTGAAGTCAAGCAAAACATCCTTTTTGCATTGTCTTGCCTGTGGACAGCGTCTCTTCCTGCTCGTTGCTAAGTTAGACTTTCATCTGTTCTTAAATATGTCTGAGTTATATTATATTAATCTCAAAAGCTAAAGGTTTTTTTAGGAAACCAGTGTGATACATTAAATAAGAATGCTTTTTATAACTACAAGAATAATAACTAAAAGAAGTGGCCCAAAAAAATGCCAAATTAATTTTTAAAAATATATAGATTTATTTCTAGAGGTAACTATAGTATTAGCCAATAGTGGTAATTATGCTGTTTCACACATCTATATTGGTTGCATCTACCCTAAGTCATAATGTGATTTCTTCCAATTTGTTCTATGAAACTATATAGTTCTGTGAGGTGAAGTCCACACATTTTAAGGAGCCCAAGACTGAAAACTTAAGGTGTTTTATATAATAGGTTGATCCAGCCATTTTGTGGCAGCCTCTTAGATATTGGAACACTGCTATGAAGCCCCCTCTTCTCTTTAAACTAGACATTCCCACTTCCAGCAATCATTCTTTATATAAGGGGTGTCAAACTCGCAGCACCAGGTGATATATTATGACTTTTTCTCCTTTTCCTAAATTAGTTGTGGGTCTGGCCTGTGCATGATCACCCAGCCTGCATGCCATAAGTTTGACAGCCCTGCTTTATATGTTTTAGCCTCCAGTCCAGAGGTGTGTTTCATCAGGTTCTGAGCAGTTCTGGAGAACCAGTAGCGGTAGATTTCATATCACATTTACAGTTGTATTGTTAGACTTGTATGTTTCTTCAAGTGCATAAAAATATTTTTCCTTGGCTTTGTAGTAATAGATTACTGTCAACATTCCCTTCAGAGGTCATTATAGTATTTCCAACTAAAGCTACTTGCTACCTGGGAATAAATCCAGCTGTTTAAAAGTCATTCTCATTGCATAAATAAATGTGGGGATTTGAATATCCATGCAAGAATAAACAATGTCAGGATACTTAGTGACTAAATGTAAAAAAAAAAAAGTTGTGGAAATACACTTCCACATTTGTAGATCCATGTATTTAGGACAAATGGAATGTTATAAATATCTTATTTCTCTTTACTGCCTAATAAGCCAAGTCACTTCACTGTGACTGAGGAATAAGGCACTATGTTGCATGAAATGGGAGGAAGTAATGCCTGTTCCATCTTAGCCACTTAGCAGTATATTGCTTTCTTTTCATATTTATTAATCTGAGCCCTTTCTATTATTTGGCCTTCTCCTCCTCCAACTTGTGAAAGAACCAAATGAAACAGAACTGAAGCCTGGCCACAGCCATTATCCACTTAATGACTATAAGGTAGGCCTGATTTAAAATAATAACATTAAATATATATTGACTGAATTACCAGACTCTGCTGGGATTCTTCAATTTATGGAAATTAGGAGTTCTGTACTGAATTGGAAATCTTTAGCCATCTAAATAAATAAGAGAACAATTCTAAAACTAATCAGAATGCAAAATGTCTACCTTTTCCTTGAAATATAATTTGATTCAAGAACATTAGGCAACTGACTTTAACATGTTTCATTTTTCAGAGAGACGTCTTTAATCTTGGAGATTCAAATCCACAATACAGATGTACTGCTTTAGCAGTGCTACAAACTGTCGTTACATTTAAACAGCAAAATCCTGCAGCTAATGTAGATTTGGCTAGACATCAAGAATAGAGTCTGTAATTGTGCAATGAGTGCTGGTTAATTTCATTCTGTCCTACTCTACATGCATAGAACAAAGGTAAGAGAAATAGAAGCACCTGCCCCTACTCAGCTGAACTGATTAGCTTAGCCCCATTTAATAGGCCTTATGGGGGAATGTTTGTTAGGGAAGTGAGACAAAGCATTAGCTACTTATCCCTGAGGCGCATTCAGTCCAATGGCTGAAACACCTGTCGGAATGCTTGTGACAACCTATAATTAAAACCCCAGCAAAATTTGCTAAAAGGAAGAAAAAAGAGTGTATGTCACAAATAAGGAAATTCATTTGAAATCTCATTAACCAGTGGATGACTTTTACCTAGAGCAACTTTTATTACAACTCAGACAATTCACAAATCCATCTAATATATGTGAGAGAAACTGGCATCAGACTTTATGTCAGTCTTCCTTTTAGTCCAAAGAATATACTGGAAAGGTAAACACTGTCCCCTGATTGGCTCTCAGAAGACCTGTCCTCCTGCCTATCTATTTGTTAGTTAATAGCACTGGCTGAGAGCTGATCATACTGAAATAGTAGCTTTCCTAAACCTAGTATTTTAGCTCTAGCCCTTGGCTTTTGCCCCTTACTCTAGAGAAGCAAGGGCATTCTACCATCCTCCTTCCTTATCGATTAATGTTTTATTGTCAACAAACTCAAACTCAACCCAGACAAGACGGAGTGGCTGTGGGTCCTGCCTCCCAAGGACAATTCCATCTGTCCATCCATTACCCTGGGAGGGAGAATCATTGACCCCCTCAGAGAGGGTTCACAATTTGGGTGTCCTCGTTGATCCACAGCTCACATTAGAGAAACACCTTTCAGCTGTGGCGAGGGGGGCGTTTGCCCAGGTTCGCCTGGTGCATCAGTTGCGACCCTATTTGGACCGGGAGTCACTGCTCACAGTCACTCATGCCCTCATCACCTTGAGGCTCGACTACTGTAACGCTCTCTACATGGGGCTACCTTTGAAAAGTGTTCGGAAACTTCAGATCATGCAGAATGCAGCTGCGAGAGCAATCATGGGCTTTCCCAAACATCCCCATGTTTCTCCAACACTCCGCAGTCTGCATTGGTTGCTGATCAGTTTCCGGTCACAATTCAAAGTGTTGGTTATGACCTATAAAGCCCTTCATGGCACCGGGCCAGAATATCTCAGGGACCGCCTTCTGCCACACGAATCCCAGCAACCAGTTAGGTCCCACAGAGTGGGTCTTCTCCGGGTCCCGTCAACCAAACAATGTCGCTTTGTGGGACCCAGAGGAAGAGCCTTCTCTGTGGTGGCCCCGACCCTCTGGAACCAACTCCCCCCAGAGATTAGAATTGCCCCCACCCTCCTTGCCTTTCGTAAGCTGCTTAAAACCCACCTCTGCCGCCAGGCATGAGAGAACTAAGATACACTTTCCCCCTAGGCCTTCACAATTTTATGTATGGTATGTTTGTATGTATGATTGGTTTTTATATAATGGGTTTTTAACTGCTTTTTTAGTATTGGATTTTGTTGCACTGTTTTACTGCTGTTGTTAGCCGCCCCGAGTCTGCGGAGAGGGGCGGCATACAAATCCAATAAATAATAATAATAATAATTATTATTATTATCATTATTATTATTATCATTATTATTATTATTATTATTATTATTATTAATTCATTCATTCATTTCTACAATATCTATGCCACCCAACTCCCTAGGGACATTAGGTGGCTCACATCAATAATAGTACTAACACCTGTAAAAACAGTTTTAAAACAATTTACAATACAACAAATAAACCTCTGCATACCGTTCATGAGCAGATCTTGCTGGTTACCACCATAGGATCAATGGCCCCAGGCCTGCGGAAAAAGCCAGGTCTTTTCCACTTTCTGAAAGGCCAATAGAGAATAGAAGAATAGAATAGAATTTTATTGGCCAAGTGTGATTGGACACACAAGTAATTTGTCTTGGTGCATGTGCTCTCGGCGTACATTAAAAAAAAGATACATTTGTCAAGAATCATTAGTACAACATTTAATGATTGTCATAGGGGTCAAATAAACAATGAAGAAACAATCAATATTAATAAAAATCTTAGGATACAAGCAACAAGTTACAGTCATACAGTCCTAAGTGGGAGGAAAAGGATGATAGGAATGATGAGAAAAACTAGTAGAAATAGAAGTGCAGATTTAGTAAAAAGTCTGATAGTATTGAGGGGATTATGTTTAGTAGAATGATGTTGTTCGGGGAAAAACTATTCTTGTGTCTACTTGTCTTGGTGTGCAGTGCTCTGTAGCGACAGTTTGAGGGTAGGATTTGAAACAGTTTGTGTCCAGGATGTGAGAGGTCAGTAAATATTTTCCCCGCCCTCTTTTTGACTCGTGCAGTATACAGGTCCTCAATGGAAGGCAGGTTGGCAGCAATTGTTTTTTCTGTAGTTCTCAGAGTGATCTGATATTTCAGGTGGTAACTGGTCCAGAAAGCTGGGGCAGCCACAGAGAAGACCCTTCCCTGCGGATCTGCCAGCCAACACTGTTTAGCTGATGGGACCTGGAAAAGACCAACTTTGTGGGTCCTTACCAATCACTGGGAGTTGTGTGGTAGAAGGCAGTCTTAAACATAGTCTGGCCTAAGCAATGTAGGGCTTAAAATATAATAACCAACACTTTGAATTGTGTCCAGAGACCAATCAGGAGCCCGTGCAGTTCACAGAGGATTGGTGTAATGTGGATGCACCTAGGTGCACCCACAACAACTAATGTAGCTGCATTCTGGACCAGCTGTAGTCCATTTAGGGGTAGCCCCATATAAAGTGCATTGGAATAATCTAACCATGAGGTGACAAAGGCATGAGTGACTGTGAAAAGAGCCTACTGATCCAAGTAGGGTCGCAATTGCTGCAATAAGTGAACCTATGCAAAGGTCCTCTGAGCTACAGCTGTCAGATATTAGTCTAATTTTAGCCGTGAGTTTAGGAAGACACCCAAATTGTGTACCCCTTCTGAGGGAGGTAATTTTCCCTCTAGAATCAAGGATGGACAGTCGATATAGTGTTTTGGAGGCAATACCCACAGTCATTCAGTCTTGTCAGGGTTAAATCTGAGCATGTTAACTCCCATCAAGACCCTCACAGCCTCCCATCAAGACCTTCACAGTCTCCATCATATTCACTGCTTCACTGAACTGACTGGGCATTGCTATGAGTGCTCCTTGTCCTCCTCAGACCATGTCTAATTCTAAGGATGATGAGCCAGATTCCCCATGATATCCTGAGTTAGGGAGGCTGTCAGAGGAAATGGAAGCCGAGAGTGAGGCTAATAATAATAATAATAATAATAATAATAATAATAATAATAATAATAGTGTTATACCTCTCCTTCCGCCTCACTTTGCTACACCTAGGACTGCATGATGTAGCGACAAATTATGTTTGCCGATCCCAGTAATCCCAGTCTTTTGCAATTGACAGATGGAGATTTTGTCAATTCCGATGGTTTTCAAATGTCCGCTGAGATCCTTTGGCACTGCGCCCAGCGTGCCAAGTACCACTGGGACCACTTTCACTGGCTTATGCCAGAGTCATTGCATCTTGATTTTTAGATCTTCGTATTTCACTAATTTCTCTAGCTGCTTCTCCTCAATTCTGCTGTCCCCTGGGATTGCGATGTCAATGATCCATACTTTCTTTTTCTCCACAATCAGGATGTCTGGTGTGTTATGCTTCAGAATTCGGTCAGTCTGAAGTCGGAAGTCCCACAGTAGTTTTGCTTGCTCATTTTCGACCACTTTTTCGGGCTTATGATCCCACCAGTTCTTTGCCACTGGTAAATGGTAGTTCCGGCACAAGTTCCAGTGGATCATCTGTGCCACAGCATCATGTCTATGCTTGTAGTCAGTCTGTGCGATCTTTTTGCAGAAGCTGAGTATGTGATCGATTGTTTCATCTGTTTCTTTACAGAGTCTGCACTTTGGATCGTCTGTTGATTTTTCTATTATTATTATTATTATTATTATTATTATTATTATTATTAATTAGATTTGTATGCTGCCCCCCTCCGAAGTGAGAGAGAGGGTTGATGTTACAATGGAAAGTTGGTCTCTGTCAGACAGAGAGGGAGACTAATCAGGAGATGAGTGGATCAATCCATACTAGAGAAGAATGGCCAAAAGACTAGAAGAAATCCAAGATAAAAAGTATTAATCCACAGTAGTAGCTCTGTGGATTGTGTGATGTAATTTCCAGGATACAGTAGAAAGGGGAGGTGTGGTCTGACAATGTTGATCAAAGAATGGCTGAGATTTTGTGGTGTTCTTGAACAAAGGTGTAAAAAACCTGAGCTATGCCTTTCCAAATGAGCTGAAAACTGTATTGGTATGTTTATAATGAAGTGTGGTGAGCTAATTGACCTTAAACTTTGATTTATAGCCTTGTAATAATCTGAAGTTAGTTGACACAATCTGAAGTTAGTTGGGGGAAAGATCAAAAGCAACATGAGAAAATATTATTTCACTGAAAGAGTAGTAGATCCTTGGAACAAACTTCCAGCAGACGTGGTTGGTAAATCCACAGTAACTGGATTTAAACATGCCTGGGATAAACATATATTCATTGTAAGATAAAATACAGGAAATAGTATAAGGGCAGACTAGATGGACCATGAGGTCTTTTTCTGCCGTCAATCTTCTATGTTTCTATGTAATCTAAGAACTGGCCGAGGAATGGAATGTTGGCCCACTTCCCCAAGAGTGTGAGTTTTCAAGCCGGGATAAAATGCATTATTCTTGCTACTTGGTATTTACTTTGCAAAAGATTCATATATTAAGCTTGTGTGAAAACAAATAAAGATAATATTATTTCAAGAAGTGGGTTTGGAGAGTCTTAGAAAATTAGCAGAGCCCATGCATAGAACAGGTATCATCGGCATATTGCTGATACCTTACCCCATGTCTTCAGATGATCTCACCCAATGGTTTCATGTAGATGTTGGAGAGGAGAGAGGACTGAATCCTGAGACACCTCACAAGAGAGAAGTCTGGGGTTGTCCTACCAACACCAACTGCGACCGGCCAGAGATAGGTGGAAAACCACCATATCATGGTGCCTCCCATTCCCAATGCCCTTAGTCGTCACAGAAGCACACCATGGTCAATGGCATTGAAAGCAGCTGAGAGGTGAAATAGCACCAAGATAAAGGAGTGACCCCCATCTTGAGTTCACCAGAGATCATCCATCAGAGTGATCAAAGTAGTTTCCGTGCTGTATCCAGGTCTGATATGCGATTGAAATGACCTTTCCCCAGACAATAATGCTGGACTTACAATTTAAGGCAGCATGATCAATCTAGTTGTGAATCTGGACAGCATCAAATTGGAGGAAGGAGGAAATATCATAACTTGTTATTGGAAAGAATTTGAGTGAGAATAAATATAACCTCTAGTGAAATTCATGCAATTTTAGAAAAACCACCTCAAAATTGTGAGGATTATTGTTCTTTCAATAACAATATATACCCAAACACACATATACCCGCATGCACACACAGAGAGACACAGTAGTGGAAGGAATGATTTTAAAACTTGAAGTTGCTCTATGGGCATTCAGAGAATCACAGCTGAGAAAGCAGCTTGAAGAGGATAGAAAAATGGCAGATATTGATGAATTCTCAACTAAATAGCTTTGTACATAAGAAGAGCTTAATTGTTAGATAAATATTTGACTTTCTACACTCCCTCAGGGATGTCACGGTTTCGATTTAGAGTCTACAAGGAGCTTGGCAATGCATACACCATATCCTGTAGTCCTAAGAGACTAATATAATCCAGATTTTAGTGAGGCACAGATAGTACAACAATGTCTTCAGCAGTTGTTACCCACAGCAGACTGCTAGCAAGTAAAAAATCCGTTTATGTTTATGATGATTTGTATTCCACCTCTAAATCCAGAGGCACTGAAAATTGATAGCATTCTAAACTATACGGAATTCTGAATAGATAAAAAGACAAAGATTACTGTAATGGAAGAATAAAGTTTTAATGCCTTTCCTGAATTAAATCATGCTCAGGAGCAAAGCAAGACGCCTCTGTCTAATATCCCCAGACAAGACATGGTAAAATCCCCATCTTCAATTTGAAAGCACTCTTGTTTTTAGCCCCTGAAAGAAGGAGGGTGCAAATATATAGAATGCAAGACTTAAAAAAACCCTGACATAATTGTAAATACCCCATCTTCCCAGAAAAATCCTAGAAGAAAAATCATTTTAACCACAGCCCTATTTGATGAGGCTTTGACTAATTTTGCTGCCAAATACAAAAAGACTGAATGGCTTTATATTAAAACTTATCATCTGAAAGTGAATTTTTGAGGAATCAGGAAAGCTACAATAAATGAAGACAACAACAATTTGGTTAGATTTTCAGAAAGGCATTGGATACTTGGATTACATATTATTTCCTGGCTCTTCTTAAATCCTAGCAATTTACACATTTCAATGTTTCAATCATTTGAAGCCTACTTGGTTTCAATAATTTCTTAGAAAAGGAGACTGGTCCTGAAATAAGGCTTGCAAATTGCTCCTGAATATACCAAACATAATTACAAACTATCAATCAAGCCTCAAGGGATTAAGAAGAGTTTGAAGTTAAGCAAGGATGGTTACCTTTGAGAATAAATTGTTTTTTAAGAGAGATAATCTTAACGACTTTGAACAAGCAAGTCACTTTCAAGTAAATGAAAGCTAGCTTTACATTTTATTGGATTTTATTTATTTTGGGTTTTTTTAAAAGGATAACAAGAATGTATGGTCACACATTTGAATAGAAGTATAAAAGAGGTATCTTTATCAGGAAGAAATTTAAAACCAAGGACAGTTTTTTGTTTCCTATGAGATATGAGCCAATACACTCCAAATTTATGGAAAGACACAGAATTGAATAAGACTGATTCTGCATTATTCCATATAAGTCTGTGAAAATTGGAGAATATAATTTTGTGCACTATTACATGATGAAAAGGCAATGAAATATTACTATGTTTGTCTGCATTTTCCATTGAGATAATATTTGCCTTTTGGAAAATTCTGTATATTTAAGTACTTGATTGATTGTTGGCGAAATAATATCAGCAATGTTTTGTCATTTTGCAAGGCAGATGATTTGCCAAATGAGATTACATACATACATACATACATACATACATACATACATACATACATGTGTGTGTGTGTAACATATTTTTTCTATAATAAAAAGGAAGATCTATTTCGAGCTTATTTGCTCTCATCAGGCAGCCATACCTTTACTGGGATTTGAACCTGGGCCTCTGCCTTGTATGGCAGTGGTCTTATCTTGGCATATTGGGGTCTTTTCCCATGTAAGGTTGATAGAATCCTGGCGACATTTTAATGAGGTCCCACTCATCATCTTTCTGTTGCTAAGTTTGAGGTGAAGAGTGAGTAGGCCCTTGTTGGTTTGGTCTAGTAGTAACCTTTTCCTGTTCATTTTTGATTAGGGCTAATTCAGTTCTTTTCAGGACCTCATTGAAA
Organism: Erythrolamprus reginae; assembly: GCF_031021105.1. Classification (NCBI taxonomy): domain Eukaryota; kingdom Metazoa; phylum Chordata; class Lepidosauria; order Squamata; family Dipsadidae; genus Erythrolamprus; species Erythrolamprus reginae. Next base: position 131,674,256 of record NC_091951.1, read on the forward strand.
TATTGCCAGGATTCTATCAACCTTACAAGGGAAAAGACCAAAATATACCAAGACTTACATACTTGCACCCATGAAAATCTACGAAAACACACAAACACACACAGTGATATATATACACTGCTCAAAAAAATAAAGGGAACAATGCAATATAAATCCAAGTAAATCAAACTTCTGTGAAATGAAACGGTCCACTTAGGAAGCAACACTGATTGACAATCAATTTTTCATGCTGTTGTGCACATTCAACTTTTATAGAACAAAATACTCAATGAGAATATTTCATTCATTCAGATCTAGGATGTGTTATTTGAGTGTTCCCTTTATTGCAGAAGAGACGGAGTAACGACTCGGACACCAGAGCTGGATTTAAAATTGGGTCATTTTTATTATAATAAATTTGCATAATTTATTAATCAAATTAGCATGAATTAGCATAAATTTGCATAAATCAACATACTCAACTATGACGCGGAAACAGTGGACCTGCAGGGTCAAACAAACACTTCCGGGGCGGAAATGACGTAAAAGGTCAACATTCCTGGGCAACTAAGGGCGTAGTCGATGCTGGTCCAGGTGAGGGACCTCTCCCTCACCTGAGACCCTGCCATGCACTCGCATGAGGGGGGTCCCGCCGGCTCACCCCTACCCTGGGACTTCAATAGCGGGACCCAAAGACAGGTTCCCCCCAAGTGCGCAGGTAGCACCCACCATGGGCTTGGAGAGAACCTGTCAATCATCCCCAAAGATGCCCAAGGGAGAACGCGCAGTTGCTGAACCACCACCCAGATTTCCGCCCCTAACCTGCCACGGAGCGGGGGTCAGATCTCTATCTTGGCCCCCCGACTCCCCCCTCTATCTGGGCCAGCTCACGCAGAGACCGCTGCAGGTCCTGTAAGAAAATGGCGTTCCCCTGTTCTGACAGGTGAACGCCATCGGCCCGGTAAAGCCACGGCCGATCTACGGTGATGAGGGGATGGGCCACTACAACCCCACCTAATTCTTTGACAGTTTTTCCCACGGCCTTATTCACCCTACGCCTGACCCGGTGTATGGCCCTAAGGGAAATGGCGTCCCTCCAAACGATCCTTGGGAGGATCTCTGACCACACCACTTGCGTGGTGGGCCATACCGTGCGAAGCCTCCGCAGGTCTTCGCGCGCCTGGACGATCAACGGTAGACCGCCAAGCAGGCACAGGTCATTGCCACCGAGGTGCAAGACCAGCCATCTGGGTGCGGCTATGGGCTGCCGACCACCCAGTCCCATCTGGGCGCGACCCTGGGTAGCCGCCCGCCCAGCAGCACCGGGTACCGCCCTGAGATGCTGAGTACCCAGCAACGTCGGTAGGAGCCCCTCCCACCGCATACCCCTCCGGCCCATCCAAACAACATTGACCCACCGTCCCAACGACAGCTGGGTCCCGATGGCGCTTCTGGCTGCTGAGCGGCCGGCCCAGAAGACCATGCTGTGGCCACACAGCAGCGCCGTCGGTTTCTGCCTGGACTGGGAACCTGGAAGAGGATACACACAGAGAGGTTACCTAGCCTAAACCCTGCCCAGAATCCTCAGCGGGCCTAACATAACCCAAATATGCCGCTGACCGCCAGCGGCCGATCTCCTGAATCCGTTGGGCCGGGAAACCAGAAAGTGCCGCGCTAGTGGCGGCGCCGATACGGAACGAATGCGTTCCGTAGCCGGCGGGATCCATGCCTACCTGAGACATAGCCTTAGACACTATCGCCCAGAATTGATACCGGGTCAGGGGGGTGCCATCCTGGTGGACAAAAAGGTACCCACGCCCTGACCCCCGCAAGCCGCAAAAGTACTGCAAAGCAGCCACCGGGCAAACAGACTTATCGGTGGCTGCGCTAAGTTCAAGTCTAACCCCTCTGTGTAACTGATCTGTCTTGGAGTGTCTCACCAAAAGGGAGACACCCCCCTGTCTAAAGGTCAGATCAGCGAGCTGGAAAGCGCGGAGCGACAAGTCAGACTGCGAGGAGGCCATTGCCTCGCTGACCCTAAGGGCCCCAAAAAACATAACACAAGTCGCTGCCCTAAAAAGACGGGCCTCGTACTGAGAGGCACACAGACTGTCAAATGTTTGATTAATCAAAGACAGCTGCTGAACCGTCAGGGCCTGACGAGCGTCAGAAGGGAACCCCTGTCACTCCCGCACCCAGCCTTCCAACATCCTCCGGATGCGAAAATCACGTGAAACATCACTAAACCCCCCCGCCTTGGACAGAAAGGCGAGGCCGGCTAACCTAGACCTGATAGTCCTGACTGAAAGGCCACGCCCCTTCAGCAGGACACAGAATTCAGCTAGGTGCTCAACCGGGACAGGCCAGCTATGGGGGTAACCCCTACCCTGCCTGAAATCCCCAAACTCCTTACCTGCACGCTGGTAAGCTCGCAGGGTGCCAGGAGCTACAGATAAGGCGATCGCCCGGGAGGCCTCGTCCCTCCAGCTCTCGGGAGCCCGCCCAGGCCCCACAGGTGGGCTGGAAACACCTTTGGCGACTCTCGGGCCCACGGGGCCAGGGTCCGAAACCTGGACAACTGACCACGGGACAAGGCGTCAGCCACCCCGTTATCTAGCCCCGGGACGTGCCTAGCCAAAAACAAGGCGTTTAGGGACAAGGACCTGTGCACAAAATGGCGGACAAGCCGCATTACCCTGTCACTCCTAGAGGACAGGGCATTCACAACATGGACAACCGCTAGATTGTCACACCAAAAATGCACAGTCTTGTCCCTAAACTGCTCTCCCCAGAGCTCTAAGGCCACTACCAAGGGGAAAAGCTCCAAAAAGGTCAAGTCCTTAACCAAGGAACAGGCACTCCATTCCGGAGGCCATGCCGAGCAGCACCACTGGTCACCTAACACTACCCCGAAACCGCAAGTCCCTGCGGCGTCGGAACATAGCTGCAGCTCCGCTTCCAAAAGAAGCTCCTGCCGCCAAAAAGACAACCCGTTAAAATGTTCCAAAAACTCCCGCCACACGCAGAGGTCAGCCCTGACCCCAGCGCATAAGCGGGTACGATGGTGGGGCAAACGTAGCCCCTTCATCGCGTCATACAACCGGCGAGAAAAAGCCCTACCAGGCACCACTACCCGACAGGCGAAATTAAGGATCCCGGCCAACTCCTGGAGCTGCCGAAGAGTAACCTTCCTGCAGCCCAAGACCGCCTCAATCTTGGTCCTAATTTTTATCAACTTGTCCAGGGGCAATCTGGAAGATTGCTCCTCCGAATCCAATTCAATACCAAGGAAGGTGATCCTGGTGGCCGGGCCTTCGGTCTTCTCGGGGGCTAAAGGCACCCCCAATTGAGCACAAAGGGCTTCGAAGTCCCGCATCAAAGCAAAGCATTGCTCCGATTGCGCAGGCCCGGCCATCAAGAAATCATCAAGGTAATGAACGACAGACCCCAGGCCACTACGCCTCCTGAACACCCACTCCAAGAAGGTACTAAAGCTCTCAAACAGGGAGCAGGAAACAGAACAGCCCATAGGCAATGCCCTGTCCACATAAAACCCACCTTCGAAATGGAAGCCCAGAAGCTCGAAGTCGCCTGGGTGAATGGGGAGGAGCCGGAATGCTGACTTAATGTCGCATTTACCCATAAGGGCTCCTACCCCACACTCCCTAACCATGGCCACGGCCGCATCAAAGGATGCGTACCGGACTGAACAAAGTTCGTCAGGAATGAAGTCATTCACTGACTCCCCTTTTGGAAAAGACAAATGGTGAATCAACCGAAATTCACCACTCGCCTTTTTGGGGACCACCCCCAGGGGGGACACTCTAAGATTCGAAAAGGGCGGCTCCGGGAAAGGCCCAAGGACCCTGCCCTCGGCAACCTCCTTTCGAATCTTAGCCCGAACAATGTCCTCATGTCCGACAACCGACCTGAGGTTGTCCGACATGAACGCTTTCCTAACACCCACATAAGGGATCCTAAATCCCTCGGAGAAGCCCCTCAAGAGCAGTTCGGCTCTCGGGCGAGGGTGGTAGTCAACCAACCAACCCTCGAGCACAGACACGTTAATTGGGCTGGGCCCCTTTTCCCCCAGCTGGTGGGGGAGGTTTACCTGGACCCCCGCCCTTCTTCTCCGCCCCTTTCTTGGGGCGGGGACAGACTGAAGCTGCATGGGACCCCCCACAATTCCCGCAGGCATGCTTGTACTTACAAAAGGGACGAAAACACGCCCCTTTTGCAGCAAACTCATGACAAGCGGGCGAGGCCCCCTTGCCAGCCACACCCGGAGTCACCTTGGCCGGTGAAGCCGCGCCAGGCTCCTCCTCCATGAAGTGCCCACTATCCGTACGCTCACACCCTTCCTTACCAGACATATGCGTGGCCCGGAACCACAGGTCCGGAACCACCATATCCCATGGCAAGTTAGGCTCAACCGCCATCCTCATACGGAAACCCTTATCATAATGGCGCCATATGGTGCCCTTGTATTCGAAGTGGGCCCTAGTGATCAAATCGATATACTTAAACATGGCAGAGGCCATAGCCGGCTGCCTTTGAATCACCACAGACCCATAAGTAAGAAAAGCATACAGCCACGAGCTGAAGCATTTCGTTACTTTAGTCTTCTTGGTTTTCTCCCCCGGGACAATCTCTTTCTCCTGCTTGGGAACCTCTCGGTTCAAAAGCGAAAAAAGATCGACGTATTCTCCCCTCCAGATAGCCTCCTTGACCGAAGGGTGAAGGTGGCATCCTAGAGGGGTGGACGGCAGCCCGCACGGGATAGCCCCCGCTTTAATGCAAGCGAACGGGTCCCATACCGAGTTGGCCGCCACACCAAAAACCCCCGCCCCGTGGGGGTAGGGCAAGACGGGGAGCGGGGGCATGACAGCAGGGGCCGGGGGGACCCACCCCCCTGCCCCAGGCACCGCAGGTATCCCCGCAGGACCCGTCCCGGGCAGCGGAGCAGGGCCGGCCGCCGGCGGCCCCGAAGGAGGAACCGGCTGTGCCCATACCTGCCCGCAGGTGCCCGCGGAGGACCCCAAAAAACTGGACCCGCTCCCAACCCCTGCCGAGGGAAAACCCGGGGTGGGGGAAGGAAGAAAGGACAGCGGTGTAGTGTGTGGTGCAGCCTCACCTGCCCCGTACGGGGTTGATGACATCCACGGGGGGCCCATTGTTGCAGGGCCCGGGAAAGCCGCCATCGGCCCTGCCGGGGCCTGCCGTCCAACCGGAGCCGTCTGCCCAGCCTGGGCCGCCACAGGATCTCTCCCCAACGCCGCAGGAACTTGATCGAGGGACCCACCGGAGCCCGCACCGCTTCTCCACTGCTCGAGCTCGTCGAGCCTCTCCAACACCCTGGCCCAAGACATTGCAGGAGAAAGAACAGGTTGAGGGGCAGGAGGCAACGAAACCACCCCCCCTTGCTCGGGGACCACCCCCGTAGGCCCCTCCCTACTGGCCCGAGCCCGGGCAGAAGGCCTAAGGGCCCTCCTGGGCCGCGCAGCCGTCGGAGCCGTAGGGGCAGTAGCAGGCCTCTTTTTGGGAGCCATCCCAACTCCTACTTATAGTATGCAGGGAGCAACCTAACCACCAGGATTGCACCCCCCACCGTCTGGTAACAATCACAGGTCCCCCACCACTGGGCCCCACCTGAAGCAAGTACTGGCAAGGGGAGAAGCCCTTGCCCCCCCCCAGGCCCCCTCCCTCAGGCGGTAAAGGAAAAAACCTCCCTTCACAGGTAGGCCTCACGGCCTGCAATCCGGCCTCCCCCAGCCCAAAACCGGGGACCAGAAGACGAACGCCCCCACCGCGCCCTCCTCCCGGCCGGGAGGAGGTTACCAGTCCCCCTCGGGCCCGAGGGGGATCCTCCAAAAGACAGCTCGCCGAGTCGATTGGTCCAGATAGAAGCCAAAGCCTTTCCAGCTGAGCAATTGGGAGAGCCAGCAACTTTTCGCCCCCTCGGTCGGCCACAAAATGGCGGCCGCAACACGAGGGCACCTAAAATGGCGACAGAGCAGCACTCAGCCGAGTGTCTGCTCTTCTGCTCAGGTCCGGGCGAAAAGGCTTTCTTCCCAGCCTGCTGTCCCTTAAATAGGGCCAGCAGGCCCCGCCCGGACCTGACGTCCTGCCCAGCCACGTGGGCAGGGCATTCTCGGCCGAAATCTCGCCTCGCGAGATTTCGGCCGAAAACAAGATGGCGGCCGCCATCTGAAGGGTCCGAGTCTGCCCGGCCCTTCAGCAACAGCGCCGTGGGGCCGGTAAGTCAGCCGGCGATATTTTTTTTGAGCAGTGTATATACACTCTGTGTGTGTGTGTGTGTGTGTTACGCTAGTATTGTTTTATGAAACAATGTTATTTGCTGACTTTTCAACATTCCCTACAACAGAGTTGTTTGCTAGTCTTCAGCATTTAGCAATGGTTGTACTTGCAGTTATGGTAGCATGCATGTAGCATTCATTATAAAGCAGGATAAATTTTAATATGTCAGCACAATTCTGCTGGGATATTTCTGGGTAAGTTCCTGATTTATATGCCCATACTGTGCTGCTGCTGTGGGGCAAGACAAGCATAGCAATATTACTGCACATGCTCAGATGTTGCAAAAATACATCTTGTTCCTTTTTTGTCAGCAAAAACAAAAAAATAAAATAAAATAAACACCACTTATTTTCTGCAAGTAACCCAACCAATTACCAGCTAAATTGTGCCTTAAGATGGGCAGCCCTACAAATTATTATTTTTTCAATATCTGTTTCCTTAAGGTTTCCAGGAAAAGGAAACAGCCAATTAATTTAGCCAACTCTTCTGACTATATTATTTATCTGTATCACAATCACTTGCTATGAGTTTTCTCTCTTTTCCTATTGTCTTCAGTTATGAATCAATAGCTATAGAACCATAAGGCATTCTTTTGCAGACAGACAAACAAAGATGCCTTAACACATACTTTTTTTCTATTGTTATATTTGAAGCACTACAGCAGCTATTGAAAATTAATGTAAAATCCACCATTTTTAAAAAAATATCCAAAGCAGAATCCTAGGTGCAACACATCTAATTCACTTTGTTGCGAGGGAGGTTAGATGGAAGACAGGCAGCACCAGCTGTAAAAAGCTCCTCCAAAAAGCAAATTTTGTGTGTGTGTGTGTATACACATAGACACCTTTGTCTGATGGGAGAATGATTATGTTGTTATCTTTTCTCAAACTGGTAAGTGCTTTTTGTTCTTTTTGTAAATTGCTTTTGGGTGCAATGCTGGAGTAGAGGATGTTGGTGACTTTGAGTCTGGTTTTGTTGGCTTCATCTGGGATGATTTTATTTAAGGTGGCTTCAACACCACATAGGATGTTTCAGTGGGGATGGATTTGGGGGCTACTGAAAAGTTGAATCTTTTGAGAAGGACATTGGCCTCTGCTGTGATAAGGGTCCTGTCTGATATTTTACGTACTGTTGTTTTTGGACTTTGAATAGGTCCTAGTCAGAAAGAAGGTATCCTCCCCATAGAGGTAAGATATTTGTTTTTGTAGATTTTCATGGATATAGGTATATAAGTTTTGGTGTGTTCGTGCCTTTTCCCCTTGTAAGTTCAAGAGTGTCTATGATGTTTCGATGAGAACATACTTGTCATCTTCAGGCTGGTCTTTTGGGCTTCATGCTGCTGCGAATAAAGTGTGGTTGGAACTACCGCTTTTCTATAAATAGTGGTGGGGATGTGGAATGCTGGCTCAACTGCTGCTAGTAGGTTGGATGGATGTGCTGTAACATTTTGATTGATTGATGGAGTCACATTTTGGTTAGCTGATTGACTTGATGGAGTTGTGGTTGTGCTTCATTTGTTGACTAGGGCTAGTTTTCAGATGTCTGGTAGATGAGAGGTATTATCACATTTGTTCATGTTGTGGGGTGTTTTTCTATTTTGATGGCTTCATAATTATTAATTATTCTTTTTTATAAGTGTTCAGTTTTGGGGAAGGCTGTTGATAAAGTGGTGTTGCTCCAGCTCCAACAGTCCTTGGATGAAGCCAATTATCTAGGCACTCAACAGTCAGGATTCAGGCCTGGCTACAGCAGAGAAACTGCTTTGGTTGATCTCCGGCAGGCCTGAGATAGGGGTTTATCCTCTATCCTGGTGCTCCTTGATCTCTCAGCAGCTTTCAATATCATCAACCATGGTATCCTTCTGCACCGACTAGAGGGGTTGAGAGTGGGAGGCACCATTTTACCGTTGTTCTCCTCCTACCTCTCTCATTGTTCACAGTTGGTGTTAGCAGGGGGGCAGAGGTCGACTCCAAGGTCTCTCCTTTGTGGAATTTTTCAGGAGTCAGTCCTCTCCCCCCTGCTGTTTAATATCTACATTAAACCGTTGGGTGAGATCATCCGAGGACAAGGGGGTGAATTACCATCAGTATGCTGATGACACTCAGCTATACATCTCCACCCCGTGTCCAGTCAGTGAAGCAGTGGAAGTGATGTGACTCAAACTCAACCCCGACAAGTCTGTCCATTACTCTGGGCGGGGACTTCTGACCCCCTCAGAGAGGGTCTGCAACTTGGGCATCTTCCTCGACCTGCAGCTGACTTTAGAACATCATTTGTCAGCTGTGGCGAAGGCAGCATTTGCCCGGGTTCACCTGGTGTACCAGTTGCGGCCCTATCTGGACAGGGAGTCTCTACTCACAGTCACTCAAGCCCTTATCATCTTGAGGTTCGACTACTGTAATGCTCTTGACATGGGGCTGCCTTTTAAGAGTGTTTGGAAACTACAAATTGTGCAGAATGCAGCACAGGAGCAGTCACAGGACTACCCAGACATATCCACATCTCTCCAATACTCAGCGGTCTACACTGGCTGCCAATTGGTTTCTGGACTCAATTCAAAGTGTTGGTCATGACCTATAAAGCCCTACATGGCATGGGACCAGATTACATATGGGACTGCCTCCTGCCGCATGAATCCCAGTGACTGGTTAGGTTCCACAGAGTCAGCCTTCTACAGATCCTGTCAACTAGACAATGTCACTTAGTGGGACCTAGGGGAAGAGCCTTCTCTGTGTGGGCCACGGCCCTCTCAAATCAGCTCCCCCCAGAGATTTGTACTGCCCTCACCCTCCTTGCCTTTCGTAAGAGTCACCTAAGACTCACCTATGCCACCAAGCTTGGGTCATTAGATTCTCCCCTATGGCCAATGAATGTATAGTGAGCTTGATGATTGAATGGTTGTGTAGGTATTTTCATTGGGGATTTTTAGTATTTAATTGTAACTTTGAATTTTAATTATTTGGATTTTAATTTATATTGTCTCTTTCAAATATTGTAAGCCACCCCAAGTCCTCAGAGAATGCAAAACAACAAAATGTATCTCAAATCTAGTGGGAAAGAAAACCCAAATAAAACCTAGGGGGGAGGGGGGAATATTTTTGAAATGATTGTGTTTTGTCAAAATGAGGCTTAAGCCAATCTAAGCATTCTGCATTTTATCAAAACATAAAAATCATTTTACTTCTTTCAGCCATAGGAAATATCAGGAACAAAGAAAAAGCTTATTGTTCCCTTTTTTTCATTTCAGGAACACAAGTACAGATAAGTAGCTGTTCATGCTGAGTATGACCAGCAAGGCAGCTTTGACAAGAATTGGTTGTGTGTTGAGGTGTGTGTGTGTGGGGGGGGGGGGTTTAACACCCCCCCATTAGGAGGCATTTGTTTCATCCTCCTCCTGAGATGGCTTTCTTCAATTCAAGTACAAGTGTGTCCTTCTTCCTTTGCCCTTGGGTATGCTAATTGAAAGGAATGAGGGAAGAGATTACCATGCTGCTTCTTTCTTTCTTCTTCTTTCTATTTTAAAAACAAGGAAGAACATAGACCTCTTACTCTCTCCTACATCATTTTCAAAGGAATTGCCTCCTCTGGGGTAGAAGGACATCCCGGCTGAAAATGAAACCCTGCCAAACCATCAACATATCATATATCTATACTGTATATACTTAAAACACATCTTTAAAATAAAACTCCTGTTAATCTAAACTGTGTATGCTTCAACCCAATCTTTCAGTCAGCCAGAAATGTGCATTTATTTACTTATTTATTTATTTATTAGGTTTGTATGCTGCTCCTCTCCGCAGACAAAATTGTCATTTTGCCTCATCTAGAAATGTACAGGTTTCCTTTCTGAAAATAAAAACAACAACAAAAGAAAGGAAACATAAAAACATAGAAGATTGACGGCAGAAAAAGACCTCATGGTCCATCTTGTCTGCCCTTATACTATTTCCTGTATTTTATCTTAGCATGGATATATGTTTATCCCAGGCATGTTTAAATTCAGTTACTGTGAATTTACCAACCACGTCTACTGGAAGTTTGTTATAAGCAGACAAGGGAAAGGAAAAAAGTTTGTTCCAAGCAGGAAGGGAAAGGAAGGAAGGAAAGGATGGAAGGAAGGAAGGAAGGAATGGAAGGAAAGGAGGAAAGCAAGCAAGCAAGCAAGCAAGCATGCATGCAAGCAAGCAAGCATATACCTGGGGAACAAGCAAACAAGACCTCTCCTTGCTTTTACTGCAAGCATTAGTAGTTACACAAAACAAAAGAAAAAATCAAGAGCAACAATATTTATCCATATTGTATATTCAGGTAGCCACTTGGCAGTTACTCACACCCTCATGACCTCCAGAATGATTACTACAATGTGCTCTACAAGGGGTTGCATTGAGGAAGATTCAACTGAATGGGGCTGCAACCCATCTCTCTTCCATGCATTGGCTCTCAGTTGGCTTCTAGATGTAATTCAAGAGGTTGTTTTTTGACTTTTAAAGCTCTAAGTGGCATAGGACCAAGCTATTTGATGAACCACATTTTCCTTATCACATCTACCCAACCCATTAAGTCCAGCAGGAAGGGTGTGTCCTATCTGCTAAATAGATCAAGCCAGTGTATGTTTTCTGCTGTGACTCTCATCTTCTGTAGTATCATGATTAGCCTTATCTTTGTAGCCTTTTGGAAAGCCCCATTAACATGGTTTTCAACAACATTGAACATTTTATAAAGAGCCTACACAGCGGTTATATTGTATTTAGATAGATGTTCTTCAACTGCCTTGCTTTCATTTTTTAACGACTATAACATTGGTACATTGCAGAGAGTAATGTTCAACAACATGAGCAGCCTTTCTTTTTTTCTTCCATTCAGTCATGTCTGATTCAAACCATGGGTCATACATACATCTTTGTTCAGCAAAACAACACATATTTTTACACTAGAAGTGTTAAATGGACAGAAGAACTGTGACAAATAAGCAATCAATGTCCCTTTGTGGCAAAATGCGCCACAAAAGTATGAAATCATACAAGAAGGTGAAAAGAGTAACAACCATTCCAATGCAGCTTAGCAGCCCAACTATTCTTAATGCACTCTGAAGTTGCTACAAACAAAAGGGAAAGAGAGAAAGAGCAGGATGCAATGATAAACATAGAAAACTGAGCAATCAACCAGATGCAATCTTTCTGCATTTTCAAATGCACTTACACTCCAAAAGAAAAATGTTCAAACAGCCAACCAGACAAAAATAAGCCATCAGTATAGAAACTTTTCAAAAGTAAAAGGGACAGTTTTGATGGCTTACTAAACTTTAAGTATATACTGTGCTCATGCATTCTTATCTTACCAATTGGGAAGAGAGTCTTTGAAGAGGGAGATGCACTATATCCATAAAGGTATCAATAATATAAAAATCACCAGAAACCAAAAGCATGCAAAGAAAGAAATTGTGCGTGCACGGACACAACAGCCAAATCAAACCAATTTCCCTCTGATTTTTTTTCTTTCTATTTACATTTCATTTCCTTTTCTTTTGAAGTCCACATATACATGAAAATCAAATTTCCAGGAGTTTGGAAATGTTTGCAAAAAAGCATCAATGGGTTACTGTCTAATCAGTCAGGCCATGATGAGAAAAGCATGAAAGAACTTGGCTGTCCCAAACCAGATGTTTGGGACAGATGGTTAGGTAAGTTCTTGTGATTAAAGCTGTCTTTTAAAAAGTTAATATTAAGTTTGTGACCTCAAACATTATGGCTGATCTGTTAAATTGTTTTTAATCCTGGTATACCACCAAGAGTGGGAGATGGGCAGCAATATAATTTATATACATTAGTTAAATAAACAAACAATAGGTCCAGAATGTTTCTCCTACTTTGCTATGAAGATTCTTAAAAACTAATATGCTCTAGAACTATACTCCCAGCTTAATTCAATGAGTCTAAGCCAACAGCAACAGGAATATAGCTTGCCCAGACAAGAACATTCAAAAGATAAAACTTCTACTCCAGGAGGAAAGGAACTTTCTCTTGAAACAGAAAAAAAACCATTGAAGCCATTCTTCTCAAAATGGCTGCATTTTATTTCATACTTCAATTCATATCATACAATATTGTGCTCAAAATGTTTAAACTGCTTTTCTTTGCATGTGATAGATTGGTCCAGACTCAATAACTTGCTTTATGTTCAGCTGTAATTTACAAAATAAATGTTTCGTTACTTGTTAGTGTGTGCATTTAGAGTTAACCAGGAGAGTAAGAAAGTAAGAGAAAGTGTGTGAATTTAGACTTAACCAAGTAAAGTTAACTAGCCAACTTTCATGGCTAGGGGAATGCCAGTCTTTTTTCTACCTGTCTTCTTCCTATGGAGATTTGTGCAGGATACATATGATCTTTCAAGATCTTCTCCTCCTTCATCATCAGTATTCTTCTGAGGCATATGAAATCTTTGGTGGTTTTTGATCTAGTCTGGAAAAGACAATTCTTCACAAATCTAAAATACCTGCTACCAAGATTGCTAATCATTTTCTGCTATCACTCCAGTTACAACTTTCCTTTTTCTGGATGCTCTTTGGTCCTCTTTTGCCTTCTACTTCCATGAAAGCTATGTGCATGTAAAGGTCATTCCAACTCTGTACTTTCCCAGATAAACCAAGTACAGCTTTAGGAGAAGCATCATAGGATATAGGTTCTGTTTATTTGTTCAATACCATCAATCCTTCTGGAGTAGGTTCAGGAATTGCTGGTTGGCAACTTGGTGGTGTGCTGGTTCCCCCTTTTCCTTTGAGGCTAGTTCTGGTCAGTGTTGATAGGAGACATCCCCCTTTGTGGTCTGCTTGGTTCTTTCTCTCCTGTTATTTAACATTTACAATACATGAGGCCACTACAGTAGGTGTGATGATCTGATGGTTAAGGTGATACCCAGCTTTATATCTCTATAAAAATCTACTTAGGTATATCTTTTTATCTGGTAATATCCACCTTTATATACCCACCCTAGGATGCCCGAGTTACGTTCTGGACAACCTGTTTCAGTGCCTAGAAGCTGTAAAAGTGTAGTTGGGGCACAATGAGCTCCAGCATAACCCAACCAAGAGTGAGTGGCTTTAGAAACCTGGGTATTCCAATACCAAAGGTTTTTCTTTAATCTTAGATTGATTAACACTCCCCCAGATGGTCCTGGTAAGCAATCTGATGGTCTTCTTGTACTCATGGCTCCTGATGGGAAAACAGGTGATTCCTGTGGTTAAGAGACCTCATCAACCTTCAGGTTGTGCACCAATTGCATCCATTCCTGAATCAGGAGACTTTGCTTAGTGTATTCTGACCTAGGTTTCACCAAATCACAAAACAGACTCCTTGTCCTGAAAAAAGAAAAAAAAAATCTTTTTATTTGGCTAATGTGAATTCCTAGCATTTACATCCAGCAAAGTCCTGGCAAGCAGTCTTTCAAGGGTGAATTGCAAACACAGAACTTATCAGTTCTTGGATAGCTTCTTGACACAATGCTGTACAAGGAAATACTTGACAATGAGTCTCTCAGATAAATAATGAGCTAATTGTCTCCTGCAAATATCACTTCCCCATTCGCTCCTATTTATTTCCTATTCACTGTCCCCTTGTACTTACTCCCGAGTGGAATTCTGTTCCTTAATTGTTCCCTTCTCTTGACTGTTCTGCACATGCCAACATGGGGAACAGGCTCCAACTGTTCTTCAGCCCCACTTATCTACAACTCCAAAGGTAGCTGATAACTGTCAGTTGGACCTGATCCCATCTCTGCCTCCAATGCACAATACTCATCAGAGCTTTCCTCAGATTCCAGGATTGGCCTATGTTCTCCCCAACCTCCACACTGCCCAAGTCTGCTGACAGGTTTGCTGGCCACTAGTCGGCCACAACACAGTGTCACTCATGTGCTCATTGCATGTGGACCAATGCACTGTGCCCTACATGGGACTGCTTTTGACAAGAATTCAAAAGCTTCAGGTGGCATAAATGCAGCTGTATGGGTTGTAAATGGCATTTGATATTATGAACCTATAACACCATACTTTGGGGACTGCTTTGGCTACCAATGTGTTTCTGGTTTTCATTTTCATCTTTATAACTCTTCAAGACTTGGGATCAGTCTCTGAGATATTGTCTTCTTCCAGTTGTTTTTACCCATCAAATCTACCATATTTTTCAGTGTATAAGATGCAACTTTTTACCTCAAAAAAGTGCATCAAAAACTGGGTGCGTCTTATAAACCAAATGTTGCATGGGGGGGGGTTGGGCAGCGATCAGCAGTGGCAGCAGCAGCCTTCCCGTTGTACTGCTGTGGCAGCTTTTCACACAGTTTGGCAGCTAGCTGCCACCGTGGGTGCAAAAACATGAGAAAGCTGAAGAGGAATAGCTGCTGCTGGTGCCACTGCCAAAGTGTACAAAAGCCGCCATCGCCGGACTACAGGAAAGCTGCTGCCGCCACTGCTGACCACCGCCAATGAAGCACATGACAAGACAAACCGAGCCTTCCCCATTTCCACTAGCGGGGACTCTGGTTCTCCTCTTTCTATCATGGCAGAAAGTGCCCTTTACTGCCCAACAGAGCTTTCAGGGACTGCTAGGTTAAGAGTCGATTCACCAAACTGAGCAAATCAAGCCATGTGCCCAGAAGACATGCTTGGATGAGGCAAGGGGGGAAGGGGAAAGGAATTGCCCTTCCATTTGTTCTGCACTGAAGGAACTGGAGCAATGTCCATGCTTTTTTCCCCCCTTCTACATGCTGCTTCTGGCTGGTCCCCACAAAGACAGATTTGGAGGCAGAGAGACAAGAGGTAAAGAGAGGGGGGAAGTGGTAGGGGGAGGGAATGTGAGAGAGAGAAAAGGGAAAAGCAAAAAATGAAAAAGTGATGGATGGAAAGAATGAGGGAGAAGAAGAACAAACAAATGAGAGAGAGAAGGGGAGAGGGAAGCAAAAAATAGTAATGAAAGGGAGAGAGAAAGAAAGAAATGAGAAAATGATCGAGGCTGAAAATGAGAGGAAAGAAACAGAAGAAAGAGAGAAATGACTCTTGATTTAAATCATGTGGTAAAAAGCACCCAAAGGCGAAGAGAGAGAGAGAAAATCCTCACCTGTTTTTGGAAATGGTTCAAGAGTGAACACACACACACACACACACACAAAAGGGGTAGAGGAGACAGTGACAGAAAAAGAGAGGGGGAGTTTGAGGGGGAGGGAATGAGAGAGAGAAAGGGAGAAAGAGAGAGAAATGAAAGAGGGAAAGAATGAGGTAGAGGAAATAGAGGCAAATGAGAGAGAAGGGACAGAGAAATGAGAAAAAGATTAAGAGAGGGAGAAAAAGAAAGAGGGAGAAGAAAGAGAGAAAACAGAAATGAAAGTGAGAGAAATGAGAGGGAAAAAACGGGAGAGAGAGAAATGAGAGAGAAAAGGGGGTGAGAGAGGGAGAGGTACACAGAAATGTGAGCGACCTGGAGGGAGAGAATGAGAAAGAGGGAAAAGAGAGAGAGAGAAGTGGAGAGAAAGAAAGAGAAGGGAAAGAGAGGAGGGAAAGAGAGAAAAGAAAGGTAGGAAGGAGGGAGGGAGGAGGGAAGGAAGGAAGGAAAGAAGGAAGGAAAGGAAGAAGGAAGGAAGGAAGGGAGATATTTCCCACAGAAAACATCAGGAGCCACAAAACCTACCCACTCATGGCTGGAGAGGTTACTATTACTATTTAATATTGCACCATTTGGTTCAAAATATTTTTATCCTTGTTTTCCTCCTCTAAAATCTAGGTGAGTCTTATACAACGGTGCATCTTATACACCGAAAAATATGGTAGTTTCTAGGATGGGCATGCTCTGAGTCATCAGCCAAGGAATGAAGGCTTTTTTACCATAGCATTTACTTTTTGGAACACTCTTCCTCCCTGAAGATGTCCTTGACCATGCTGGCCTTTCAGAAAGCCTTGAAGATCCAGGCCTGGGATCCTGAATCTATGAAGGGCCCTGTTTTCTCACTATGCTGACACTAATTAATTGTAATCTCTCTCAGCTTCTATTTGTGCCATGTTTCAATTGTTTTAAACCAGAGTCACTGGTTGGGGTTACTCTACAAGTTTAATAAACACATTAGGCTAAAATATTGAATTTGTATTTGATATATCCAATAGTGTCCCTTGTACTGCAAAACAGGGACCAATGGCTGATGAAATTATTTCCTTTTGCATAAACACCCTCCACCTGTCTGTTCAAAAGACAGAATAGAAAGAATATTACATAACAAATTTGGGGACAATCAGCATGATGGGATAGAAGAAAATGCACAGTGCAAAAATACATATACCAAAATCCATGGTATTTTCCTAGTAGAAGATAAAAATTATTTTCATGACATCTTTTTATTCAGAGTAAAATAAAATACAAGCGAATATATGATGATCAAATATTTTCCTAGACCCTTCTGTACTTGAATTGAGTGCTATATAGGCTCTGCCAGAAGAAAACAAAAATGCAATTTCTATCATCCACTTAAAAAGCTGTCAAAATAGCAAATAGTATATTCTAATGAAGCACAATTAGAGGTAAAAGAGAAGAAAAATAAAATTCCTTACTAGGAAGAACAATAGTATTCAAGGCATCATTTAAAGTTTTAATGGGTTACTTTTATTTATGTATTTCATGTATTATTTATGCGTTATAGCTTTTGCTGGATTTTTAAAATGCATTTATATACTATGCATTTTGAAGATTTATCCAAGCCTTTAGGTGGTGTACAAGTCAAAGTTACAATATAATAAAGAATAATAATTTCATGAAATATCAATAGAATCACAAAACAGTAATAATAGTAGCACCTCTATCAATGCAGATCTTACTTCGGCTGTGCATCTCCAAAGAATTTTTGGGAAGAACTGGTTCTTAGTAGGAAGATCATGAAAGTGATCATCAGGAGCAGAGAAAGGCCTCTGCTCCTAGATCAGGAGTGTCAAACTCATGTTGTCATGGTGGTGACATGTGATGTAATGGGATTTTTCCCTGTTCACTAAATTGGGCAGGGGCAGAGCCAGCATGTGACACATCCGACTCATGGGTTCTCCTGTTCTAGACCCTTCTTATGATATCCCAAAATAGGATGTGATATTCAATTTATGCATATTATTTGCCTGGGAAGGGCAATTGGATTTTTCTGGGAGACAGTCTCTAAGACACCAGCCCTTGAAAATTCAGTATTAAGCGTAATATTTCTGCAGATACTTCGAATTCCATCCTGGTATATTTTGCTAAACAACTAGAAGAAAAAAGTTAATATTATAATGACTACAAAGAGATTTAATAAGTTTTATCTCCTATTTAATTTCCTTGTTGCCACAAAGTGCTGTTGCTAATGTTTCTATAACAAGTGGATAATAATAAAGTGGATAATGGACAGTCCAACTTAGCATCTTTTGAGATTAAGAATTGTTTTGAGTCATAATTACACGTTTTTATCTCAGCATTAGTAAGATTATAAATGATTGATCATATGAAAATAATTGCCAAATTTAAATTTCTGTAAGTTTGTTTTAAGAATGGCCCATCCATGCAATCAAAAGCTTGAAAGATATTTAATTTCCACAATGATAAATAAGATGTATTAATTTTTACTAATAAATATTTATCAATTTTCTAATAGAATTAAATATCTTTCTTTTTCAAACAAAGCCTGATTGTATAATTAGTCAAGATTAATTTAAGATTGTTCATAAGTTGAAATCAATTATGTATTATAAAAACTGAAGTAATAATACTAACAATAATAAATAGAAATAAAAGTAGAAGTAAAATGACAGTGGCAAAAGAAAAAAAAGGTAGCACCAATAATAATAGACACTTTGGATGCCACCCCAAACCATCTAGAGTACCACTTCAGCTCCAGTGGCCTTGACAAAAATCAATCTCCTATTCCCAGATTCTTGGGAAGGACTCATTAAGAGGATAAAAATGCCAAATCCAGTTCAACTGGGTGATTATATGACAAGCCATAATAATGCTGCATTTATATGATGCTTGATTTCACATGACTCTGGGAAGAATATGTAAATCATGGCTGTCAAACTTGCAATATCACGTTGTCATCACACTTTTTCTCTCTTTCCTAAACTAGGGGTGGGCGTTCCCAGCACATGATGCATCTGGCCTGCAGGTTGTGAGTTTGATAGACCTGATGTAAATAATTCATTCTAGCACTTATATATCTCATTTAGGAATTAAAAATATTTTAGAATGACACCAGGTTATTAGAAGGGTTTTTTCTAGATGTAATAAATAACTTACTAAGAAAAATGCAGTTACCATAATATTTTAAACTCTTTATAAAATTTATATGATAAAAGAGTCGGGCTCTGGGACTGTCTATATTTAATACGTTTGAAAATTGGTTAAGTTCTGCTTTTGAGAAAAGATCATCTTAATACTCCTTATCCTTTAAAAATGCCCCTGGAAAATTAATTTTCCTTTAATGTTTACTTCCCCCCCCCCTATTGCTGATGTGTAGAAAGGAATCATCCTTTGAAAAAAACCCAAAAAATCTTGTATCCTGTTCTATTATAATTTATCCATAATTTCTGATGTGTCCATAAATTTCCTCAAATACAAATACTGTATCTCAAGAAACAAAGATACTTTCATCACAGAACCATTTGGATTCTGAACTGACGGTCACCCTGTTTCTTGAATTGAGTCTAATTTCCTTTTCCCTATCAGGGGAAGTTAAATCTATATCCTTGTTTTTAAAATTGCTTTGTATTCTTCATTTTAAAAAAATGATATTAATTCTATTAAGTGCTCCACGTGAATTAGAAAGTTGGTATATAAACCACGCATATGAAATTAAATATATAGCATTTTAAATATTTTTATATTTAAAATATTAAAAAATATAGTTGCAGGATATTAGTTTAAGAAACTTAGATATTAAGCCAAAATGAAAATATCTGTAAAAATAGAGGCAGTTTAGTTTAGTGCTTAAGGCATCAGGCTAGAAAAAGGGAGACCAGGAGTTCAATTCCCCATCTTAGCCATGAAAACCAGCTGCGTGATTTTGTACCAGTCACTTTCTATCAGCCCAACACACCTCACAGGGTTATTGTTGTGGGGAAAATAGAAGGAAGAAGATATGTTTGATATGTTTGCCATTTAGAGTTTATTTATTTTATTTATTTATTCAATTTTTATGCCGCCCTTCTTCTTAGACTCAAGGTGGCTTACAACATGTTAGCAATAGCACTTTTTAACAGAGCCAGCCTATTGCCCCCACAATCTGGGTCCTCATTTTACCCACCTCGGAAGGATGGAAAGCTGAGTCAACCTTGAGCCGGTGATGAGATTTGAACCGCTGACCTTCAGATCTACAGTCAGCTTCAGTGGTCTGCAGTACAGCACTCTACCTGTTGTTTCTCAAGGTTTGCCACCCTGAGTTGTTTGTAAAAATAATAAAGATTATTAAATCAATAAATCAATTTTTTTTAAATGAATTTCTAACATCAGAATTCAAGCCATATAACTTCCCAAAATAAGAGTTTTAAATAGAATTGTACACCACAAAAGTGGAATATTTGGTAGGTCGACTCCGAGGACCCTCCCTTGTGGGGTTCTTCAGGGGTCAATCCTTTCCCCCCTGTTTTTTAATAACTACATGAAACAGCTGGGTGCGATCATTCGAGGACACGGGGTGAGTTACCATCAGTATGCTGATGACACTTAGCTATACATCTCCACCCCGTGTCCACTCAGTGAAGCAGTGGAAGTGATGTGCCAGTGTCTGAAGGCTGTTAGGGTGTTAATAGGCTCATAATCCCGACAAGATGGAGTGGCTGTCGCTGCCTCCCAAGGACACTTCCATCTGTCCATCCATCATCCTGGTGCGGGGGAAACTTCTGACCCCCTCAGAGAGGGTTCACAACTTGGGCATCCTTGAACCACAGCTGACTTTAGAACATCATCTTTCGGCTGTGGCAAGGGAGGGCTCGGGTTCACCTTAAGACTCATTTATGCTACCAGGCTTGGAGCTATTAGATTCTTGCCCCCTGGCTGATGAATGTGTCGAGAGAAAGTTGATTGAATGGGAATGACAGCTTTTTATGGCTTGGGTTTTTAGATTTTAGATTTAATTAATTGAATCTAAAATGTTATACATTGTTTTATTATATGTTGTAAGCCTCCCTGAGTCCTCAGAGGGGGGGTGGCATAAAAGTCCAATTAATAAATTAATTAATTAATAAAATTTAATATAACTGTTGACAATATTGACATGAGATTAGTTTTATTGTCAGTTATGATACAAATATTTGTGTACTGTTGTAACATATTTTAGTGACATATCTTGAATAATATCCTTTCAGTAACTTGTGTTTGTTTTTTATTCTCCTTGAAAAAAAGGACCATCTGAAATATTTTAGAAAATAAATAACAGATGCTCAGTTCAACTGTTGTATTTGAAGTTTTTCCTCCCCCCTAATGTTTATATAGTTTTATCTTTCTTTTTCTTCTACTGAATTTTGCAGCTTTACTTGGTTTGATGACAGTAACACCTCACCTTTACTTTTCCAGACATTTTGAGAAGCACCTGTGTGTGTCTCCAAGTAAAGGAATAGAGTTGGGGCAGTTTAGGGATGCCTGTATCAAGAACCCAATTTTAGCATTTTATTGATGTATTTTTTGGTGTCAGTTTAAGACAACCTTCCCTAAAAAACAGTTCATAAAGTGCCATGTAGCAAATGTCCACATAGAACAGAGATAAGTATGGTTTATACACAGTGTGCTTTAATGGTTAAAGCAGAACTAGAACTCAGTCCTTTGCTTTCTATTCTGATGCCTTAACCACTACACCAAACTGTTTCTTCTCTACCTATTTATCTACCTATCCACCTTCCTTCTTCCTATCTATCGTCTGTCTGTCTGTCTGTCTGTCTGTCTGTTATCTTTCAGCTCCTAATGGATTAAAACAGTAGATTATTAGTAGGCTTCAATGAAGAAGACTTGATCCTGCAATGGATTGATTCTAGATCATGATAATTATGACTGACTACATAATTTGCAATAGTTATGTTTATTTACCTGTGTTGTATGTAAAATAATTGGAGCAGCTTGGAGTCACGGAAAGGCCATTTAAGCAGCTAAGAATGCTGATGGATAATTTTGGCTACTGTGTTACAACATGCTATCTTAGTTTTCATTCTAATATAATGGGAATACCTTTATATGAGACGTTTACTTAGGCCCTACTGGTATATTTCAGTTCAAGTCCTACCATGAAAGAGTGAGTGTACAAAAGGGCACTGATAAAATTATTGAGCAAATATTTAGTAAAATATTTTACAATCTCTAACCAAGACACTTTAGAAAATAAGTGTCTAATTCTGTTACAGATTCCAGAATCAAATTCATTATAACCTACCCAAGAAAGGAGCACAGCAATAAAGTATCAGTTATTCTAAGGAGCAGCAAATCAAGAATATAAGGAACATAATTACTTGAATTTGTAAAAAAAAAAAATTTGACCAACATGGGTAACAGTGTTAGAACTTCAGGTGCTGCAATTTTCAAACTAAATTGTGTCTAGAAAGTACAAATTCAGAAATGGTGCACATAAAATGATATAACTCTCATAGCTGAGATTACAGGAACAGATATTCCTGCTCATTATATCCTTGGGCCTACATGCAGTGAATACATTATTTGGCATGGTGAGATTGTCTTTAAAAAAACATATAAGCCCCTAATGACGGGGGCTCTTCAACATCAAAGGTGTGCAGAAGTGCAGGCTGCTAAGACAATTACAGATACATGCACTGTTCTCTCTTCCTATTTGAGCCTTTAACTCAGTGTCTGCAAGGAAGAATTGCTTACAAAAGCTGCAACAGGTGATGTTTTGGAAGTGCAGCAAAAGACAGAGAAAGCAGACAAATAAAGCAAAGGGTATTCTTCCCAAAGACTAAAGGGTCTGGCAGAAAAAGAGGCAGAGTGCAAGCTTGGGAAGGTACCACTGCTTTACTAGCTGCCCATTAATAAGGGGGGGGGGGGGAGCAGAAAAAAGAAAATCCCAGAAAGAGAAGAGGGGGAATATATTACCAATACTATAGTAGCAATGGTAATAGCATTCTTAGGTAAGTACAAACAATAGTAGAGCATACAGAATATAGTAGAATAGTAGAATATAGTATTTCATATAGTATTGAGAACATTGTATACTATAAATACTTATAGAAATGTTATATAAGGCAGTAGACATAGAGATAAGTTGTACATATCTTGTTTTAATCTTCTATTTTAATTTTTTTGGGATATTTAAACATGTCCCCAACCCTTATACGGAACTACTGTATAAAAATGCAATTATCTAGGGTACAGTGCTTTTGATGGATTTTTATTTTTACTCAATTAAGTTGGATATAGTTTAAAAATAACCCATAACAGAGAACTTACATTGAAGTGTTATAGCTGGGACTGGAAAATACACAGTGCCATTGAGTCAGGGTAAGAAATCTATCATGATTTTTGGAAGGTGTGATGACCAGCTGCTGCTCTTGGCAGAGGGAGTGATGCTGAATATACAGCCTCATTCCATTCTGATGATGCGAGAAGAGGAGTTTTTGCTACCCACAAGTCCAATTAAATCTCAGAAGAGTACATATGGCAGTTGCAGTGATTTAGGAGCCACTTTTTTTGTTGATTCTGTGATAGTGCCCTGGAATAATGAGAGTTATGATGAAACCGAGTAGGCTACGATGTACTTTTTGAATGGGGCTGCTGTTGCAGGAGAGGCTCAGTGATTTGCTGATTGCTAGCCTCCGTTTGAGTTTATGTTGGATCACCTTGAGCTGGATAAAGTTTCACTTTTAAGGCCTGATTCATTCATTATCCCTGGGGTTATTGAGTATGTCAGGCATGGATTGGAATGGAAATAGATGTCCATATTACCGTCACTGTCTAAGCTTGAGAAGAAAGTTGTCAGCAGCTGTGCTTGATTTTGAATAGTGGTGGATGTTCCCCTTACTTTCCAAGTTCTGTAATATGATTGTTCATTCTAAGACAAGGGAGTCAAACTCATGGACTGCTGTCCCAATGTGTCTCATGCAGGCCATGCCCACCCCCGGTTTAATACAGGAGGGGAATGTTGTGGTATATCACGTGATGACAATGTAATGCTGCGAGTTTGTTCTAAGTCATAAAGGTTTAATCTGTTAAGGTATTTAGAATCCAGTGTTTGCAAGCTATGTAGTGAAGATGGAACTGATTTCTTTAGAAGTGTTACCTAAAAAGCTATTTTCAGAAGGAAAAAGTATTTTCTTTCATTTTCTTGGCTGGCAACTTTAATGGCAGAATATTGTAATCCTTAAACCTTCTGATTATTATTGGAAGGTTATCCAATTATTATTATTATGTCCCTCTCCATCAGCTGAACAAGCTTAAGTGGAAAGGTGGGATGGTTAAATGTGAACAAAATTATTTTTGTTGCTGGGTGGCTAAGCAGGAATTGAATTGAATCAATTTATAAATGGAGGGTGGCAGTTTAAAAGTAAACTCAGAAAGTTTATTAACTTGTGAAATGGCCATCTCTGTGCATTGATGTGGTTCATTGCAATTTGTAGCAATATCTAAGAAGTTTGAAATAAATACAAAGAAATATACAGTGAATTGCTTTTGGGGTAACCATGTATGTGTCTTGGGTAAAGTTTTGGTAGAGACTCCATCTGGATCTGAGGAAGAATGTGCCTAGGAATTATTTTATGATTCTCAGTTGAGTTTACCACACCTCACTTGCTCTGTACTGCAAACACATCATAGTAGAATGTCTCTACTCTCGCTGATACAGTGTTTAAATATTTCATAAACCGAATCAAGGTTTCTGCTGTCAAGAGGCATGTATTGCCTAGGAATTATTGTAAGGGTTTATGGGGAATGTGAGGAACACTGTTAGCCATCTTGTATCTTCTATCTATAAGCTCCAGGGTAACATTTCTTATACTGTATTTCTTAGACCTAAGAAAATGTCTGATGCGGTAGAGTTTCTCTTGTGTATATATGTAGGGAATATATGTAGGGAAATACTTAGTAGTTGTAGATGCAGTTGTGGCTCAATTTAGTATGCTTATTATTATATTTGGTTCATTGGTGAGGAGGAGGAAGTCAGTTCTAATGTGATTTTCTACCTTGGATTATGAATGGCTGTTCTTTTCTATTGGCATTTATATACCATAACTAAAAATTACATAAATACTGTTTTGGAAATTAAATCCCAATCAAGAAAAGTCCAATTTCAAGACAGAAATATATATCATTATTGTTTAATAAAGTTCGATGGATTTTATTGCAATTTGTGTGCTATTTGCTATATTATGGTTTGAACCATAAATATATTTAACCATACATATTAAAGTGGTGTAATCATGAATTCTCTCTTTTCATATAAGAAGAAAAGCATCTTAATAATAATGAACTGATCTGAAGCAGTTTCTGATCCTTGATAGTAGCAAAGATAGCTACGTTTTCTGTTTTGTGATAATTTTCTTTTCACAAATACTAAGCACAGTACAAATACTGACACAAACTTTGGCTGAAATGTATCATTTGTCTAAAAGTTCCATTACCTCCATCCTTTCTTTGTTGTTTACACATCCCATAGTCTTGATGTATGATAACTATAGTGAACACCGATGGAGTTATAAATCAAGAGCAGAGGTGGGTTCCTCCCAGCCCACCCGAACCGGTAGTGACCCGCTGGTGACATCATTGAACTGGATCACCATTTCTTTTATTTTTTTTTTAAATTTTTTTTAAATTTTGGGAAGGCTTTTCCTGTTCTGCTGCTTCAAAAAGGGCCCTCCCTTCCTCACTGGATTTATACTGACCTTTATTCCTTCTTCCGAAGCCCACCTGATCAACTCGAGGTTCGATTACTGCAACGCTCTCTACATGGGGCTACCTCTGAAAAGTGTTTGGAAACTTCAGATCGTGGAGAACGCGGCTGCGAGAGCCATCGTGGGGCTCCCTAGATTCGCCCATGTTTCTGCAACACTCTGTGGCCTGCATTGGCTGCCGATCAGTTTCTGGTTACAATTCAAAGTGTTATGACCTTTAAAGCCCTGCATGGCATTGGACCAGAGTACCTCTGGAACCACCTGCTACCGCACGAATCCCAGTGACTGATAAGGTCCCACAGAGTTGGCCTTCTCCAGGTCCCGGTGACCAAACAATGTCATTTGGCGGGCCCCAGGGGAAGAGCCTTCTCTGTGGCAGCCCTGGCCCTCTGGAATCAACTCCCCCCAAAGATTAGAACTCTCCCCACACTCCTTGTCTTTCATAAATTACTCAAGACCCATCTATACCGCCAGGCATGGGGGAGTTGAGACACCTTTCCCCCAGGCTTTTTTATATTTATGTTTGGGTATGTATATGTTGTTTGCTTTTTTAAATATGATAGGGTTCTATATGCTTTTTATTATTAGATTTGTTTTCGCTGGAATATTGTTTTTATTATTGTTGTGAACTGCCCCGAGTGTTCAGAGAAGGGTGGCATACAAATTTAATAAATCGAATGGAATTGAATTGAACTCCTCAGCTGTGTTTCAAGCTGATTTGCAGCTATGGAGCATGTAGGGAAGCAAAATTTCATGAGGGGACGTGTACCTGTGCCTGAGAACAGTGAGCGCACACATGCAAAATGTGCACTTCCATCACAATGAGAACTGGTGGGGAAGATAAGTAGAACCCACACCTGATCAAGGGTTTGAGAAGATGCTCATTCAGGGAGTAGTTATACTTGAAGTGGGGTGGGGGAGAAATCTTCTTTCCTTTAACAATTATTATAGCTCATTTGCTGGCAAATGTCTAGTCAGTTGTTAATCAGACAGTCATTAACCTTAGTAATATTGCTGTGTTGCCACCAATGGTGCATTTCAAATAGGTGAATAAATAGCAGAAGGTGAAAAATAAAGCTTATGATAACAGCAACTGCTTTCTTCTTTGTGTTCTATAGAAAGAAAGACCCATATTTTCTTCAACATGTTATATTCTCCCTCAGATTTAGCCCCCATTTCAACAAACTGCTGTGAGCCAATGGATAAATTAAGAATTAATGTTAATAGGAAACCCACTGCTCAGATCAGAAATCCATAGGAAAGTTGCAGGTGATATTCTGATTGCCTTAACTCAGAGCATATAGCAGGGTAGGAAAGAGCCATGTGAACGTGAAATGACTTCCTGCCCCTTCCTCTCAAATCTTGCCTGTTGTTTCAACTAAAATATTTAAAATTAAATTTTATCATATCTAAGGTCTCCTACTGTTAGCCTTGAACCATAGTGAAATATGAAAATACTTTTAAAGTATAAGTAATAAAACTGAATATTCAGAAGTAAACCCCACTGAGTTCAGTGAGACTTTATTCAGTTAAGCGTGTATAGGATTGAAGCCTGCCATCTAATAATTTGAGTCGTCTAACACTTGGAAGTTCTCACTTGTACTCAGTATTTAATTAAAGATTTAATTAAAGTTTAAAACATGTCATCTAATTAAACAGAGGGGCTGACAAATAGCAAAGATTATGTGAAGTGGGAGCTGTCTCATGCAGGTTATACAGATCTATAAATCCTATCTGTCGTCTTCTCCAAGGAAAGAAAACTTTCAAATGTAAAATAGAATGGTAGGGTTGGCTCACCGATATTGAGTCATTTATTGGTATGATTATGAACAATATACATTTTACTCCCCCACAGAACAAATATTGGTTTCTGAATTACAAGTTTTACGTAGTATTGGATTGTTACATGCTGTTTTTATCACTGTTGTTAGCCGCCCCGAGTCCACGGAGAGGGGTGGCATATAAATCCAATAAATAAATAAATAAATAAATAAATAAATAAATAAATGAATGAATGAATGAATGAATGAATGAATGAATGAATAAATAAATAAATAAATAAATAAATAGACAGACAGATAGATAAATAAACAAATGCATACATACATACATACATACATACATACATACATACATACATACATACATACATAAATAAGTCACTGATAAAGATATATTTCATTTTTATGTTAAGATTTGAGGGACAAATTCACTGGGTTGTTATTTTGGTATAAATTTAACCAATTTTTGCTTCCCAAAACTTTTCAGAAGATTTACTGCTATACTTTGCTATATAAATGTATTCCCAAATGTGAACAAGCATTCATAAATTCACCCTATATAAGAAGAGAAAGCCTTCGGAAAAGTTATATAATGAGGACAATGGTATGCCAAACAGTTTAATATTTGCAATGTATTTTTTAAATTTGGAATGTATCTATTTTTTCCTAAGGAAAATAATAATAATCCTATGAAGTAGATTATATTCAAAGAAGATGACTGATTCAAAGGAACTGGTGGGTTTTTGTGGTTGAGGATGGCTGGAACCTCACTGAATTATGACACTACATTAACTGCATTGTGGATGGAGATGGAGACAAATGTACAATATCTGTGAATAAGAAGCTTATGTCTTACATTGGATGATTGAGACCGTTAAAATTAATTTGTCGGGACAGGAATTGAAGTTAACTATAGATCATCAACAGTGCATGTGGATACAAAAAATGAAAGCTAGCAATTCTTCTCCAATATGGCTCCTGAACAGAAGAGGCTCTTTCTCTCTTACCAATATCTGCTGGTTTTGCTGCCAATGCTTGATGAATTTGAATGGCAGCACTCAGGAATTGACCAAGGATTACTTTTGGAAAGCTGTGTACCTATTTAGGTAAGGAAGTCTTGAAGATTACAGTTTCTTCTGGAAGTGGTTGAAAAGTCATTGGGTAAATTCATCTTCCTCTCAGAGTTTCATTTTCTTAGGTTGCTTATCTAAAACGAAGAGATCAAGACAAGGGAGTGAAAAGATCCTGTCACTCACATAAAAAAGAAGATATAATTTGGGAAGAAAGCCTTGTGCGAACAAGCTTGAATGTTTCCTTCCTTTTGTTTTCTTCCACAGGTCTTTAAGACAGCTTGAAGTTTGCTGGACCATACCTGGTTTCCAATTATAAAAGGAAGGTGACCATCTAGGCAAGTATTTCGGGATGATTTATATCATATTGGACAACAGAAGGGAAAATGTGTAGCCAATGAGTGGAGCAGCCATTAGCTTACCAGGTGACTGATGCTACAGGAGGAACAGGCCTGGGCTTGAGCCGTCTGACAATAGACAAGCTGAAAAGGGAGGCATAGCCAACAGTCATTCCAGTAGTAATACTGGGAGCTTAAAACCAGCCAAGCAGGCAGCTGATAAAGTCCCTTCTTTTCCCATCCTCCATTCCCAGCACCAGGCCACGACAGCACTCAGCAGCAACGTAAGCTAAATAAATTGAAAGTGGCTAAATGGTTTATTTGTTCCCTCAGGTGACAAAGAAGAATGGAATTGTTAGTAAAACTATTTAGGAAACAGATGAATAAATAGGTACAGACATTGTTATTACTACAATACAGCATTGGTTTAGTTTAAAGAGTTAACAGTTACAATGTTAAGTCAGAGGTAAAAAAAAAGTTTTAATACAATAATAGTCTCCTGGAATTTGGGGGGGGGGGGAGGTGATCAGGGAAGATAGCAATGATTTCTTTGGACTATATCATTTCTCAAAAGAAACTAAATAAAAAAACAAGAAACCCTCCTGGACGTTAGAAATGTGCATCCTAATATCTGTAGTGATTTTAAAAATAAGACATGCTGATAGCTATGGAGTTGGCACAAGAGATCAAACTTGATACCTTTTCCCATTGCTTCTCTTGGATAAATACTCCTCTAAATAAGAATCGAGATAGGTCTGCTTTGAAGAAAGGAACATGTCCAAGAAGCACTGCAGAAAACAGTGGAGTTGACTTTTTTTGGTCGCAAAGAAAACAATACTAAAAAATATAAATTACTTCTTTTTCATAACCAGAAATTCCTCTATAGACTCAAAAATTATGATTGTCTGTGTCAACATGGGAATGCTTTACTGCCTAACCTGATAATAAAATTGACAGATTAAAATTTACATTTAATCCCCTAAATCAGTGATGACAAACCTTTTTTTGCTTAGGTGTCACAAGGGTGCACTTGTGGCTCTCATGCATAATGTAATGTCCTCCCCCCATAGATGCACCACCACCTCCTATGCTACCCCCCTCCATGCATATGCACAGGCCTCACTGAACCCTCTGGACTACTGTTAGGCGGGTTGGGCCATTTTTCACCCTCCCCAGGCTTCAGGAAAGCATCCAGAGCCTGTAGATGTGAAAAATGGGCCCAATGGGCCTACTGGAAGTTCAGAAATGAACTTCTGGTAGGTCCGTTGAGCCATTTTTCACCCTGCCCAGGCTCCAGAGGCTCTCGTGAAACCTGGGGAGGGCGAAAATAGCTTCTCCCACCCTCCAGAAGGCACAAAATTAACTGGCCAGGGTGCACATGTGCGCTGGAGCATAGTGCAATGCTTCATATGGCATGTTACTTACAGAATGTATGCCATAGGTTCACCATCATGGCCCTAAATTGATACAAACCCATATCCCTGGACTGTCTGAATTTTCCACTCTTAATGTGGCATCTGTTCCAATATTGGCACAGTGAACCAACCTTGTTTTATTTATTATATGAGATTCAGTTATCACCACTTTCAGATAGGAACATGAGGTTGCTTTCTGTTTCTGATACACGGATCTCCTCTTATGCTGAGGCATTATAAGGTATTTTTAGATTATTCATTTATTTAAAATTATTTTGAAATGCTATCACAATTCTTTGTACCACAGCATGTTACTTTCGGACTTTGAATACAACATTCTCTTAGTGAGAATGATGACTAGGAAACTATATCTGTGAGAATCAAGTTGAAAAACATATTTTCTTCTCTACTTTCAGATGTTATTCATCTGAAATAGTCTGTGGCTGAAGGAAAATATATCAAATTATAGAGGGCTCATAATTATTTAGCAGCTGATCATGCTTAAAAACACATTCCTACTTGCTTTGGCATCTGCAATGGGCTTGAGGAATAAAGTTCAGAGCTAGTTTTGAAAATTAAATCTATGACTCTAACTCAGTGTTTCCCAACCTTGGCAACTTGAAACTATTTGGACTTCAACTCCCAGAATTCCCCAGCCAGCATTTGCTGGCTGGGGAATTCTAGGAGTTGAAGTCCAAATAGCTTCAAGTTGCCAAGGTTGGGAAACACTGCTCTAACTTTCTATCAAAATCATCAGCCAGTCATAGCAGGATTATTTAGTATTATTTATTATTTAGATTTATTTATGAATTTTTTCCAATTCATTTGCATTTTAGAGGAATATAGTAGTATAAACTGTGAGAAGCATGGCTGCAATGGACTTATTCTTAGTCCATGATCCTGAAATGATAGAACTTTCAAACCATCTTATGAAATGGAGACAGGAATCCTTTCACAAGAACCCAGATATTCATAGAACATATGGGGGGGTTGAGTAAATGGCTTAAATTATCCTTTGGTATTAACTGAATAATTAAGGTGACTTCCTCCATTTTTCTAGACATTATTATGTGGAACAGGAAACTGTCTTGGGGACGATCTTATTACTCTTTTGGAATTTTAACATAACAGCATTTCAATTATAAACAATATGTATTCTTTATGTACTATTACTCTATTGATATTAGAAAATTGATAAGAAAAAAGTCTATTATTTACAGTACAACATCACTTACAAATACACAAAAAATACAGTCATCTTCAAAAAACATTGTCTTTTTTCTTTAGAACCTTCATACTTTATCTGCCTGTGAATACATATCACTTGTCACACCCAGACCCTATTCTGAATCATTCCACAAAGCAACTTTTCAGGAAAAACAACTTTGGCAGGCAATGGATACTAGGGGTAATTTACAGCTAACCAAGCAATACTCTGATGGGGAAAGCTGATTTTTTTAAAATGAGAAAAGCTAAACAAAAGCTGAAATGAAGACACCACACAGTTCACATCAAATTAAAATGCTAATGAAGAAGGTGGCAGGCTGATGTATCTTAGATCAAGTTCTAGTTTTCTTTAGTTTTATTTTCTGTCAGGACTGTTCCATCATAATATATCAGGCCAACCATTGTGCGCTCATCAAATCAATTCATTAAGGGGAAGGGTGGCAGTCTGAAGTAGCCTTGATCGGCTGTTAATTTTGTTTTATGCATCATCCTACTATATTTATTAAACATTAAGGGAATTACTTTTCCATATCAAAGGTTTTGGCAGGAAAAGAAGCATTAAAGCCAATTAAGGTGAACTGAATATAGAGAAAAGCCTTGTGTTCAAGGAACAATTTAAGTTGCTACCATTACATTTAATGCATCCTCTGTAGAATCAAGCTTTCACGTTTGGTTCAGAAGATAAGACAGTTCTTAAAATACAAAAGCTACTTCCTTGTGACACCATCCATCACTACTGTTAGAAGATCATATGGGAGTTGCCAGCAACATGTTTACAAGTTGTGCTGGTTTGGCTTGAGTGGAAGGTTACCAATTCATTAGAAATCCAAACATTTTGTATTCCTAATTGAGATAGCCAAATTTGCCTCTCTTGTCCTAAAATGTGCCAGGGTGGCGCAGCAGGTAGAGTGCTGTACTGCAGGCCACTGAAGCTGACTGTAGATCTGTAGGTCAACGGTTCAAATTTCATCACCGGCTCAAAGTTGACTCAGCCTTCCATTCTTCTGAGATGGGTAAAATGAGTACCTGGATTGTGGGGGCAATATCCTGGCTCCATTAAAAAGTGCTATTACTAACATGTTGTAAGCCGCCCTGAGTCTAAGGAGAAGGGCGGCATAAAAATTGAATAAATTAAATAAATAAATAAATAAATAAATAAATAAATAAAGGATGGATGGATGGATGAATGAATAAATAAATAAAATACAGGATGGAACATAGATACCCGTAAAAGCCAATAGAGTTAAAGCCAATCTGATCTCTAAGGAATCGTATTATAAAGGTCAGATACTATAGCAAAAAAAGGCTTCCTTCCTAACCCCCTCAAAATCACTCCATAACAGGTGGGATTTGGGGCATAACCCTCCTGGCTGCCAGACCAGATGGGATTTGTAGAAACAATCGGTCAAATAATCACAAATATCTTATTTTTACATACTGTAATGTAATGGGATTCAAATCAGAAGCAGCTTGACAGTAAAGGGATGCGTTCACTACATTGTCATGTACAATCAATATAAAATCTATGGGTGGCATCCAGAGTAGTATGGAGTTTAGCATATAATAGAATAACAGAGTTGGAAGGGAATTTAGATGTCTTCTAATCCAACACTCTACATCATTTCAGACAAATGTTTGTCCAATATCTTCCTAAAAACCTCCAGTATTGAAACATCCACAACTTCTGGAAGCAACCCATTCCACTGATTTATTGTTCTGTCAGGAAGTTTCTCCTTAGTTCTGAGTTGCTTCTCTCCTTGATTAGTTTACATCCATTGCATCTTGTCTTGCTTTCATGTGTTTTGGAGAATAGGTTGATCCCTCTTATTTGTGAGAGCACCTTAGATTTTGAAACACTGCTATGGATCCCCATAAGATGGATTATTTACTGATTCCATTGATATTTAGTAGAAGATACTAGTGATGTGTATAGTAACATCATTACAAAGCTGATAAATTATAATTTGCAATATTTGCCTGACAATGCCATCATATACGTGGATACCATTCTGGTATTCTTTATGGTTTTGGAAATTGCTGTAGAATTTGTTAGATGAAAATACCACTGCCTAAGTTTTCTGCAAGAAAATATTTTTCTACCTGCTTTGTCTTAAATAGTAACCTAATCTTTTCCACATAAGGTAAACAGAAAACAATTAATATACATCCCCGTTAATATACATTTTTTTTTAAAAAAAGCTTCAATTGGTTTTGAAGACTTGAATGGTTCCAAAGTGGCTAGAACAAGAACATGTTATTTCTTTCTGGGGAGAAAAGGAATAAATTTAGATCTACCCAAAGGAAGCTGAATTTCATGACATCGTATCTCTTCAAACTTCCAACTTCTGCTATTAGTTTGCATTGTTTGTGTGGACTTCTTAAGATAAAATATGTCTTAATATTCAACATTGTGTATATATAACCTTTAAGAATTGAAGGGTGGTTTTCAAGAGCATTAGAATATTAAGAAACAGAAGATGCATTTTTTAAAACTGTTTGCTTGACTTTGTTAGGTGAAAGGAAGATAAAGATATATTGTATTCATATTGAAATAATTGGTGGCAGCTACCTTATTTCCTTCTTTGCTTAAAAATCTCAGCATCTGTACTTTAACCCTGTATTAGTATAGCATGTTATTAATAGTATTAATTGTACAGGGGATCATTTCATGAACTGTTTGTGAACAGAAGTTTGTTTTGGAGTGTGTGAGAGAGGTAAAAAACCAACAACCCCAAACCCCAAAAAGTTAAATTTGGAAATTTAACTTTTTATATGTGTTAAAAAGAAAGTATTAGTCATTCATATTACTGAAAATTAGATTGTGTAAGTAGAAGTAAAAAGAATCAAATGTTGGGAATCATTAAATACATAAAGATGAATAAATTAAAAAGATGTGATTCCTTCCACTTTTAAAATATATGTTTCTTTACAAATCAATGTCTTTATTCCTGAAAAGGCAAGGCCATTGAAATATGTCTAGGGTACAAACAGACAAGTAGATGGGTTTAGAACAAACAACATCTACAATAGCATACAAATTAACAACTGCACACAAACATTTAGTCCCCAAGGACAGCAATCTTTAGAGCCTGTCACTTATAAGATGCACAGATAAAATGCATAGTATGAAATTAAATTTTATATAAAGATTATCAATAACTCTTAATACTTTCATTCTTTCCAGCTTTCAGATAAGAAAATATTATCTTGAAAAGACTTTTCAGTGAAATTGAAGTCATACAAATTGTGGCATGTATATACACATCCTGGTCAGTGATTTTGCAGTTTTAGATCATTTTCCAAAAGTAAAGTATAGTGTTCCCTCGATTTCCACGGGGGATGCGTTCCGAGACTGCCCGCAAAAGTTGAATTTCCGCAAGAATGAGATGCGGAAGTAAATACACCATTTTTGGTTATGGACAGTATCACACGCCATCCCTTAACACTTTAAACTCCTAAATTACCATTTCCCATTCCCTTAACAACCATTTACTCAGCATCATTACTGATACTCACCATTGAATAAGACACTTAGTGATCCTGATATTTATAAACATAATTATTTATTAACAATATTTTTTTTTGTTATTTATTTGCAAAAATTATTAGTTTGGCGATGACGTATGACATCATCGGGTGGGAAAAACCGTGGTATAGGAAAAAAACCACAGAGTATTTTTTAATTAATATTTTTTGAAAAACCGTGGTATAGTCTATTCGCGAAGTTCGAACCCGCAAAAATCGAGGGAATACTGTACTTATTAATGAATACAAAATCAGAGCATTTGGTCACAAGATGTGTTGATACATCTGAAAAAATTTTTCTGATAGCTTAAAGTCCATGTTTATGGTAGATGTTGGATCTCAATCATATTGCTAACTCAAATGGTATAGTTAGGAAGGTTGCCAATGGATTTCAGTTTTCTTGTGGAGTGTGATGTGATATAATTTAGATTATGGGTGCATAAAATCTAAGTACAGGAGTCATGGAACTAGATATTCTAGTTCTAACAGTTCTATTGAAACAATAGGACAGCCCAAATTTGCTTTTTTGTGTATTTTATGTCTGATCAAAGCTCCAGGGTTCTCTTCATGTAAATATGATCTTGTATATTGTTTCATCAGATTGCATAATTCTTTCTGATATGTTGCTATGGAACTATTGTATATAAAATCAGGAACATTTTCTGAGGAGAATATCTAGCATCAGAAGCTACCATTTTTTGTTTTTGTTTTATCCAAGAGAGGTTCTCTGTGACACTTCTTGGTATAATTTCAGAATAATTTAATATTGAATCAAACGAGCTTTACTCAAATAAGTTGTTTTCTCCCTTCATTTTATGTCAAAGGGAATATACAAATCTTGGCTTTTCTTCTTGTACTTATATGGCCTCTATAAGGCCTTGTGAGTTTAGGAAAGGATATGGAGGGACTGAGTTGCTTTGAGGGATAGGCTAGAATGCACTGAGAGAATATGTAACATCTTCACTTTGATCTGTATTTGAATTTGACTCAGAAAAGAATTCTGCAGCTTGGAGGCTGTTAAGAGCAAGCTGTCAGAGATTATTTTGTGGTTCAAGCTTTCTACTATAAATCTAAGCTATGCCATGTATATCCTGTTGGCATTGATTTTTTTTTACTACAATTTTGAAAGGAAATGCTGTTGTGTACTATTTTACATGTGTTCAATACAAGTAATTTGCTCAATACATGTAATTTGCTCAGGCTTAAATATTGGATAATAGTTTTTGTGAAAATATTATGAATAGGAAAAAAACAGATCCAGTCATGCTACAATAACCAATTAGTCTTTGCATTGTTGCATTTTCTATTCCTTGAAACGATTTTCATTGGAGCACTAGTGACTTAATCTTTGTTTTATTTCTAAACAGGCAAATGACTATTGGGGAAGCTGCATGGGATAGCAATCTCCAAACACTCTTCAAGGGTAGTCCCATGTAAAATATGTTGCAATATGTTGCAATAATCAATGTGTGAGGTGATGAGGGCCTGAATGACCATGTGCAGAGCCTCCTGGTCCAGATAGGGCCACAACTGGTATACCAGGCAAACCTGGACAAAGGTCCCCCTGGCCACAGCCGAGTGATGGTAATCAAGACTCAGTTGTGGGTCCAGGAGGACTCCCAGATTGCAGACCCTTTCTGAGGAGGTTAAAGTTCCCCACCACAGAACAAAGGGTGGACAGATGGCATGGTCTTTCAGAGAAAATGCCCAGAGCCACTTGGTCTTGTCAGGGTTGAACTTGAGTCTGTTTGCTTCCATCCAGACCATTACAGCACAGCACATCAACTGCTTGGCACAGGGTGGAAATGTATAACTGGGTATTATTAGCATACTGATGATACCTCACCCTGTGCCATCAGTTGATCTCACTCAGTGGCTTCATGTAAATGTTAAATAGTAAGGGGTGAGAGGACAGACCCTTGTGGCACCCTACAAATTAGGGGCCTAGGGGTGGACCTCAGTTTCTCTACTAACACCGATTGCAAATGACCAGAGAGGTAGGAAGAGAACTGCTGTAAAATAGTGCCTCTTACTCACAGTCCCTCCAGCTGTCGCAGAAGGATCCCATGGTCAATAATATTGAAGGCCACTGAAAGGTCAAGAAGTACCAGGATAAAGGAATAACCATATCCTGGGCCCATCAGATATCATCCATCAGTGTGACCAAAGCAGTTTCTGGGCCTGAAACCAGACTGAAAAGGGTCAAGATAATCGGCTTCATCCAAGGATCACAGAGACCATCTTCTCTACAACCTTACGCAAGAAGGGCATGTTATAGACTGCGCTAAAGCTCTTCAACTCAGCTGGATCCAGGGAAGGTTTCCTGAGGAGGAGTCGCACAATCACTTTTTTCAGTGGCTGCAGAAATGACTCCTCATTCAAGGAAATGTTAAGCAATGCCTGGATCCAGCCACGTATCACTTCCCTGCTGGCCAAAACCAGCCAGGAGGGGTATGGGTCCAGCAAAAAAGTGGAGGAACTCACAGTTCCCATGGCCTTGTCAAACACATCCCACACAACAGGACTAAGACCTGTCCCTGTCACCTCAGTTTGAATTGCCCAATTGGAGTCCAGGTCATTCTGAATCTGAGCGACTTCATCTGCGAGAAACTGGACAAATTCCTGAGCTCTACCTTGTAAGGACTCCATTTCTACCTCCCTGTTCAGAAGGGAATGGGTCACACTAAACAGGGTGAGAATCTGCAGATTCAATAAGGGGATTAAAATGCACACATTTTGCTGCCTCTATAACCACAAAGTACATCTTAATAAAATACCTTACCTGTGTTCAGTCTGATTCACAGTTACTAGATCTTCATTGTCACTCCAGGCATCTCTTTCGGCATTTCATCTCATGGAGTCCTTCAGTGAAATAAGGAGATCTCTGGGATCCACTGCTTTGGAGAGGCCATTATCAGGAATTTGGCTGGGTTGCGACAAACGAGTTGGGAATTTCCGCCAGCTCCCTCTGAAACCATCCGGGTCCATTAGGCACCTGGGCAGCATCACCTAATCGGTCCTGCCTTCTTGCAGTGGGGGATTGGCCCATCAAAATCCAGCCTCAGCAGGGAGTGATCTGACTCTGACAAGGGTGTGATGTCTATCCCTCTTAAAACCATATCATCCTTCCACTGCTCCAAGAGAAACACCAAGTCGAGTTGGAAAATGAAGTTACATCATAACTTGCAGGGGAACGACTATTCCATACAAAGCACTTAAAAATATTTGAACAAATAAACCAAATTTCTGACTGGATGGTACTAATAAAGAGATATCCACATATCATTAAGAGCAACAAAAAGTATAGGAGGTAAGCCACTCCTACAGTAATGCAGGCCCAGTTTAACCTTAGCCATTTCCAAGGTGACTTGAAGCAATGTATACTATTACTACTACCATTAATATTAACTGCTACTGCTCCTATTAGAAAAATATTTTGGTAGATCAAATTTCGCCAGGCTCAAAGTTGGCTCATCCTTCCAAGATGGGTAAAATGAGGATCCAGGTTGTTGGGGGCAATATGCTGACTTTGTAAACCACTTTGAGAAAGGGCTGTAAAGCATTGTGAAACTGTATATAAGTCTAAGCGCTATTGCTATTGCTATTACTGAAAGCCTGAAAAATAGATCACATGGAATATATCTATATGTAAGGTATGTATATTTACTTTAT
Organism: Erythrolamprus reginae; assembly: GCF_031021105.1. Lineage (NCBI taxonomy): Eukaryota > Metazoa > Chordata > Lepidosauria > Squamata > Dipsadidae > Erythrolamprus > Erythrolamprus reginae. Next base: position 131,712,452 of record NC_091951.1, read on the forward strand.
AATCCACTTCTAAAATAATAGGAAGCAAATCCATTCTTCATTTTGATAAAGAAATATAATATTTGTTAAGCTTTCATTTACCAATATTAAGTGATGGAGCTAAACATCCAAAAATGAAACAGATTTATTGTATTATTGAATTTATTGATTTATTGTATTCATTGAAACAGAATTATTGTAAAACATGCCCATATGTGTAATTTATTGATTCTTCAAGTTTAATTAATAAAAAGTTTATATGTCAAAATAAATAAGATGAATCCCAACTTGCACATCTGTAGTACACCTTAAATAAATAGATTACATTGGGCATTTTTTAAAAAGCTGTAAATATAATCAAATCAAAGTTTTAAAAAGTCAAGAGGTTAATTAGTGACAAAGATAATGCAATATTATTTAAATTAGATATGCTTCATTTTTCTGAAAGAAAAGCATAGTCACACTGAATATTTTAAATTCCTTAGAATAGAATTGCCCTGCCAATATACTGGTAGATAAAATAATTAACAATACCCTTATTAGTATTGTATACCATTCCTTGTTTCGTGAAAGAAAGAAAAAAAATCACAGGGAAAATGAAATTGATTGGACTACTCTGCCATTTGAAACTCAGAGTCAAGTGCAGAACCATGGCTTTGGAGACAATACAAAGGTTGATGTGGTGCCTTGGGCTCAACCATGAGGGAATTAAAGCCTTGTTTGTTATTAAAGTCAATAATGAGGAGTCAGACATCAGCTTCCCTGCATATTGTTTGGAGCTAATTCCACTAGAAGATAAGCCTGCCTTAAGACACAAAGCGCTTTTTCATCCTACAATATGAACATTTAATATTTGAAAACATTATTTCATATAAAATCATGATACACAATTGCTGCAGCTTGATGACTGTCTCATTTAAATTTCTTAATTATTGCAAGTACCATTGTCAATAGTATAACATTTTCAAGAGATTAGCTTTTCACAATAAGAGCCTTTGTGCCTGTCACTAAATCCTTAAAGGGTTTCATCTATTTTGCATTAGTAAATGGCCTGAGCACAATCTTCATAGACACTCCCAGAAAAGCATGTTTAATACTGTAATAATAAGAACAGAAATAACAATCATACAAATAAAATTCAAAGGATAAAACTGCATTGCCACTAAAAGAAAATCTATACAAATGTCTGGTGATAATGAATCATACCTAATTAGGCTCCACTGGGCATCTTTTGTATGACTTGAAAATTCTTTAAGCCAGATAAACACATGGTGTTTTACATTGTATAGATAAAAGGATGTTGCATATAGTTACTCACCTGACAGACTCTTCAGAATCTAAGCAGAAAATATGGAATTACTTTACTATGAACTAACTTCCTTCCTTCCTTCCTTCCTTCCTTCCTTCCTTCCTTCCTTCCTTCCTTCCTTCCTGCCTTCCTGCCTTCCTGCCTTCCTGCCTGCCTGCCTGCCTGCCTGCCTGCCTTCCTGCCTTCCTGCCTTCCTGCCTGCCTGCCTGCAATATATTAACATTTTACCTTAAACTATAATCTCACTATTATATTTTTATATAGTCTTCACTTTTAAAAAACAACTCAAGGTTAGACAATTACATAAAGAAAAAAATCATTTTAGTATGAAGGCACAAAATGGGATTAACTGTCTTGTAGAATGTCCAAAATTCCAATATATGTTCCAGGCTCCTTTCATGTGAATGCAGTCAGTGATAATGATTAAAAAACAACAACAGTTAGATAGACAAAAAGCCATAGGAAAGTTTATTATGATAGCCAGATGTAAGTGAAATCATATTCACCATACCAATTTACTGTACCATTTCAATTACTGTGCTGTACTTTTTTCCCAGTGCAAAATTATAAATAAATTTATATGGATGTTCTTTTAAAGCAGAGATGCAGCCTTATATCTTCTACTCTGAGCTTGTGTTCCCTTGGGGGTTGGGGGGTAGTGAAAGAAGGGCAAGCATTTTGCTTTCCTTTGAAGTATGAGTGTGCAGAAGATGAAAGCAGCTGCATCACTGTCTTTGATGCTTTTGATTCTGAATTTCTCAGATGATTTTTTTTTTCTTTTGCAGACATTCAAAAAGTAGATTTACTTCTTTGGTCAACTTTGCACTAGATTCTCACTAGACACTTATAGTCTGTGTAGTTTCTGGTTTCTACCTTAAGAGAAATAACACTAACACACACACACACACACACACACACACACACAAACACAAACACAAACACAAACACAAACACTCTTTCCAATTCCCACCTACTTGAACTTTATTGCATCTATCTCCTTTTAATATAGTTTCCCTATCTTTCTTAATAGTCCTTGAAAATTAGCAGTTCTTTCTTCTACAGCATAGAAGCAACATTTACCATATATTGTCTACATAACTCATAGTTCAAAATGATTATACATGAGGAATAAATAAAAAGATGCAAAACAGATTTTTTTTAAATAGAGGATGTTGTTTGATCCTGAGTGACATGACAACCAATTCCATCTAACAATCTTTGTAAAGAAAAGGAGAGTGGGGAATCTGCAACCAAAACAAGCAAACAAGAGAGTAAACAAGAACAGAAGAATTTAGTGGCATAAAATAGCATATCTGTAGCTTAAGCATGAGAGTGAGTTTAATAATGGTGCAGAGAGGCAAAGATATACACCATCATAAAAGTAAAACTCACAACTTTATTTTATATTATACAACTTGTAGAAAAGAAGACAATAAAATACCAACAATTAATACTATGGTATAAACCAGAAGGAAAGGAATTGCTTTCTAATTTATTGTGCAGTGTTAAATTTATAACTATTTGCTTTGGGCATAAGACATGGATTTGCAAGTGCAATGAACTTCTAGCACTCAGAAACAATTTGCTGTGAGACAGAATGTCTTGGAAAAGGAAATAATCATTTTTATAAGAGTGATATTTCTGTTGGAAGGTCCCAATCTTTGAGTCATGAACCCACTTCCTCATACAGCGAGGAAATCTTTCAGGGGCAGGAATAATTTTTAATTGTGAGTGATTTCACACTGGTAGATAAATAACATTGTAGGTAATATAATGACTTGCCTGCCTATTGCAATGACTATAGACATCACATGCCACTTGGCAAAAGTAGAAAGAGGTCAAATATGAAAGTGTTGTGGACCCCAATGTACATAGATGACCAGTTTTGGAAGTCAAATTAAGCCTTCTGGGACAATTAAACAATCTTTCTTAGAAATGTTTTCAATTCTGCAATAAATAGGCAGGGCTTAGTGAATCAGTATGTGGACAAGATACTGGTGAGTGTTGAGGATTTACTTATTTTGGGCATTGAAGAAAGCTGTGGAAAACCTGAACCACAAAAAAGACAACCCTGCTTAGAGCCACATCATTTAAAAAGGTGATAGAATCACTTTAAAACTGATCCCTGGGGACAAAACCAACAGGTGCTGGGCAGCATCTGGTTTGAAAGGGTACAGGTGTTTCACAAAACACAACAAGGAAGTGGGCCAGTGCTAGAAGTAGGTTAATTGATTAGCATGACAATCAGGAGGTAGTAAAGAGATTAAAAAGCCATTAGAAAAGCTCATGCCAAAAACATTTGAAAACAACATAATTGATAGCTATTTCCACTCAGTGCTAGAAATCACTGAACCTATTTCGGATAATTAGAATATTTAGCTGTAAAGATAGAACCTGGAAAAATATAGATTATGAATGGGATAGGATCATTCCCCCCCCCCCAAATATAAAAAGGACAGGGAAGATCAGATGTCTCCAAAGAATCATTGTGTCCCAATTTGTAAATTATATCTAGAAATATTCTTTCACCTTCCTGATCAAAATACTGAGGGTAGGATTTTTTTTAAAAAAAAAAGCAATTATGGAAATTTGCATTAGGAAAGTTCTTTATTATTATAAGACACCTTTGCAGAAGCTGAGTACATTCATGCTTAGATTATATAAGAAACCAGTTTTCTAAATATTGTAATTGACTGTTTTTCATAACAGTTGGCCTTGCAACTGAGGGGTAGGCAACCTGCATTTAATAATGACAATTACCTGATGTGACACTCTGCTGTTGTAGAAGAGGAAGGAATGATCATGATGCTATTACATTTAACTCAAACCCAAGCCAGGTCCAACATAGTCACATTTGTGTAGAAAAGAGGATTTTATTTCTTTTTTTTTAATAAAGAGAAGACTGATGAACAAGTAATTAAATAAAGGGTCTTCCATGTCTGCTAGGAAGATAATTCCCAAAACAGAAGAGAATGGAAAACTTTTCATTCCCACTGTTTTCAAGTTGTTAATTGGTGTAATTACTAGAAAAAATGTTTCTTATAAGATATCCAGCATTTATTTATTTATTTATTTATTTATTCAATTTTTATGCTGCCCTTCTCCTTAGACTCAGGGCGGCTTACAACATGTTAGCAATAGCACTTTTTAACAGAGCTAGGCTATTGCCCCCACAATCCGGGTTTTCATTTTACCCACCTCGGAAGGATGGAAGGCTGAGTCAACCTTGAGCCGGTGATCAGATTTGAACTGCTGACCTTTAGATCTATAATCAGCTTCAGTGGCCTGCAGTAGAGCACTCTACCTGCTGCGCCACCCCGGCTCATTTACTTCTATGTAACAAATTTATAGAAGCATCTTCTGCTAATTGAAGAAAAACAAACCTACATGCTTTTATAAACCTGGATATTCACTTCTTTCAACAAACATTCATTCACTGCAACAAAATAAATAGAACTCACTATCCTTTTACCAGTGTTTGCAGGTCTTAAAATTCTACCACTTTGGTCATCTATTGAAGCCAGTAAAATAATATATACTAGTGACTTAAAGGAAATTATTTAATTATGGCTAATTATACCATAATTATTTAATTATGGTATCTGGCTGACTCATGCACTTATATAAAGTCTTATTTCACCCATTTTATGGATACTCAGTAATACATAGTATTTAAATACATCTGAATGATTCCGGACATTCTCTTATCCCAGGTAATTGGTATTCCTTTCCTTTGATCTTCTTAATTAAAAATTGATACATTAACAATTAGTTGACCTTTCAGAACAGGCTCTGTTCTATTAGTTAATCCAGTAACCTTTGAAAATAAACCTATCCCTGCAAGAAAGCACTCCAGGGCTCACACTTTGTTTTCTTATTACACTTATTACAACTGGTTTGCTGGTTCCAAATATTCAGAATAATTAATGTTATATAAATTTAAGTAACTGCTTAATACATCTAATGTTATTACTTCACGTTATTTTCCTGAAATTTCTTACAATATTTAAAAAGTAAGCTGAATGCATGCAAAACTACTGAAAATTAAATCTATTTTGGTCTTGGAGCCAGGGTGGTGGTGTGGTTAGAGTGTAGCACTGTAGGCTACTTCAGCTAACTTCTAGCTATAGTTCAGCAGTTCAGATCTCACCGCTGGCTCAAGGTTGACTTAGTCTTCCATCCTTCTGAGGTGGATAAAATGAGGACCCAGATTGCTGAGAGCAATATGTTGATTTTGTAAACCGCTTAGAGAGGGTTGTAAAAGCACTATGAAGCAGTATATATTGCTATTATTGTAAATGAATGCATTTATATCCTTTCAGTTTTAAAAAGAGTTGTTTTTCTGCTAATGTATTCCAGGATATATTCTGTGAATGTATCATTGTGTATATTTCAGGGATGTGTTTCAGGGATGTGTTTCTTTGAATCTGACAATTCTAAAAAAGCAAAAATAGTGTGCAAAATGTGGGGCATTTATTGTGTCTCAGGGGAAAAAAATAATTCAGTTGTACCTGGTCTCAGTTTGCTAATCCCTGGTAAAATGGGATACCATTCACCTATATTTAGCGTCATGATAAACAATCTAAAGAAAGTGTCATCCATTCTGTGTTTACAGAACATATACAATCTGATCTATGTTTACACAGCCATACTGTATATATTGTCTTTATTCTTACTGTTTATAGAGATTCTCAGTTATCCAGGTAATTTTTCAAGTGACAACCAGACTTTCAGATTATTTTTTTCTTTGAAGACATTTCATTTCTTATCCAAGAAGCTTATTCAGCTCTGACTAGATGGTAGGGAATGGAATGATTTATATTCCTTGCAGACAGCTGGTCATTTGCATTCTTTTAGAGAGTTCTCGGGGCCACCTGGAAGTTTGTTGGATCACCTGAATAGTGCAAATGGATGTGGAGCCTTCTTGGAACTGTTGAAAGGACTGTGTTGTAGACTGGAGATAGATGATGTTGTATCTCTCCTCCCCTGTTGAGAGAAGGCTGTTTCAATTTTGACATATATGGCAGGACACTTCTTACAAACCAGTGCTCCTCTCTGTCCAAAATGTGGACTATGTTATCTTCAAAAAAGTGGACTTGTCTTTTAAATGCAGATACACTGCTGACTCTTGTCCCGATAGATTTTGTTATTTATTTTTAATATTTTCCCTATCATATATTTCCTGAAAAGGATTTGGGTTGGGGGGTGGGTTAGGCAGTGGAAAGGAGGCTAACAACATTCTTCAGTCCATGTTCTATGAGCCTCATTTAAATTATACACCTAATCTTAATAGAAGACTAACTCTGCATCTACGAAGAAAGGCTTATTTGGGTTGATAAATCCAAATGGTGAATTACATGGAGTTCTCAATTCCTTTTGCTGCAGGTAGGCGCAGAAGAGTTTTTCCAGTGTCCTGCTTCTGATAGTAGAGGAGTGGGAATGGTAGAAATGGTGATCTTATCATTATTCTTTCCCAGAATTTCAGCCAGGATTTCCATTTGCTGATGGAAGGGTATAATTCATATTAAACATACCCAGCACTGATATATAAAAGTGAACACTTTTTCTAAGGCACAATGGCAGAGTTAGATGACCAAATATACAGTAGTTACTAAATTAAACATATTAAATCCTAGGTTTGGCAGGATTCAGAACAATGAGTAATATGGCATATTTTTAAAAGGTGATTGGTATTTTTGAAATAAAAAATATCTACCTTATCCCCTTATCATCAAGGAATAATGTTTCTTCAGCAAGAAAGGAGTCATTTTCTGAACACAAAGAAAATTATTACTGTGTGAGTAATTCAATAATGGTTCAATAATAAATCAGCACTATTCTAATGTTAAGTGTTACTGCCCCAATTGAATATCCTTCTGCTAATCTGCTAAATGAGACATGAGCAATACAAAAGCAATGATGTTTTTTACAGAAAAATTCAGAGCTAGCAAAACTGAGGATTGTTTAAATAAGCCAAAGGTTGGACATGTGATTTGATTGAAGTTTGCATGTATTTTATTACAAACTATACATGTATGCAGAAAATTATTACAAAACAAAAACAGGGCGTTATTTCACCTGTCTCGTTTTAGTTAGCTTTTTTTCCTTTCTTGAAGAAAAGTTATCATTCACAGATGCTCTTATCTTCCAACATTCAAAGGTCTGAAGTACACAACTTCATCCCCTGTATAATGAAGCTACTCCCTGAAAATAATGACCTCAGTATGAAAGAGCCTCTCATATAATTGGTTTGAAAATAAGCCATGTATCAAATTGACAGAAACTTTTATCCATGTGTAAGTATTTATATACAATTTCAAAGCTAGGAAATAGAAGCTGCATAGAGAGACTGAATATTTGGTTCATTTTATGATTTATCACATGTGTAGAATAGAGGTTTAGAAATGAAGCTCTATTTTCTTTTAACAAAATATGGCAGACTCTTATTTTGAAGTAAACCAGAACTACTCCAAGAAACATTAAAACACCACAATAGTAAAATAACCTGGAATGGATGACATAGAATGGATTTGATAAAAGTGCCATATCTGAGCTGCAAACATCTCGATGGCAAACAAGATGGCAGGAAAGAAATAAAGATTTTTGCAGTCTAGGTAAAGTCTATAGGCTTCAACTCACTCTACTCTCCTGCCTTTTGATATATGGATTACAACTTGTAAAGTTTTTAGAAAATTATGTAAGGTCTGTATTTCCCCCCCCTTCTGTTCAATTGTGTCTGAGGCTTGGAGTATGCATGTAAAATTTCCTGCAATTTTCTTAGCGAGATTTTTCAGAAGTGGTTTTTCATTTTTCTCCTTCTCAGGGCTAAGAGAAAGTGAATAGCCTAAACTCATCCAGCTAGCTTTGCCTCAAAGGCAAGATAAAATTCATGATCTCCCAATTTCTAGACTGATGCCTTGACCACTACACCAAATTATTATATGTGTGACATATAAAGATCTGCTATTTCAAGTTGTCCCCCCCCCATGTCCTGTGCTTCACCACTTTCATTTTCCTATTTCTTATGAACCAGCCCTCATGTGAATTTATAATAGTATGAAATCTGTAGCATGAATAGCTAACAACAATTGACAACAAATGGATAATTTTGCAATGTTGAGCACTTGAATTTCCCTCATCTAATTTGGCAAGCAGAAGGTTCTATGTACATTTTTTTCCATGAACATTTCAAAACAAACATCAGATATTTCAGATGCATGCACACTTGAGACAAAAATGTAACAAAATAATTATAACTAAATATAAGAGCTTAGATCAACTTTATTTTGCTAAGAGATGTTAAACACAGATAAATAGCTGCTTCTACTAAATAAAAGCTAATTTGTATCCAATTCTTTTCTGATATATGTAGTATATTACCGTTTGCTAATTTGTCTCAGAATGTTGAGTGGTACTTAAAGTTCTGAAAATGTGTTCTTGTGTTTATTTAAAATTCTCTGTTGAAAACAATTTAGCTATTTCTTTAGGGTAAGCATTAAATGAAAGTTGTTAGGTTTTGAACAATAGTTGAGGGTTAATTATTAATTTTAATAATACAATTCAGTTTAAGGTACAAAATCTAAGCTTCTGGTAGACATTATTATTTTTTCAAACTACAAATAAGCTGTCTTGTCTCTGACTTACATGCATATCCACAATAGTGGGCTTGGAAGCCCGACAATTGTGAACATTATTTTTATTTATTAAAATATATATATCTGGAATAATGTTACATCTGGGGAGTTTATCGGCAAACCCCCCCCCCCCCGAAAAAGCCTGAGTTGATTTCCCAGAATACATTATTCTGACCATGAGAGGATGTTCTCCATGGTAGGAGGAATTAGACTCCAAAAATGGGTTTGACATTATCTGATAGCCAATCATGACTGAGTGTTAGAAAAGTATAAATAGTGCCCTCCAATTTATATTCCCCCTCTTCAACTCAGTCTTGCAAATGCTGACATGACCTGATATGCATTGCAATTAAATATAATGCGCTGTGGGGTTATAGAGTGCAATGCCATGCAGGGTTCTGCTACTAGTGCAAGACCTTTCATTCAATCGGTATGAATTGAAATACGATGCAATGTTATGCATTTCAATGCAACAAGGGGCAATAGAATGAAACTCTATGCAATGCTGTGCATGGTAAGAATGAACAATAAATGGAATGTAAGATGATAATTCTCCCTTTGACAAGCTCTTTTGAAGACTGCTCTGACTAATGCTGATGAGATTGTCCGAGGTTACCTCCAACAGGTCTACAGTGGACAAGCCTCTTGCCAATTCGTCACCCAGCAGTCGCCACTCCTGTGACTGTTCGGTTGTTGGGTTACAACTCGAGCTTGGTGGCTTAAGCATCAGAAGGACCAGTAGCTGGCCTGATCCATTCCAACTATGAGGGCGGACAGTATAACCATAGTCACCTGTTCACAGGAAAGTGCTCAGTTTGGGTAAATGGGATCCGCTCTAACAACCAATGCCTTATAGAGCCTTTGGGTCGCTCTTCTGGCTCATTCCTTCTCGCTCCCTGTACCCATCCTGCCGGAAATCATGTGTCCTGATGTGAGTGTTAGCTGGGGCACTCGTGGCAGGACAGGCAGGCATAGGGGGAATGAAGCCGGGGCGCTTGTGGCAGGACGGGTGCAGGGGGGGGGGGCATAACAGGCTGGGACATTCTGTATGGCATAATAGGCTGGAGCATTCACTCCCTGATCTTTCCATTATTAATTCTTGCACCAGAGTCCGGCTCTTGATACTATTCTCTGACAGCTGGCAGCATTGTCTATCATTCTATCATGTACATTACTAGATTTTCCGAAGGTCCACCCTTTGGTTCAAGAATGCTTGAAGATGTATCTAACATGTGTTTTTCCCAGTTATCCACAGGTTCCCTACGTAGGACTTATCTGAAGAAATGGACTCATTACCCAGGCCATTCGTAGCCTTGGCCTCCATTTCCTTTTGTTACCTCACCTATATGATAATATTCCTCCTGGCAATGACTTCAGCCAATTGAATTCTGGCTTGGCAGCCCTGTTTGTATGAAGTGTCATCCGTGTATTTCACCTTCAGATTGTTCTTAGATTAGATTCACTTTCATATCTAAGGTAAATTCCACTTTCCGTAAGGTTTCAGAGGTTGTTCTACCTTGTCTCTTTCCCTCCCCATCTGCTGACTTGGAGCGTCAATGGAACGCACTTGATGTGCATCCATCGATACACATTTATGTGACCCAGGCTTTATGTGATGGACCTTCACCCATCAGATACATCCTTCCTTTCGACCTGCCTTCCTTGTAAAACTGGTGTCTTCTCCTGGGTGGGGTGAGGGATTTGAGCACTAATCCCCTTGTATTCTGACCTACTGGGTCTATCTCAGCCTACAGTAGTCACTGCCCATTCAATGTGTAGCGCAGTTACCACTATGATTTGGTATCTTTGAGCACCAATCAAGGAGGTTTGTAGGGCAGTCACCTGGGCATCTCCTATGTTCTCTATCCATCACCATAAGGTTGATTCCTTCAACACAGGCATGGTGAACTTTGACCATTTGCCTCTCGCGACCATGTGTCATGGTCATCCAAGCCAGCCTTAAATTACCTTCCCTAAATGGGCTGCTTTGGCATGTCCCATCCTTGGAGGCTAATTCCTCCTACCATGTGTTGTGGTTGGCTCTGGCCCACCTCCTGCCCCAAGGAATGTGGAGGTGGATGCAGGGGAAACATCAACATGTCATAGGCCTGTTTTATTGCCGACAGAGTAAGGTAGTGCAGTTTCCTTGGATGAAGAAGAAGGTGGGGGTGACTTGGAAATGGGGGGCTTGGCACACAGCCCAGGAAGCCAATCTCCATTATCTTCGGTTGATTCGGATGAGGAAGTGTTAGACCAACGCATGCGCAGAATTATGCATCGAAGAGACCAATTGAAGAAATATTACAGGAGATAAGAGAGGCCACCTGTGTTTGGTTGGGGCTCCAGTAATTAGAGCTGCTGATATAAATAGCAGCATGCTGGCTTGGCCGTTGTGGAAGATTATCTTATCGTTCTTCTTCAGGACCGTGCCTTGCTGTTTCCGGACTTTGTTCGTTGATTTTTCACAACTTTGACACCAAAGCAGAGCAGAGTGTGTGTGTTTCACTTTGTGGAAGAAGGAGGGTTGTGACATTCCTTCACAGCTGCTAGCTAAGTACTTAAGGACTGATTAAGGGGATTGTACAGACTACCAGGTTGTTTTGGGACAAGTGCTCTTTGCAATACAAAAAGGGTGCTTTGTTTCTTTTGAATTTTTGTGATAAAGAATATTGTTCTATAACTTTCAAGTGTCTGTGTGTGTGTGTGTGTGTGTGAAATTTGTACCCTTGAATTTTCAGGAGACTCATACCATAGAACCTGGCAGAACACCATGGAGAACAGGCATTGTTATACTTACCTGAATGCTTGGAGTTAGCCTCCAAGACCCGCCTTTGCTTCAGCTTGGGCTGCCATGAGTTTGTGTATATGTTATCATTCATTTCTTATTGTGAGTATTGGTTCTGCTTATTACATAGAATGTATAGCTTTAATTGTTACGTAAGATTTGTTCTGAGTGAATTGGAAGCTGCATGCAGAGTCTGTTCTTTCGTCCTTCATCGAAGAGGGAGAATATAAAATGGAGGCCGCTATTTATATTTTTCTAAGACTCAGTCCTGATTGGCTATTGGATAAGGTCAAACCCATCCTTGGAGGCTAACTCTCCTCATGGTATAAAAGTGGTATAAAATACCAAGTGCTATTGCTATTGCTTCTTCTGATCTATTTATTTATTTATTCGATTTTTAAGCTGCCCTTCTCCTTAGACTCAGGGTGGCTTACAACATGTTAGCAATAGCACTTTTTAACAGAGCTAGGCTATTTCCCCCACAATCTGGGTCCTCATTTTACCCACCTCGGAAGGATGGAAGGCTGAGTCAACCTTGAGCCGGTGATGAGATTTGAACTGCTGACTTACAGATCTACAGTCAGCTTCAGTGGCCTGCAGTACAGCACTCTACCTGCTGCACCACCCCAGCTCTATGAAAATTATCCCAACGGCAAGCTAGAAAATCATGTAGCACTTTTCAGCAACTTTATATTCTGGCTGAACTCCAGTGACAGATTTTGCATTCTTTGAAACCAACAAACTGAAAGCCACCTTCTTATTTGCAAAATTTGGCAGAATTCTTCTAAAAACCACAGCCCCTGTTGATGGGAGCATCATATAGCCATGAATAAGAATTTTTTCATGATTTTATAATGCGAATCTGAATTCTACATAATGATTTAATTTTACACAAACATACTTTGTATCTGTCCTTACAGTAATATCTTGAACACAAGTTATAAACAATCTAGGTAGGAGTTTACAAAGTGTTCTCTATTGTTTTGCTCAAGATTGAAATTCTCTGTTGGAATTTGCAGGCAGAAGGAAAAAACAGTGTGCCATTATTTGTAATGACTCAGGAGTCAAATCCAGGAGGTTTTACAGACAGAGCAGGTGAAATCAAGGGCTGGAAAAGTAAATCAAGAAAGTTAGCTAAGGTCAGAAAACAGGATTTCAAATCCTGTTAGCAAACCATATAATAATTCAGGTTTGAACATTTAGAAACAATCCCAAATTACAAAAATTAAAATTAGGCATCTTATTTGCATTTGTTCTTAGATCAAACAACGCTGTTTCTGAGTCTCTTCCTTCCTAAAGAGAATTATTGGTATGATCCATGATACCTATTATAACTTGGAGTTGTTGCCCAAAGCATCAGATGTTGCTTATGTGAGATCCCCGTTCAGCTAGTGCCATAGAATATTTACTATATACTAAGAAGTTCTGATCTCTATGGGAACATTTCTGTGCAGTAAAGCATGTATTACCTAATATAAGTAGAATAGAATAGAATAGAATTTTATTGGCCAAGTGTGATTGAACACACAAGGAATTTGTCTTGGTGCAGTAAAGCGTACATAAAAGAAAAAGATACATTTGTCAAGAATCATGTGGTACAACTCTTGATGATTGTCATAGGGGTCAAATAAGCAATGAAGAAGAAATAGGAACTAAGTTGCTTAATTTAATTATAGGAGGAAAACCATGTTAGTCTAAGATAGCAGAACAAACAAAACAGGAACCTGAGATTTGTATACACACACACACACACACACACACACACATACATATATATATATACATATTGAGAATTGTTCTAAAAATTTTAAACGTTCTTCCTTAAGCCTGTCCCACAGAGGCCTCTCCTCTCTTTAGCTTGTACCAGGCAAGAGTTATATATTGTATTTTTTTTCCTGTTGAATCACTCTGGTGTACCCAAATATGAGAGGGAGCTGAGACAGTAGGAGAAGCTGAGACATAAGGAGAACCTGAGGCTAGAGGTTAAAGCTACTGCCTTATAGGCAGACTACCCAGGTTCAAATCCCGGTAAGGGTATGGCTAGCTGATGAGAGCTAAAAACTTTGAAATAGATCTATACTAGTCTCAATTTGTTTTCATTATCAGCAAGATATGTTAAATATATAGAATATATTGGCTATAAATATATTGCTGAAGAGACGGAATAACGACTCGGACACCAGAGCTGGATTTAAACTTGGGTCATTTTTATTATAATAAATTTGCATAATTTATTAATTAAATTAGCATAAATTAGCATAATTTGCATAATCAACATACTGAACTATGACCCGGAACCAAATGGACCTGCAGGGTCAAACAAACACTTCCGGGGCGGAAATGACGTAAAAGGTCAACATTCCTGGGCAACTATGGGCGTAATCGATGCTGGTCCAGGTGAGGGACCTCTCCCTCACCTGAGACCCTGCCATACACTCGCATGAGGGGGGTCCCGCCGGCTCACCCCTACCCTGGGACTTCAATAGCGGGACCCAAAGACAGGTTCCCCCCAAGTGCGCAGGTAGCACCCACCATGGTCTTGGAGAGAACCTGTCAATCATCCCCAAAGATGCCCAAGGGAGAACGCGCAGTTGCTGAAACCACCCAGATTTCCGCCCCTAACCTGCCTACCCAATGACCAGAGGTAAGCCAATTAACCTAATTAAATGCCAACACCCCCTAACCGCCCATCCATCTCCCCAGTGTGGAATGGGCGAAAAAACAGCCTGGCCTAATGGGCGAGGCTGCAAAAAATTCCCATTCGGCCCCCGCAGGCGACCCCGAAGCACACTGCAAAATAGGGAAGGGCGGGTGGGTGTCTGCTCAGGCACCAGGTCCGGGCGAAAAGGCTCTCTTCCCGGCCTGCTGTCCCTTAAATAGGGCCAGCAGGCCCCGCCCGGACCCGACGTCATGCCCAGCCACGTGGGCAGGGCCTTCTCGGCCGAAATCTCGCATCGCGAGATTTCGGCCGAAACCAAGATGGCGGCCGCCATCGGGAGGGCCCGAGTCTGCCGGCCCTCCAGCAAAAGCGCCGGGAAGCCGGTGAGTCGGCCGGCGATATTGCTGAAGAGACGGAATAACGACTCGGACACCAGAGCTGGATTTAAACTTGGGTCATTTTTATTATAATAAATTTGCATAATTTATTAATTAAATTAGCATAAATTAGCATAATTTGCATAATCAACATACTGAACTATGACCCGGAACCAAATGGACCTGCAGGGTCAAACAAACACTTCCGGGGCGGAAATGACGTAAAAGGTCAACATTCCTGGGCAACTATGGGCGTAATCGATGCTGGTCCAGGTGAGGGACCTCTCCCTCACCTGAGACCCTGCCATACACTCGCATGAGGGGGGTCCCGCCGGCTCACCCCTACCCTGGGACTTCAATAGCGGGACCCAAAGACAGGTTCCCCCCAAGTGCGCAGGTAGCACCCACCATGGTCTTGGAGAGAACCTGTCAATCATCCCCAAAGATGCCCAAGGGAGAACGCGCAGTTGCTGAAACCACCCAGATTTCCGCCCCTAACCTGCCACGGAGCGGGGGTCAGATCTCTATCTTGGCCCCCCGACTCCCCCCTCTATCTGCGCCAGCTCACGCAGAGACCTCTGCAGGTCCTGTAAGAAAATGGCGTTCCCCTGTTCTGACAGGTGAACGCCATCGGCCCGGTAAAGCCACGGCCGATCTACAGTGATGAGGGGATGGGCAACTACAATCCCCCCTAATTCTTTGACAGTCTTCCCCACGGCCTTATTCACCCTACGTCTAACCCGGTGGATGGCCCTAAGGGAAATGGCGTCCCTCCAAACGATCCTTGGGAGGATCTCTGACCACACCACTTGCGTGGTGGGCCACAACGTGCGAAGCCGCCGCAGGTCTTCGCGCGCCTGGACGATCAACGGTAGACCGCCAAGCAGGCATAGGTCATTGCCACCAAGGTGCAAGACCAGCCATCTGGGTGCGGCTATGGGCTGCCGACCACCCAGTCCCATCTGGGCGCGACCCTGGGTAGCCGCCCGCCCAGCAGCGCCGGGTACCGCCCTGAGATGCTGCGTACCCAGCAGCGTCGGTAGGAGGCCCTCCCACCGCATACCCCTCCGGCCCATCCAAACAACATTGACCCACCGTCCCAACGACAGCTGGGTCCCGATGGCACTTCTGGCAGCTGAGCGGCCAGCCCAGAAGACCATGCTGTGGCCACACAGCAGCGCCGTCGGTTTCTGCCTGGACTGGGAACCTGGAAGAGGACACACACAGAGAGGTTACCTAGCCTAAACCCTGCCCCGGATCCTCAGCGGGCCTAACATAACCCAAATATGCCGCTGACCGCCAGCGGCCGATCTCCTGAATCCGTTGGGCCGGGAGACCAGAAAGTGCCGCGCTAGTGGCGGCGCCGATACGGAACGAATGCGTTCCATAACCGGCGGGATCCATGCCTACCTGAGACATAGCCTTAGACACTATCGCCCAGAATTGATACCGGGTCAGGGGGGAACCATCCTGGTGTATAAAAAGGTACCCATGCCCTGACCCACGCAAAACACAAAATTGCTGCAAAGCAGCCACCGGGCAAACAGACTTATCGGCGGCTGCACTAAGTTCAAGTCTAACCCCTCTGTGTAACTGATCTGTCTTGGAGTGTCTCACCAAAAGGGAGACACCCCCCTGTCTAAAGGACAGATCAGCGAGCTGGAAGGCGCGGAGCGACAAGTCAGACTGCGAGGAGGCCATTGCCTCGCTGACCCTGAGGGCCCCGAAAAACATAACGCAAGTCGCTGCCCTGAACAGCCGAGCCTCATAAGGAGAGGCGCACAGACTGCCAAACATCTGATTAATCAGAGACAGCTGCTGAACCGTCAGGGCCCGACGAGCGTCAGCGGGAAACCCCTGACGCTCCCTCACCCAACCCTCCAGCATCCTCCGGATGCGAAAATCACCCGTAAAGTCACCAAACCCCCCCGCCTTGGACAGAAAGGCGAGGCCGGCTAACCTAGCCCTGATAGTCCTCACTGAAAGGCCACGCCCCTTCAGCAGGACACAGAATTCAGCTAGGTGCTCAACCGGGGCAGGCCAGCAATGAGGGTAACCCTTACCCAGCCTGAAATCCCCAAACTCCTTACCTGCACGCTGATAAGCTCGCAGGGTACTAGGAGCTACCGATAAGGCGATCGCCCTGGAGGCCTCATCTCTCCAGCTCTCGAGAGCCCGCCCAGGCTCCACAGGTGGGCTGGAAACACCTCCGGCGACTCTCGGGCCCACGGGGCCAGGGTCCGAAACCTGGACAACTGACCACGGGACAAGGCGTCAGCCACCCCGTTATCTAAACCAGGGACGTGCCTAGCCAAAAACAAGGCGTTCAAAGACAAGGACCTGTGCACAAAATGGCGGACAAGCCGCATCACCCTGTCACTCTTAGAGGACAGGGCGTTCACAACATGGACAACCGCTAGATTGTCACACCAAAAATGCACAGTCTTATCCCTGAACTGCTCCCCCCAGAGCTCAGGCCACTATTAAGGGGAAAAGCTCCAAAAAGGTTAAGTCCTTAACCAATGAACAGGCACTCCATTCCGGAGGCCATGCCGACCAGCACCACTGGTCACCTAACACTACCCCAAAACCGCAAGTCCCTGCGGCGTCGGAACACAGCTGCAGCTCCGCTTCCGAAAGAAGCTCCTGCCGCCAAAACGACAACCCGTTAAAACGTTCCAAAAACTCCCGCCACACGCAGAGGTCAGCCCTGACCCCTGCACATAAGCGGGTACGATGGTGGGGCAAACTCAGCCCCTTCATCGCATCATACAACCGGCGAGAAAAAGCCCTACCGGGCACCACTACCCGACAGGCAAAATTAAGAATCCCAGCCAACTCCTGGAGCTGCCGAAGAGTAACCTTCCTGCAGCCCAGGACCGCCTCAAGTTTGAACCTGATCTTAATCAACTTATCCAGGGGCAATCTGGAAGATTGCTCCACTGAATCCAATTCAATACCCAGGAAGGTAATCCTGGTGGCAGGGCCTTCGGTCTTCTCGGAGGCTAAAGGCACCCCCAATTGAGCACAAAGGGCTTCGAAGTCCCGCATCAAAGCAAAGCATTGCTCAGATTGCGCAGGCCCGGCCACCAAGAAATCATCAAGGTAATGAACGACAGACCCCAGGCCACTCCGCCTCCTGAGCACCCACTCGAGGAAGGTACTAAAGCTCTCAAAGAGGGAGCAGGAAATAGAGCAGCCCATCGGCAATGCCCTATCCACATAAAACCCCCCTTCGAAATGGAAGCCCAGCAGCTCGAAGTCGCCTGGGTGAATGGGGAGGAGCCGAAATGCCGACTTAATGTCGCATTTACCCATAAGGGCTCCCACCCCACACTCCCTAACCATAGCCACGGCCGCATCAAAGGATGCGTACCGGACGGAACAAAGCTCGTCAGGAATGAAGTCATTCACTGACTCCCCTTTTGGAAAAGACAAATGGTGAATCAATCTAAAGTCACCACTCGCCTTTTTGGGGACCACACCTAAGGGGGACACACGAAGATTCGGAAAGGGCGGCTCCGGGAAGGGCCCAAGGACCCTGCCCTCAGCCACCTCCTTTCGAATCGTAGCCCGTACAATGTCTTCATGCCCGACAACCGACCTGAGGTTGTCGGACATGAAGGCCCTCCTAATACCCACATAAGGGATCCTAAATCCCTCAGAGAAGCCCCTCAAGAGCAACTCGGCTCTCGGGCGAGGGTGGTAGTCGATCAACCAACCCTCTAGCACAGAAACATTAATTGGGCTGGGCCCCTTTTCCCCCAGCTGGTGGGGGAGGTTTTCCTGGACCCCCGCCCTTCTTCTCCGCCCCCTTCTTGGGGCGGGGACAGACTGAAGCTGCATGGGACCCCCCACAATTCCCGCAGGCATGCTTGTATTTACAAAAGGGACGAAAACACGCCCCTTTTGCAGCAAACTCATGACAAGCGGGCGAGGCCCCCTTGCCAGCCACACCAGGAGTCGCCTTGGCCGGCGAAGCCGCGCCGGGCTCCTCCTCCATAAAGTGCCCACTATCCGTGCGCTCACACCCTTCCTTCCCGGACATATGCGTGGCCCGGAACCACAGGTCCGGGACCACCATATCCCACGGCAAGTTGGGCTCCACAGACATCCTCATGCGGAAACCCTTATCATAATGGCGCCAGATGGTGCCCTTATATTCAAAATGGGCCCTGGCGATTAAGTCTATATACTTAAACATGGCAGAGGCCATAGCCGGCTGCCGTTGGATCACTACCGACCCATAGGTAAGAAAGGCATACAGCCATGAGCTGAAGCATTTCGTTACCTTGGTCTTCTTTGTTTTCTCCCCCGGGACGATCTCCTTCTCCTGTTTGGGAACCTCACGGTTCAACAGCGAGAAGAGATCCACATACTCGCCCCGCCAAATAGCCTCCTTGACCGACGGGTGAAGGTGGCAACCTAGAGGGGTGGATGGAAGCCCGCACGGTATGGCCCCCGCTTTAATACAAGCGAAGGGGTCCCACACCGAGTTGGCCGCCACACCAAAAACACCCGCCCCATGGGGATAGGGGAAAACCGGGAGCGGGGGCATGACCGGAGGGGCCGGAGGAACCCACCCCCCTGCCCCGGACACCGCTGGTGTCCCCACAGGACCCGTCCCAGACACCGTAGCAGCGCTGGCCGCCGGCGGCCCCGGAGGAGGTGCCGGCGGAGCCCACACCTGCCCACAGGTGCCCGCGGGGGACCCCAAAAAGCTGGACCCACTCCCGACCCCCGCCGGGGGAAAACCCGGGGCGGGGGGAGGAAGAAAAGACAAGGATGTGTTGTGTGGTGCAGCCTCACCTGCCCCGTACGGGGTTGAAGACATCCACGGGGGGCCCAATGGCGCGGGGCCCGGGAAAGCCGCCATCGGCCCTGCCGGGGCCTGCCGTCCGAACGGAGCCGGCTGCCCAGCCTGGGCCGCCGCCGGCTCCCTCCCCAACGCTGCGGGCACTTGGTTGCTGGCCGCTCCGGGAACTGCACCGCTCCTCCACTGCTCGAGCTCGTCGAGCCTCTCCAACACCCTGGCCCAAGACAAAGCAGGAGAAATATCAGTTTGAGGGGCAGGAGGCAAGGAGACCGCCCCCCCCTGGTCAGGGACCACCCCCGCAGTCCCCTCCCTGCTGGCCCGGGCCCGGGCAGAAGGCCTAAGGGCCCTTCTGGGTCGCACCGCTGGCGGAGCCATCGGAGTAGAGGCAGGCCTCTTCTTAGGAGCCATCACCCTGCTCCTTGTGTGCAATGAGCCAATAAAATACCTAGACCACAACCCACCGCCCGGGTGGCAGGCCCAACTCCCCCAACGCAGGGCCCAACCTAGAGCCTAAGCCCCAGAAACCCTTCACCCCCTTTATAGGGAATAATACAAATGATAGATATATAACACAGTATTAAGCGATTGATATCCCCAATGGCAAGCCTCCCTGCGCAGGCAGGCCTCAAAGGCCTGACCTCAAGCCTCACAAGACCGGGGGCCCAGACCAAACACCCCCCAGCACGCCCTCCTCCCAGCCGGGAGGAGGTTACCAGTCCCCCTCGGGCCCGAGGGGGATCCTGAAGAATGTAGCCACGCGAAGATGAATAAGGCCACACGTCGTCTTGCTGGAAAGCCAGATAACCTCGTTGCGCAACGCAGCACTTTTCGCCCCCTCGGCAGGCCACAAAATGGCGGCCGCGACACGAGGGAGACCCAAAATGGCGGCCGAGCAGCACCAAAGAAGTGTCTGCTCAGGCACCAGGTCCGGGCGAAAAGGCTCTCTTCCCGGCCTGCTGTCCCTTAAATAGGGCCAGCAGGCCCCGCCCGGACCCGACGTCATGCCCAGCCACGTGGGCAGGGCCTTCTCGGCCGAAATCTCGCATCGCGAGATTTCGGCCGAAACCAAGATGGCGGCCGCCATCGGGAGGGCCCGAGTCTGCCGGCCCTCCAGCAAAAGCGCCGGGAAGCCGGTGAGTCGGCCGGCGATATTCTATATATATTTATAGTGAATTCGACAGAATGGATAGATAGATAGATAGATAGATAGATAGATAGATAGATAGATAGATAGATAGATAGATAGATAGATAGATAGATAGATAGATAGATAGATAGAGACAGGGGCGGGCTACTGCCCAGATGGGGGAGAACACCCCCATCTGGGGTAGCGAAAATGGAGCTCCACCCCAGAGCACCCAATTTGCACTGAAAGATGTTGAAACAAAATGCAAAAGCCACGCCCACAGTGTGGTAGTAAAATTTTTGGTAGCCTTTCACTGGATATAGATATAGATATATATGAGGATACCCAGTCACAACTCCTGCCAATTGCCTGAACAGTCCAGCAGTTTCTTGGCAAAGTTTTCAGAACTGGTTTGCTATTGTCTTCTTCCTAGGGTTGAAAGACAGAAGTGGGCTGCTGCCAGTTCAGACTGTTTCATGTGAATTGGTAGTTCCGATGATCAGCTGGCCTTGTCCACCCACCCCTGTGCTATCCAGTCCTACATTTCCTTCTTTCTGATTTGCGTGGCACAGCTGGTTTCTGTGACTCCACTATTCTACTTACTGGAGCTTCCTTAGAAGGCAAGCAGCTGAGCTTCAAATTTCTGTATTTTGAACACTGTATGCAAGTATGTTAAGCGCACGATTACCGAACCAGTTTCATGCTTAAAGAGGGCCTAGATATCATAGTGATGCTTTAACCACTACACTAGTCTGGTTTCATACCATGCCTTTTAATAGCATTTGCTTGTCAGAAAAGGTGCTATCAGACTCCTGATTTTTTTCAATTATGTGTAAATGGTCTTCTTATTACAAAGTGTAATATGAAAAAATATCTCCCAAAAATAAATATATTTTAAACTCTATAACATGAATCCTGGCATTTTAATTAGGGGTACTAAAATCAGTGAAAATGAAACAATATATTGTGTGGATTGCATGGGAGATATATATATATATGTCACATGTTTTGGCTGAATTTGAAAATTAAGGGAGACTAGGATAGATCTATTTTGGCCTTATTTTGGCCTCATCAGCTAGCCATACCCTCACTGGGACTTGAACCTGCAACCTTGAACCTGCAACACACACACACACACACATATATGTGTGTGTGTGTGTGTGTGTGTGTGTGTGTCACATGTTTTTTTGCTGAATTTGAAAATTAAGGGAGACTAGGATAGATCTATTTCGGCCTTATTTTGGCCTCATCAGCTAGCCATACTCACTGGGATTATCAGCTAGCCATACCCATATATATGTATATATATACACACATTTCAACTTGTTCTATTTCTTGTGAAAATAATATCTTTATAAATATTAACACTTAAGTATTGAAAAAAAAACTGATTTTGTAGCACACATATTTTTTTTAAAAAATAGTTAAAAGTGCATTTTAATAAAATTAGAAATAAGGCAATACATTTATTTATATATTGGAATAACAAAATAAATGCATCTAGTGCAATAAGCCTTTTAAGTCTCATTGTTTCTCTTTGGCAATGGGGTCCATGTATGGGCAAAACAATAACAGAGGAGGAAAGCAAATGCAATTTTTCTTCTTACGTGAGGCCATATACAAGGCAGCAATTTGCTGTACTATCTTGGTGACCTCAAGCAGAACTGCCAAAAGTATCACACGAGAGGACAGATAAAAAGGATACAACATCAAAGCAGTGAATCAAAACAACTGTGAAATGGTGGCACTTTGCTTTTCTACCTTTGGGAAGAGCACCTAAGATTCTTGTGACAGGAAAGGCTAGAGGGTCACCAGGATTAGGGCTGAGCTCTGTTAGTCCCTGCCCAAGGAAGGACTATGCTGCTCTGGCCTGATACAGAGAAAGTGAGGTGATTTTTATACATGCTAGGAACCTGCAGCTGAGAGAGAAGAAAGCCAAAATGAAACTTAGAGCATCACTATTTGTATCTCACATTTTGGCTCTATCTATTTTTTTTTCAAGATACACATATTGTATGTATAGAACAGTGGTGGGTTTCAAGCAATTTAACAACAGGTTCTGTGGGCATGGCTAGGTGGTCATGTGATTGTGGGTGTGGCTAGGTGGTCATGTGACTGTGAGGCATGGCTAGGTGGTCATGTGACTGGGCGGGCATGGCCAACTCAATATCATTTCTTTGCACTAGTTACCATTTTAAATATAAAAAAGATATGCCAAAAGATACTTTATTTTATGCATTTAATACTTATAAGAATAAGAGGTACACAAAACTAGATTTTGTTACAAGAGTTTTACAATATGAATGAAAAACTATACAAAACTATGCAAGTGACAATAAGAATAAAAGCTATTTATACAAAACTCTGCAAGAGTTTTACAATATTGATGAAAAATTATTAAATAATACTTGATAAAAAATAAAACGTAGGTATCTCCAAATTGCTGCTTCATTAGCATCCTCCACTTTCATTTTTATTCAATTTTATTCAAGCATCAGCTCTGTGATTTACTCTGAACAATTTTTTCACTATAGGAATAGAGTTCCAGTCCTTTAGGGGTAGGCCAATTAAACTAACAATAATTATGTTTGCTGTATTGGAAATGATCAGGTGATTTCTCTTCTCAGAACATATAATGTTTGTTCATTTTGAAAAACCCCATTCTGCTTCCGCTGAATTTACAGCAATTAGACAATATTTTAAGCTATTTGAATACTCTCAGGACTTGCATATTTATGGATATCTTTTAAAACATATTCTACAAAATCCTGATAATCATTAATATTAATTTTATAATTAAAAATCTCATTAAATTCAAGCAATTGTTCTTCAGATGCTTTCCATGGAACTATTACTTTGCTAATATTCCAGTAATCTGGCTCAAAAAAATTAAGAAATTGTAGTTTGTTCCTGTCTTGAAATGACTTTGTTGTTAGTTACGAAGTCATGTACGACACATTGTGACCCCATTCCTCCTGGCCTCCATGTTCTCTACCATCCTTTTGCATCCATTTAGGCTCACACCTATTGCTTCAGTGACTCCATCCAGCCGCCTCATCCTCTGTCGTCCCATTCTTCTTTGCCCTCAATCTTTCCCAGCATAAGGCTCTTCTCCAATGAGTCCTTCCTTCTTATTTGGTAGGCAAAGTATTTAAATTTCATCTTCAGGATCTGGCCTTCTAAAGAGTAATCAGGATACACACAAACATATATTTATGAACAGTTACAACATCTCACACAGTCATGTAACTGAGATTCTCTATAATTTTTTGCCAGTTTTCAACAATTCTTTCTGGTTTCCATTTAAAAATGCCCATAGGGAAAAATTGGCTTCTTTAGCAACCACAGGGTTCACTTTATGACCACAAAGTTCACTTAATGACCATGGTATTTGCCTAACTGCTGTGATTTCTCCAGCCTAGCTGGGAAATTCTGGGAATGGAAGCCCATTTTCAAGTTGTCAAGGTGGAAAATCACTGGGTAGACACTGTTTCCTTGCTAATGTAAGGCTGGGTCTTGCAGACTTTCAAATCAAGGTGTTCTACAAGAGAATGAGGAAATGTCCTATGCTGTGATCCCCAGGGTCCTATATTGTCCTGATGCTGCTTAGAATCTGCACAGAGGTGCTTGTGGAAGTCACAGATGTCCTTCAACTTCCCAAGATAATTCAGATAAAAATATTTTTCCCTATTCAGATTAAAAGTTGGAAGGCATCTTGTAGGCCATCTAATTCAACCCCTCTCCCAAGTAGAAGACCCTACACCATTTCTGGCAGATGGCAGTCCAGTCTCTCCTTGAAAGCTTCCAGTGATGAAGGTCCCACCACTTCTGAAGACAAGCTAGCTTTGGTTAATTGTCCTCACTATCAGAAAATTTATCCTTATTTCTACTTTGAACCTCTATTTGTTCAGTTTCATCCATTATTCCCTGTCTGTCATTCAGGTGCTTTAGGAAATAGCTTGACCCCGCTCCTCTGTATGAAGCCCCTCAAATATTGGAGGACTGCTATCATGTTTACCATCATCCCTCTCTTCAATAGGCTAGCCATGCCCAGTCCCTGTAACCGTTCATCATGTTTTAGCCTTCAGCTCCTTAGGATTCACCATGAAGCATGGTGCAATCAATTCTGGACCAATTTCATCCAATATATAATACTGCCTTTATATGATTCTGTCAGAGATCTTGCTCTTCATTTTGTAGTGATCTGCTTCACAGTTCAAATGCTTCCATGGTATTTCATACACTATATTTGTAATTATCCTTTAAGGCAGTTCATTCATTCTGTGTGTATCTCTATGTTATAAGGCTAACTGTAGCAGATGTTTCTATTTTTTCTTAGGATTGTTTCAAATTTAAAATCAAGTTTCATTAATTCTACTTTTTAAATATTTAATCAGAGATCCAAAGCTATCTAAATGCATTCTTAATTAAATGAGTATTCAGTTTTCCTAACCTTTGTATTTTAGGATTTATAAAGCATGGAACAGTATTAAAAAAAAACCTAAGATCTAATTGTACTTGTAACGCTCATTTTTAAAGTTATTTTCATTTAAGAGTTAAGATGCTGTTTCAATACATTAAATGAAATAATTTAAGGAAATCTTTGACTTTGTTTACATCTTTATGCAAAACTTCCACACATTTTAAACTTAATAACAAACATCCTGTTTGTTATGAACAAATTCTTTCTGAATCAGCTGAGATTAAATAATACTTCAAATCTCCCTCTACATCAAGGCTTGTTCTGCTGCTGAAGAGACGAGCAGGAGGTGGATCTTCTACCAGTAGGCCAAGGCAGTTGGGAGCAGCAGACCAAGGTGGTCAGAAGAAACAGGTTGAGGCTGATGGGAACAGCAGGCCGAGGCGGTCAGCAGCAGCAGATCAAGGCAGTTGGCAGACACATGCCTATGGGACTGGCTTCATGCTGAGGTGATACAATAGTGGTAGGCAGTGACCAGCAACTGAATGAGAAGTGGGCACAGGCCTACAGGGTTGGCTGCAGAGTGAGGCAATTGAATGAGGTAGGCCATGGTCAGCAACTGGGCAAGAGACTGGAATGGGCCTAAGGGTCCGGCTGCAGGGCGAGCTCAGATAGGACTAGGCCACAGCCAGTGGCCAGGTGGACACAGTTCAAATACCTTCCCACCCCTGCTTCCACAAGGGGGCACCTGGCAGTGCTTGCCTATTCTGCTGATGGAGCAGTCGTAAGCAGCAGGTTGGGGTAGGTGCTCAGAAGCAGGCCAAGTCAAGCAGGAGGCTGCCACATCGTAGGATACAGGAAAGGCAGGCAAGCAGGCTGGGCCGTTTGGCCATGCAGTTGAGGCAAGGGAGCCAAAAAGCAGCTTCAGCTATGCCATAGTGTGACTCTAAGACACCAGACAAGGCATGTGAGGTCAATAAGTAGTGGCTGGGTGGGGCAGGGTGGAGCCAGTCACCAATTTAACAACCAGTTCACCTGAACTGACCTGAACCAGCTGAATCTCATCACTAGTTTATAAATGATCTTGTAAATAAATACTGAAATATACCAATATATTCTAGAATTTGATAAGATAGAAGAACTAGTAAACGACCCCATGATTGCATGGGCTAAAAATGTTGGACATAGTATTCATTTAGCCGACTGGGAAAAATCTTGGAACACCAATAGCAAAATTTCATTATCTGCGGCATATAAAGAAAACTACTACAAACTTTTCTATAGATGGTACTTGGGGCTGCTCACAACAACAGCAATAATAACAGTATAGTACAAATCTAATAGTTAAAACCAAAATTAAAATCCCACCATCATTAAAAAAACAGTCAACACTACACAATCATACCATACTCAAATCTTATTAGTCAGAAGGGGGCGCATTAGTCTCCCCATGCCTGGCAGCATAAATGGGTCTTCAGGGTCTTGCGGAAGGCAAGAAGGGTGGGAGCAGTTCGAATCTCTGGGAGCAGTTGATTCCAGAGGGCTGGGGCCGCCACAGAGAATGCTCTTCCCCTGGATCCCACCAGACAACATAGTTTAGACGACGGGACCTGGAGAAGGCCGACTCTGTAGACCTAATCAGCTGCTGGGATTCGTGCGGCAGAAGGTGGTCTCATAGGTATTCTGGTCCGATGCCATGTAGGGCTTTATAGGTCATTACCAACACTTTGAATTCTGACTGGAACCTAATCGGCAACCAGTGCGGGCCGTGGAGTGTTGATGAGACATGGGCATATCTAGGAAAGCCCATGATTGCTCTCACGGCCGCATTCTGCATTATCTAAAGTTTCCGAACACTCTTCAGAGGTAGCCCCATGTAGAGAGCATTGCAGTAGTCAAACGTCAAGGTGACGAGGGCATGAGTGACTGTGAGCAGAGACTCCCTGTTCAAATAGGGCCATAACTGGTGCACCAGGTGACCCTGGGCAAACGCCCTCCTCTCCACAGCCGAAAGATGGTGCTCCAATGTTAGCTGTGGATCGAAGAGGATGCCCAAGTTACAGACCCTCTCCAAGGGGGTCAATAATTCTGCCCCCCAGGGTAATGGACGGACAGATGGAATTGTCCTTGGGAGGCAAAACCCCCAGCCACTTCATCTTGTCAGCGTTGAGTTTGATCCTGTTGACCCTAACAGCCTCTAGGCACTGACACATCACTTCCACTGCTTTGCTGACTGGACATGGGGTGGAGCTGTATAACTGGGTATCATCTGCATACTGATGATACCTCACCCCATGCCCTTTGATGATCTTACCCAGTGGTTTCATGTAGATATTGAATAGCAGGGGGGAGAGGACTGACCCCAAGGCACCCCACAAGAGAGATACCTAGAGGTCGACCTCTGACTCCCCATTAACACTGACTATGACTGACCGGAGAGATAGGAGGAGAACCACTGAAGAACAATGCCTCCCACTCCCAGGCCTCCAGCTGGTGCAGGAGCATACCATGGTCGATGGTATCAAAAGCCACTGATAGGTCAAGAAACACCAGGACAGAGGATAAACCCCTGCCCAGGCCCACCAAATATCATCCATTAGTATGACTAAAGCAGTTTCCGTGCTGTAGCCAGGCCTGAATACTGACTGTTGAGGGTACCTTGCTCAATAGTGGTCACTGTGAGAAGGATCTTGGAGTCCTAGTGGACAATCATTTAAATATCACCAGCAGTGTGCTGCAGCTGCCCAAAAAAAGCCAACACAGTTTTAGGCTTCATTAACAGAGGAATAAAATTAAGATCGCATGAAATGTTGATACCACTTTATAATGCTTTGATAAGGCCACATTTGGAATACTGCATCCAGTTTTGATTGCCATGATACAAATCCAATGAATGAATGAATGACTGATGTAAAAAAGATGTTGAGACTCTAGAAAGTGTGGAGCGAAGAGCAACAAAGATGATTAGGGGACCTGAGGATAAAACACATAAAGAACGGTTGCTGGAATTGGATATGTCTAGAAAGACGATGGGTGACAATAGATGGTGTTCTAAAGTTAGCTGGGATCGAGGAGGATGCCCAAGTTGCAGACCCTCTCTGAGGGGGTCAATAACCCTCCTCCTGGGTAATGGACGCAGAGATGGGATTGTCCTTGGGAGGCAAAACCCGCGGCCACTCCGTCTTGTTAGGGTTTAGTGTGAGCCTGTTGACACTCATCCAGACCCTAGCAGCCTCAAATGTATCCAAAATTAAGTGCAACT
The DNA here is from genome assembly GCF_031021105.1 of Erythrolamprus reginae. NCBI lineage: Eukaryota > Metazoa > Chordata > Lepidosauria > Squamata > Dipsadidae > Erythrolamprus > Erythrolamprus reginae. The sequence goes on from NC_091951.1 coordinate 131,740,819, forward strand.
TTTTGGAAGTGCAATAAGGAAATAGGTACTTTCTACCACATGCGGTGATCCTGTCCTAAAATTAAAACCTTATGGAATACTATACATAGATGGCTACTAGAAATCACACAGGAAGAGATCGTGTTTACCTCAAAAGGAATGTTATTTTGAATTTGGAGCAAAAAATACTCCAAACAAACTCTTCATCTAGTGGCGCATATAACAACCGCCGTAAGAATACCATATGCCCAAGTATGGAAAAAACAAGAACTTCCATCAGAAAGTAATATTATTGATAAAATTTACAAATGCGTAAAGATGGACAAAATGATGAAAGAAATCAAGGGAATAAAGGACAAAGAACTTAATAGGATATGGAACAAGTGGTATAAATGGATCCAAAACAGAAACAAGATAGAGTGATACAATATGTTAGAGTATACAACAAACAGAAATATACAGAAAACAGAGTTATACAATAATAATAGATGAATTAAATACTTATAAATTTATCAACTTACTACTTTCCCTCTACCTGTTAGATCAATAGAAATCTCTACTTATTTAGATCTTTTTTCATCTTAATCACCATAAATGCATTCACACACACACACATATTTATTTTTATTTTTCTCTATCCTAAGTTTATTGAAATAACATATTGCATATTGAATTGTAAACAAGATTTGCAATGAAAACGGGTTATGATCCGTAAAAGACTACCGAGATGTATTTTTTCTTTCTTATTTTTTTGAAAATCAATTTTAAAAAAATATTTTTTTTAAAAAAAGAAATGATCTTTTAATTGGAACGTCTGTGAATGAAGCCCACAGTTCAAAGACTCTGTTAGCACTTTGAGCTTATTGAAATAATTTTTTGTGTGTGTTGAAACAGATACTTGACTGATCACTGCCTACTCACACTTTTTAATTGTTATTCCTAACATTTCCACATACAAGAATGGTAAATTAAGAATAAACTCAAGGTTGTCCTTCTTTCCAATTATGAGAAAAGCACACCAGGGATCACAGTTAGCAGTTTACACACTTAATATTTTTTAATTGCACCATTCAGAACATTAAGGCCCATTGAAATCTAGTGTCCTACTGGAAACTCTTTCAAAGGGTTATCTTTTGCACAGATGTGAGTTTATTTTTTGCTATTTCAGACTTTTTTTAAAAAATGCGCATTTTGGATTTAGCTTGTAAACCTGCAGCAGGAAGGGAAAAAAGGAACGGCTGCCAAAACTTCATATCATCACAGCACACTGTACACTTTTTTCCTCTTTTATTTTGTTCTACACACATATGAACTGTATAATGGTTCCCTTTTCAGTGGTATCAACTTGGCATATTTAAGCATTCCTGGATTAGCTTTTCAATGTGCTCATGAAGCATTAAAGCTTTACTATGAGAAACAGTTTGCTCTAACCTGTGGTAGAGAAATAGAATAATTTCAAGCATGTCCTCTTCACTAATAGATTTTTTTCCCTACTTGAAATTCTCTTACACATTCCTCCCCTGTTTCTTCCATAGCTAATCCTTGTATTATTAGTAGTCAAAAACGTTTGGGTTACAAATTCATTTTTTGAAGGGCTCTTTCAAAACAAAAAATATACATTGATTTGAGCCAATTAATTCTGCTCTAATACTAAAAAAAAAAGAAGCTAATTCGGAACTCAAATCACTATCAAATTGGAAGATTACAGGAACTGATGTAGTACCTAAAGGGGAAAAAAGCAATAATTAATGCTTATAAATAAATAATGTCTGTCAATGTTGTTAATTACACAGTGGCCAATAGGTTGGCAGGAATGAGTCCACACATCAATGTAAACAAAAACAAAACATCTAAATAGAATGTATAAACTATTGTACATGGTCTTTCAATTCAATAGTAGAAAAATAATGCACAGATTCATCTTTCTTTTCGTGTAGGGCTCTAATCTTCATTAGATGAGCTTATCTCCAAACTAGTTCAAATTAGCTTTAGAAAGGCATTATTAACCATTACCTCTGATGTGTGCTTTAAATTTATAAAGTCAAATGTTATCCCAAAGTAGTCAATATTTGCTTTATAGACAACAGAAAGGTCTTCAGTTGTTTCTACCATGGCAAACTGAGAAAATGGCAAAATGGGAATTCCAAAAGATCTCATTGTCTTCATGTGAATCCTACACCAGAGAATCTCTAGTGTGGGTGACCCATGGCAAAACAAACTGATTCCACATCAGGAAAGAAAAGACAAGATTCTGTTCTTATTTATTGAGCCTATATCCTGAATATATATTGAGGGTTGAAAATCAGCATCTTAAAACCTGAGCAATAAATTTTAATAACTTGTACTAATGCTAAAGATGCTACTCTAATAACTGAAAATTCAAACAATCTACAAGATCTTGTAATTAAAGGAACATATTAAAAATGGGGCTAAGAGTAAATATAAAAACTAAACTAATAGCAGTTGCCACAATTGGGAACATGGATTGACTTATTGCAGAAGAGACGGAGTAACGACTCGGACACAAGAGCTGGATTTAAACTTGGGTCATTTTTATTATAATAAATTTGCATAATTTATTAATTAAATTAGCATGAATTAGCATAAATTTGCATAAATCAACTTACTCAACTATGACCCGGAAACAGTGGACCTGCAGGGTCAAACAAACACTTCCGGGGCGGAAATGACATAAAAGGTCAACATTCCTGGGCAACTATGGGCGTAATCGATGCTGGTCCAGGTGAGGGACCTCTCCCTCACCTGAGACCCTGCCATACACTCGCATGAGGGGGGTCCCGCCGGCTCACCCCTACCCTGGGACTTCAATAGCGGGACCCAAAGACAGGTTCCCCCCAAGTGCGCAGGTAGCACCCACCATGGGCTTGGAGAGAACCTGTCAATCATCCCCAAAGATGCCCAAGGGAGAACGCGCAGTTGCTGAAACCACCCAGATTTCCGCCCCTAACCTGCCTACCCAATGACCAGAGGTAAGCCAATTAACCTAATTAAATGCAAAACACCCCCTAACCGCACATCCATCTCCCCAGTGTGGAATGGGCGAAAAAACAGCCTGGCCTAATGGGCGAGGCTGCAAAAAATTCCCATTCGGCCCCCGCAGGCGACCCCTAGGCACACTGCAAAATAGGGAAGGGCGGGTGGGTGTCTGCTCAGGCACCAGGTCCGGGCGAAAAGGCTGTCTTCCCGGCCTGCTGCCCCTTAAATAGGGCCAGCAGGCCCCGCCCGGACCCGACGTCATGCCCAGCCACGTGGGCAGGGCATTCTCGGCCGAAATCTCGCCTCGCGAGATTTCGGCCGAAAACAAGATGGCGGCCGCCATCGGAAGGGTCCGAGTCTGCCCGGCCCTTCAGCAACATCGCCGTGGGGCCGGTAAGTCAGCCGGCGTTATTGCAGAAGAGACGGAGTAACGACTCGGACACAAGAGCTGGATTTAAACTTGGGTCATTTTTATTATAATAAATTTGCATAATTTATTAATTAAATTAGCATGAATTAGCATAAATTTGCATAAATCAACTTACTCAACTATGACCCGGAAACAGTGGACCTGCAGGGTCAAACAAACACTTCCGGGGCGGAAATGACGTAAAAGGTCAACATTCCTGGGCAACTATGGGCGTAATCGATGCTGGTCCAGGTGAGGGACCTCTCCCTCACCTGAGACCCTGCCATACACTCGCATGAGGGGGGTCCCGCCGGCTCACCCCTACCCTGGGACTTCAATAGCGGGACCCAAAGACAGGTTCCCCCCAAGTGCGCAGGTAGCACCCACCATGGGCTTGGAGAGAACCTGTCAATCATCCCCAAAGATGCCCAAGGGAGAACGCGCAGTTGCTGAAACCACCCAGATTTCCGCCCCTAACCTGCCACGGAGTGGGGGTCAGATCTCTATCTTGGCCCCCCGACTCCCCCCTCTATCTGCGCCAGCTCACGCAGAGACCTCTGCAGGTCCTGTAAGAAAATGGCGTTCCCCTGTTCTGACAGGTGAACGCCATCGGCCCGGTAAAGCCACGGCCGATCTACGGTGATGAGGGGATGGGCCACTACAACCCCACCTAATTCTTTGACAGTTTTCCCCACGGCCTTATTCACCCTGCGTCTAACCCGGTGGATGGCCCTAAGGGAAATGGCGTCCCTCCAAACGATCCTTGGAAGGATCTCTGACCACACCACTTGCGTGGTGGGCCATACCGTGCGAAGCCGCCGCAGGTCTTCGCGCGCCTGGACGATCAACGGTAGACCGCCAAGCAGGCATAGGTCATTGCCACCGAGGTGCAAGACCAGCCATCTGGGTGCGGCTATGGGCTGCCGACCACCCAGTCCCATCTGGGCGCGACCCTGGGTAGCCGCCCGCCCAGCAGCGCCGGGTACCGCCCTGAGATGCTGAGTACCCAGCAACGTCGGTAGGAGCCCCTCCCACCGCATACCCCTCCGGCCCATCCAAACAACATTGACCCACCGTCCCAACGACAGCTGGGTCCCGATGGCGCTTCTGGCTGCGGAGCGGCCGGCCCAGAAGACCATGCTGTGGCCACACAGCAGCGCCGTCGGTTTCTGCCTGGACTGGGAACCTGGAAGAGGACACACACAGAGAGGTTACCTAGCCTAAACCCTGCCCAGAATCCTCAGCGGGCCTAACATAACCCAAATATGCCGCTGACCGCCAGCGGCCGATCTCCTGAATCCGTTGGGCCGGGAAACCAGAAAGTGCCGCGCTAGTGGCGGCGCCGATACGGAACGAATGCGTTCCATAGCCGGCGGGATCCATGCCTACCTGAGACATTGCCTTAGACACTATTGCCCAGAATTGATACCGGGTCAGGGGGGAGCCATCCTGGTGTAGAAAAAGGTACCCACGCCCTGACCCACGCAAAACACAAAATTGCTGCAGCGCAGCCACCGGGCAAACAGACTTATCGGTGGCTGCGCTGAGTTCAAGTCTAACCCCTCTGTGTAACTGATCTGTCTTGGAGTGTCTCACCAAAAGAGAGACACCCCCCTGTCTAAAGGTCAGATCAGCGAGCTGGAAAGCGCGGAACGACACGTCAGACTGCGAGGAGGCCAGTGCCTCGCTGACCCTAAGGGCCCCAAAAAACATAACACAAGTCGCTGCCCTGAACAGCCGAGCCTCGTAAAGAGAGGCACACAGACTGCCAAATGTCTGATTAATCAGAGACAGCTGCTGAACCGTCAGGGCCCGACGAGTGTCAGAAGGGAACCCCTGTCGCTCCCTCACCCAACCTTCCAGCATCCTCCGGATGCGAAAATCACCCGAAAAATCACCAAACCCCCCCGCCTTGGACAGAAAGGCGAGGCCGGCTAACCTAGCCCTGATAGTCCTCACTGAAAGGCCACGCCCCTTCAGCAGGACACAGAATTCAGCTAGGTGCTCAACCGGGGCAGGCCAGCAATGGGGGTAACCCCTACCCTGCCTGAAATCCCCAAACTCCTTACCTGCACGCTGATAAGCCCGCAGGGTGCTAGGAGCTACCGATAAGGCGATCGCCCTGGAGGCCTCGTCTCTCCAGCTCTCGAGAGCCCGCCCAGGCTCCACAGGTGGGCCGGAAACACCTCTGGCGACTCTCGGGCCCACGGGGCCAGGGTCCGAAACCTGGACAACTGACCACGGGACAAGGCGTCAGCCACCCCGTTGTCTAAACCAGGGACGTGCCTAGCCAAAAACAAGGCGTTCAAAGACAAGGACCTGTGCACAAAATGGCGGACAAGCCGCATCACCCTGTCACTCTTAGAGGACAGGGCGTTCACAACATGGACAACCGCTAGATTGTCACACCAAAAATGCACGGTCTTATCCCTGAACTGCTCTCCCCAGAGCTCTAAGGCCACTATTAAGGGGAAAAGCTCCAAAAAAGTTAAGTCCTTAACCAATGAACAGGCACTCCATTCCGGAGGCCATGCCGACCAGCACCACTGGTCACCTAAAACTACCCCAAAACCGCAAGTCCCTGCGGCGTCGGAACACAGCTGCAGCTCCGCTTCCAAAAGAAGCTCCTGCCGCCAGAAAGACAACCCGTTAAAACGTTCCAAAAACTCCCGCCACACGCAGAGGTCAGCCCTGACCCCTGCACATAAGCGGGTACGATGGTGGGGCAAACTTAGCCCCTTCATCGCATCATACAACCGGCGAGAGAAGGCCCTACCAGGCACCACTACCCGACAGGCAAAATTAAGAATCCCAGCCAACTCCTGGAGCTGCCGAAGAGTAACCTTCCTGCAGCCCAAGACCGCCTCAAGCTTGGACCTGATTTTAATCAACTTATCCAGGGGCAATCTGGAAGATTGCTCCACTGAATCCAATTCAATACCAAGGAAGGTAATCCTGGTGGCAGGGCCTTCGGTCTTCTCGGAGGCTAAAGGCACCCCCAATTGAGCACAAAGGGCTTCGAAGTCCCGCATCAAAGCAAAGCATTGCTCCGATTGCGCAGGCCCGGCCATCAAGAAATCATCAAGGTAATGAACGACGGAACCCAGGCCACTACGCCCCCTGAGCACCCACTCCAGGAAGGTACTAAAGCTCTCAAAAAGGGAGCAGGAAACAGAGCAGCCCATAGGCAATGCCCTATCCACGTAAAACCCACCTTCGAAATGGAAGCCCAGCAGCTCGAAGTCGCCCGGGTGAATGGGGAGGAGCCGAAATGCCGACTTAATGTCGCATTTACCCATAAGGGCTCCCACCCCACACTCCCTAACCATGGCCACGGCCGCATCAAAGGATGCGTACCGGACAGAACAAAGCTCGTCAGGAATGAAGTCATTCACTGACTCCCCTTTTGGAAAAGACAAATGGTGAATCAACCTAAATTCACCACTCGCCTTTTTGGGGACCACACCTAAGGGGGACACACGAAGATTCGGAAAGGGCGGCTCCGGGAAGGGCCCAAGGACCCTGCCCTCAGCCACCTCCTTTCGAATCTTAGCCCGTACAATGTCCTCATGTCCGACAACCGACCTGAGGTTGTCGGACATGAAGGCCCTCCTAACACCCACATAAGGGATCCTAAATCCCTCGGAGAAGCCCCTCAAGAGCAACTCGGCTCTCGGGTGAGGGTGGTAGTCGAACAACCAACCCTCGAGCACAGATACATTAATTGGGCTGGGCCCCTTTTCCCCCAGCCGGTGGGGGAGGTTTTCCTGGACCCCCGCCCTTCTTCTCCGCCCCTTTCTTGGGGCGGGGACAGACTGAAGCTGCATGGGACCCCCCACAATTCCCGCAGGCATGCTTGTACTTACAAAAGGGACGAAAACACGCCCCTTTTGCAGCAAACTCATGACAAGCGGGCGAGGCCCCCTTGCCAGCCACACCAGGAGTCGCCTTGGCCGGTGAAGCCGCGCCAGGCTCCTCCTCCATGAAGTGCCCACTATCCGTACGCTCACAGCCTTCCTTTCCAGACATATGCGTGGCCCGGAACCACAGGTCCGGGACCACCATATCCCATGGCAAATTAGGCTCAACCGACATCCTCATACGGAAACCCTTATCATAATGGCGCCATATGGTGCCCTTATATTCGAAGTGGGCCCTGGCAATCAAGTCTATATACTTAAACATGGCAGAGGCCATAGCCGGCTGCCGTTGGATCACCACAGACCCATAAGTAAGAAAAGCATACAGCCAGGAGCTGAAGCATTTCGTTACCTTGGTCTTCTTCGTTTTCTCCCCCGGGACAATCTCTTTCTCCTGCTTGGGAACCTCTCGGTTCAAAAGCGAAAAAAGATCCACGTATTCACCCCGCCAAATAGCCTCCTTGACCGACGGGTGAAGGTGGCATCCTAGAGGGGTGGACGGCAGCCCGCACGGTATGGCCCCCGCTTTAATACAAGCGAAGGGGTCCCATACCGAGTTGGCCGCTACACCAAAAACTCCCGCCCCATGGGGGTAGGGGAAAACCGGGAGCGGGGGCATGACAGGAGGGGCCGGTGGAACCCACCCCCCTGCACCTGGCACCGCAGGTGTCCCCGCAGGACCCGTCCCAAACAACGGAGCAGCGCCGGCCGCCGGCGGCCCCGGAGGAGGAACCGGCGGAGCCCACACCTGCCCGCAGGTGCCCGCGGGGGACCCCAAAAAGCTGGACCCACTCCCGACCCCCGCCGGGGGAAAACCCGGGGCGGGGGGAGGAAGAAAGGACAGAGATGTAGTGTGTGGTGCAGCCTCACCTGCCCCGTACGGGGTTGAAGACATCCACGGGGGGCCCAATGGTGCGGGGCCCGGGAAAGCCGCCATCGGCCCTGCCGGGGCCTGTCGTCCAAACGGAGCCGTCTGCCCAGCCTGGGCCGCCGCCGGATCTCTCCCCAACGCCGCGGGCACTTGATCGCTGGACGCTCCGGGGACCGCACCGCTCCGCCACTGCTCGAGCTCGTCGAGCCTCTCCAACACCCTAGCCCAAGACATGGCAGGAGAAAGATCAGGTTGAGGGGCAGGAGGCACCAAGACCACCCCCCCTTGCTCAGGGACCACCCCCGCAGTCCCCTCCCTACTGGCCCGAGCCCGGGCAGAAGGCCTAAGGGCCCTCCTGGGGCGCGCCGCCGGCGGAGCCATAGGGGCAGTGGCAGGCCTCTTCTTTGGAGCCATCCCAACTTTTCCCCAAATATACAAAGAGCCACAAAACAACTTAGGACCGAACCCCCTGACTGAGTGGCAGGCACAGGTCCCCCACCGCAGAGCCCTACCTAGGGCCTGGTACCAGAAAAGGGGGGGAAGCCCTTGCTACCCCCTAGGCCCCTTATGCTGTTATTTTATTGTATGCTCCTCCTTTTCCCTTCAGGGCTATTAGCAAACCTCCCTGCACAGGTAGGCCTAAAGGCCTGCGATCCGGCCTCCCAACAAAACCGACCGGGGGCCCAGACCAAACACCCCCCCCACGCCCTCCTCCCAGCCGGGAGGAGGTTACCAGTCCCCCTCGGGCCCGAGGGGGATCGCTGACAACAGCTCGCAAGTGGAGAGGAGTAAGGCCTCAACGACGTTGAGCAGCACTTTTCGCCCCCTCGGTAGGCCACAAAATGGCGGCCGCGACACGAGGGGCACCAAAATGGCGGCCGAGCAGCACCAAGCCAGTGTCTGCTCAGGCACCAGGTCCGGGCGAAAAGGCTGTCTTCCCGGCCTGCTGCCCCTTAAATAGGGCCAGCAGGCCCCGCCCGGACCCGACGTCATGCCCAGCCACGTGGGCAGGGCATTCTCGGCCGAAATCTCGCCTCGCGAGATTTCGGCCGAAAACAAGATGGCGGCCGCCATCGGAAGGGTCCGAGTCTGCCCGGCCCTTCAGCAACATCGCCGTGGGGCCGGTAAGTCAGCCGGCGTTATTCTGTGAAACATTGCTTGTTTCCTTGGGCACTAATAGCTTTTTCATGGGTCTTCTTGAATATCAAATTGTCAATAGTATTTATCTCCTGTTTGTCAAGGTCCAAAATTTGATTCTATGGAAAGTCACAGAGAAAATCACTATCTTCACAATTTGGATCTTGTAAATATAGATATTCCCTATCCAGATTTGTGCTTTGCAACAATCCTGTCTCTGAATTCTGCAGACAGTTCCTCTGGCCCCATGGCTTTTCCTCAACTAAATTGTGCATTATCAGCTGTGAGACCTTCTATAAAGAGGTTTGTGGCTTTCCAAATCATGTCCAATTAATTTAATTTACCACAGGTTGACTCCAATCAAATGTAATGATTGGAGCAAGAGAAATGGGAGGCACCTGAGCTAAATTTCAGGTTTTGTTGCAAAGGGTCTCAACACTTTGCCAATGTTATATTTCAACTTTTTCTTTACAAACACTTGTCAAATTATGTTTTCACTTTGTCATTGCGATTGTATATTATTGAGAAAAAATGAATTTCAACCACTGTAGAATCAGGCTGCAGCATAAAAAAATTGACAAAAGCGAAGCGGGTCTGAACTTTCTGAATGCAGTGTATAATAACTGAGGCCTTATTCAAACATGAAGGAAGAAGAAGAAGAGGGAGGGGGGAGGAGGAAGAGGAGGAGGAGATGATTCTAATTATTAATATCAGATGAAACCAGAGCTTTCTAGACCAGGATTTATGGACAATCAATTAGATAAGACTTATGGAAGATTAATTTATATATAGTAAAAACAAGATTACTGTATGAACACCAAATGATGGAGATGGAGAAACACTGAAATATCTATAATGGATTGCAAAGATGGCAGTAATAGCAGAAATGGCAAAATTGAAGATAGAAATGTCTGGTCAGGGATAATAAGTACTTTTATAAAAGACTAGAAATCCTTTATGGAACTTTTACTGAAAATGGAATGAAGTGAAATGATGGTCCTGGATTTGCTGATTCAAAAAAAATAATGGTTAAATATGGGACAAAAAGGATCACTGTAATTTTAAAGAGGGGGGGAGTGATGATAAATGTGTAGCTGCTGTAAAAAAAATATTGGAACTTACTTACTGGTTTTTCTTTTATTATTTTCCTAACCGATTTGATTTTTGCATTTTTTGCTTTGACCGTCTTAATTTTTCTTTATATATTTTAATAGATAATATATATTTTAATATTTATTTTTTATCTGTGTCAAAATGTTCATGTACAGAAAAGTCTGAAGGAACAGGTCACCCTGAAAAAATTCTACATGGTCCATGAAAGGTATTATCAACTTGCAAATCAATCAAAAATTGGACTTTTCAGTTTGATCTTACATATTGTTCAGCACTTTTTAAAAATAATGTTATTTCAAATATTAAATCGATCCCAAGGAGTCCCTGTTTAAAGCACATTTAACAGAAAAAATAGCATTTTGAAGTTATCTTGAATAGTTTACTAGGTGCTGACAGCAATATAGTACAAAGATGTTTATTTAGCACCACATGGTAAATGGTTAGATAAAAGCATACACTGGACTATACTCAGAAAAAGTCACTTTATTGCAAGAAATCTGCCACATCAATACACACAATGCATTATACACATGCTAATATATTCACCATGTTTGACATTTACATTAATTGGAGATAATGAAGGAAATATTTTTGTTTTTATTTGTCGTAAGCTAAATGGGCTGGAAAGTCAGATGAATTAAACAATAAATACGCATTGTACACCTGTTCATAGTGCCGTTGACAGCTTGAGCTTTTTATTAGGCTCATGCATGGCAATCCAATAAGAACAAACAACTATTTTTGTACTCACAAGATAAAAGTAAACAGCCAGAGCAGTGAATAAGGCAGTTGCTTTAACCAGAGTGATGACACTGCTTAACTAGCCCCCCAACGCTTCCACTTAGTCATGGCCTCTAGTTTTATTAATTATTTACAGTTAGATAGGTGCAAAGCTGGTGGAAAATGCCTTTCTTAGCTCTTTGATCGACAGTGTAATTATACTGTTTCTGTTTTAAGCCCTGTTACACAGAATCATAATGCCATAAAAAATAAATAGGAATTTTATGAGCTTTTAACTTTGACAAGGTCATGCTGAAGCACACCATCGAGATGGCATGAAAAACCAAGGCCATTATCATCCACATTCTGTAAGTACAGCTCAGCCTCCAATTGGATTTTGATAAGGATCCAAGCTTGCAAGGTAATTCTCACTCTGAGTGTTTGAACTGGAATACATGCACACATTATCTAGACAAACAAACTGATGCCTCTGTTCCAAATCTGTAATTTCAGGAAGTTTTGAATATCTCTACAGTTTGAAATGGAAAAACAAGATAAAGAAAACATCTTAGCAAGGTTATTTTGAGCATATATAACAGCTTCATGGATATCCAAACTTCTTACTTCACAAATATAACCCACCAGTGAGAATTGTCCTTCTAGTACACGGGGAAAAGTCCATTCACAAAATATCATGCTAACCACCAGCATCCCTTTTGAAGTCCCCTCTTACCAAATATGTTCTTTTTTTTTTTAGGACTGGAAGGACAACTACAAAAGAAAGATTGAAAATTGGCTTGATTATTTCCTTATTCTATAAATTGGTTAATTTAGAGAAAAAAGTCAAATGACAACCCTAATAAGGTGTTTTCTCTTAATTATATCATGACAGAAGTAAGATTCCCCTCCAAAATAGACTCTATTTTGCTTTTTCCCTAGGTTGCAGATATGGTGGAAATGCAGAGTGTGTTGAGACTTATATACAGGAGGTGCTATGGTTTCCCATGTCCACACTACTGTTTACTGATAATGGCATTGCTGTAGTTTATTTATTGTTAATTCCATATGATTCTCAAGTCCCTATACTGAATGTTACTTATGAACTCTTCCAGATAAGAACCGTGTCTTCAAGATTTTTTTGCCTCTTCTCAAAAACCATTTGCCACTTACAAACCAGAGCCTCCAAAACTGTAACCGGAAAAGGCAGGGAGAAGCATCTGTGGGGCTTCTCTAGGAATCTCCTGGGAGGAAACAGGGCAGGAAAAGGTGGGGAGAAGCCTCCGGAGGGGTCTCTCTACGAATCTCCTGGGAGGAAACAGGACCAGAAAAGGTGGGGAAAACCTCCATGATTGGTTTCCCCAATCGCATGCATTATTTGCTTTTACATTGATTCCTATGAGAAAAATTGCTTCTTCTTACAAACTTTTTACTTAAGAACCTAGTCATGGAACGAATAAAGTTTATAAGTAGAGGCACCACTGTACATATATCCATCCATCCATCCATCCATCCATCAAGAATTGTCCTAAAAATTCTTAAATTTTTGCTGAATATTTAAAATACACACACACACACACACACACATACATACGTGTGTGAGTGTGTATGTGTATTTTCATAGATTTTCACGGGTACAGGTATGAAGGTCTTGGCATATTCGAGTTTCTTCCTGTGTAGGTTTCAGAGATTCCTGGCAACGTTTGTGAAGATGACACCCAGGACCTCATTGAAATGTCACCAAGAATCTCTGAAATGTACATGGGAAGAAACCCGACTCTCTCTCTCTCTCTCTCTCTCTCTCTCTCTCTCTCTCTCTCTCTCTCTCTCTCTCTCTCTCTCAGACACACACACACACAGAGAGAGAGAGAGAGAGACAGAGAGAGACAGAGAGAGAGAGACAGAGAGAGACAGAGAGAGAGAAAGAGAGAGAGAGAGAGAGCTCTCTTTCTCTCTTTATATATCTGTACATATACATAAATATGCATATACCTATCCTATCTCCTAAACTTCCTATGGTTCCAACATAGATAGGTTCTCTCATGTTTCAAACTGTTATTTAGCCCAAAGAACACATTTCTTTTATAATGCTACTATCAGTTTTAGAGAGATAACTGTAATTATAGCAACAAAAAGTCATCTTTATCCTTTTTTGCCAACCTTGCAGCTATTCTATTCATATATTTTTAACTGGATTCTTGCTGGTCTTTTTTTTTTTAAGTCATAAGTTTGGACTGCTGGATTTATTTAAATTGCCATTTTATCCAGTTCTATTGCTGTGTTGTATAGTTTATTTTAGAATGCATGCTATTAAGGGAGAGTGCTACATTAAAGAGAGCCGAAAAATATTTTAAATCAAATATATCAAATAAATTATGCTATTATATTTCCATTTACCTTGGCCTTTAGATGGCAGCTGTTGCTGTAGCACTCTGGACAGAATGCAATGCAAATACCAAATAAGGCTGCAAATAAAATGGAACCAGAAAAGAGAATGTCTGGCATAGCATTCCAGTTTCTGAAGTCACAACTTGTTTTCTGCTAAAAGCACACAGAACTGTAAGTATGCTGTGTATGTGGGTTGTTTTTTTCAATAATCCTGTAAGACATTGGGTATCTTTAAATAAATTTTATATCCTGGATAAAAGAGATCATTAGAACCAGGAAATAAATATGAAGTAAGAAAAACACCATCCACTTAATTTTATGTGAATTTACACAAAAGAAAAATATAGCTTTTCTTTTTATTTTTTGAAATAGGCTACAAGAAAAAATGAATAAAAAATACTTCTGCTCATTGCAAGAAGCAACATTTATTTTAACATGTGTTACTTTTCATATCCCACCCAAGAAACAAATTTGTTTAAAAGTATGCAAGTATGTCTTAATATTCAGCCACTCAATTAAAATTTGTCATCATCCATTTAGTTCGTCCTACTTCATTCACAAATTAACACTCTACCAGTTGAACCAATTAAAGCTTTTGGTCTTAGTTAGAAAGGGATAAAGTTTTAGCAAATCAAGTTTTAGCATCAACTGACATTGTCCATTCATGAAATATTTCCAAAGCAGTTTTGCAATAAAAAATAAATGCAGTGCGTGATTTTTTCTTTCTTTCTTTCTGAAGACCAGCTAACAGTTGAAAATATGAGTGATACAACCATGCCTGTGCACATCATTTTATAAAGATGCCGTGTTTACTTCAAAGATTTTGAAGAGCAAGAGAAAAAAAAGAGGGTGGGGGAATATTGTTTCTATGTGCCTAGTGTTATATTTCAGCCAAGTTTTCAGCTCTTAAAGAAAACAAGAGCAAGGTGTGTATTTGTAGTGAAACCAAAGCTCAGGGTGCCATTCTACTTGCTGATTTCTGGCACTGCTGCTAGAAATCAGGTTTAGGCAATCAGTAGCAATTACATTCATGCAACAGAGGAACCTAAAATTGGAAGGAAGACTGTTAAGTCACAAAACAACAATAACCAAAAAAACCCCAAACAAACTCAACCCACCCAGCAACAGCAACCCAGCATCCATTTCCTTGCAAACCTCATTTGAAATAACTTTCCTTTCCCCTTTGAAATAGAGTTCCTTCTTGGAGGGAACCCTGCAGTTCTGTTTTCTTTATAGTGGTAATGTGCTGAACTGGCAGGAAATATATATATATATAGTTGTACCTTTGAGCAATGTGAAACTAGGCCTAACAAACTTTGGAAGAGGAAACCTCCATGATTCTTTTAACAAGGCAGGGTAAAAAGGCCAGTAACTTTGGATCTTCTGAAGCTGAGATGATGGACTACCATCTATGCAGGAAGGAGAAATAGGTCCAGTAGAATTTTCTATCTAAACCTTCTCCAATGGTGTCACAGAAATAATGTAGATCTTCTGCCTCAACATTTTTATTCAGTCATTCCACATCATTGCCAGTTCAGTCACAGAAAATAGTAATTGTGTATTTATGGAGAACTTACTTGGATTAAGGGTTGTTGTTGTTGTTTTAATTCATGGGCAGTAGAAATACTCATGTATACATGATAGGAAGATCAGATTTCTATGAAAACATCTAGAATCTCAGTTTTATTTGAATAATGATCGCAAAACAAAACATATTATATGGAAGTTATAGCATCTAGCATGTTCTGATTGCTATATTGTGTTAAAATATAAAAAGCCTGTCTAAAATTGGGGAAAAAATTTCTGAATGAAGAGATAATGCCTAGAGTTACAAATTTAATAGGAATTGATTGCATAGCAAAAGAGGAACCTTCTATAACCTTCATCATGTATTTTACTATGTGTGTATGTATATCCCTCACTGTGTATTGGACAAAATAAATAAATAAATAAAGTTTGAAATCATGGTGTATATACTACTAAATAAAGTTAGCACCTACCCCTCTCCTAGAAAAATGAAATATTTTAGGAAATATTGAAAAGGAAGAACATGTTTCCCTGGATGAGAAAAACATGTTTTAAAGACAAAGCAGTTCCTGACCTCCACCCCTCTTCAGCTCCAGGATGATGGGATAGAGTTAACCAGCTTTAGGATAGGGTTAACCTTCCACCCATTTCACAACATGGCACCTGGGAAGTTTGCATCAGCCAGCAAAGCTCAAGCAAACGTAGACTCAGGACAGCCTGCAGAGTTGCCCCTGCATGGCCCCATGAGAGTCTGACAGCCAATCAGAGTGCATTTCTTGCAAAGGAGCAGGAGCTCCCAAAGGAGGGCATAAAACCAAGGGACTGCCACTTTTTTCTTTCCCAACATTTATTTATTTTATTTATTTAGTTTGACTTCTAAGCCACCCAATCCTGAACGACTCAGGGTGGCTTACAACAATATAAACTTACCATATAGAATTATAAATAACAATAATAAAGAAGTCAAGAAATCTAAAACCTTAATTAAGACTCATAATAGCAGCTCAACAACACATGTTCATATCATTTATGCAGAGTCATATTCATACAGGGGGTCAGTTGGTGTTAATTTAGAGTCTCTAAGCCTGCAAAAAGCCTGGCCTTATGAAAAACCAGCAGGGTGGGAGCAGGGTGGACATAGGGTGGGAGTTGATTTCAAAGAGCCAGGGCGGCAACAGAGAAGGCTCTCCCCGGATATCCTGCCATTGCTTGGCTGACAGGACCTTGCAGGAGGCCAACTCTGTGTGCTCTAATTGGTCTCTGGGAGGTATGTAGCAGGAGACGGTGGCATAAATAATCTGGTCCTAAGCCATATAGGGCTTTATAGGTAGTAACCAACATCTTTAATCATGTGATCTCTCTTTTTACTCAAGAGTTCCAAGGCGTTAAACCATCTTTCAAAGCAGTTTCCATGTTTTCAGTGTCTTTCTTTCCACTTGGAACTGAACCCAGGTGGACATTTCTTCCAACACTACACACACCAGGTAGCTTCACACCCCAGTTGATTATTTTGGCAGCATCCTTCCTTGAAATTGTGGTACACTACATGCAATTGAGTGAATGTGCAGGATGGTAGATAAGTTTATATTATAAAGGCCAAGAAGACTGATCTGAAAAGAAGAGTACAACTGTGTGTGCAAATATTCTGCCAAAATTTCTTCTTCCTGTCTTTTGAAGGAGTTACTGAACTACATAGTTATTTGTAAATGGTAAAGCAATTATCATCATCAACAATCCCCAACTACGTGGACTACAAACCCACACTTCATCAGCCCAATGATGATGTCCAGTTCCATTAAGTAATGATAGAGAAATCTATTTATTTCCTTCCTTCCTTCCCTCCCTCCTTCCTTCCTTCCTTGCTTCCCCTTCCCTCCCTCCCTCTTTCTTTCTCTCTCTCTCTCTCTCTCTCTCTTTCTCTTTCCTTTTTTCCTACTCTATCCTGTTTGGAAGTGGGGGAAGCAAGGGGCTGTTCACTGAATCCAGAAGAGGCAGTTGAATAATTGATAATATAAGTCAGGAATGGTGTGTGTGTGTATGTATCATGTATCACCATGTGTATACATACATACATACATACATACATACATACATACATACATACATACATACATACAATCTACCTAAGAACAAGATATTTTGTCATTTTTTAAAATAAAATTAGAATAGTGATTAAAAATAAAAAAGTGGAAAGTATTTTTAGCATAGCACTCATTTGTATGTATGTAGGTGACAAAGGAAAAATTAAAAGCCTCTATGAAAAAGTTGAAAATATAAAATTGTAATCAGGAAACATGCTACGTATGTATATATGTATGTATTGACCTTAGGAAACTCATGAATTAAAATGAAGTGGTACCAAAATATTAAAGGAAACTGCAGGTGAGAAATGTGATAGGATTACTGTTAATATATGTATGATATTGGCATTTTATATGAGTCCTCTTCCACTGTCACTAATTCAGTCTATTCCATTTTTTTACACTGATTTTGTAAGGTTAAACAGTGATCTTCTTATCACAGTTTTAGGCTTTTGTTAGCAAGATTACGAATGTAGCATGCTTTTGTTTGGATAACACCATTTAAAATCATGACTATATTGTAAAATGTAACTTAATAACATTACATGACCATTTACAAGCCCTAGGTTAACTCTCACTGTCATATCTACTAGAATGATTTTCCACACAACAAATAGACACTTAGGCTGAGATAGAAAGGAAAGTTAATAAAACAAAGACATAGCCTGGTGAAATGAAAACAGTTTGGATAGATTTTAAACCTGTTATTTTATTTATTTTCAACAGCTATACATGGATCAGTAAGGACTCATCTGTAATTTAAATATTCCTTTAACTTAAAACACATGGTTTGAATATAGAATTAATCATACTTGAAATAAATAACTTAAATGACTAATAGCCCAAAATGTATCTTGAAACTGACACTCAAACTAAACTAAAAGTGCCGACTCCGAGACAAAAAAATGCAGTATATCTATATTGTCATATAATTTCTCCAGGGATATTGGAACAATTCCTTCTCAGCAAAATACATAATTACTTATGAAACTGTTCTGACAGTACAGATTTTTGCAAGCAATTTTATTTAAAACAATATTTTTGTAAACAACTCTCCAGATATATCTATTTTCATGTGTACTGGAGATGTGAATTGCATTGTAAAATTAGGTGCGAAGTTCACAAAAAAGTATGAAAA
Source organism: Erythrolamprus reginae (assembly GCF_031021105.1). Taxonomy (NCBI): domain Eukaryota; kingdom Metazoa; phylum Chordata; class Lepidosauria; order Squamata; family Dipsadidae; genus Erythrolamprus; species Erythrolamprus reginae. Next base: position 131,759,096 of record NC_091951.1, read on the forward strand.
ATGATTTTCTCTCAATTTCTTCAAAATGATAGATATGTTTAAAACAAGGAATAATCTATAGTACTTCTCCAAAAGTGAAATCAAAAGCAGCAATTGGGATCTAAAAGGCCAAAGAACAAACAAAACTGTGAACTACTTTAAAAATGGAACAGTATCACTGAGTGGCAATTGATTTATGATTCTTCTAATAATACGCGAATTGTTTATCTAATTCATTCATTCTCTTTCTATTTCTTCATTTAAATGTCTCCTGAACTGATGAATGATATTTACATGATGAAAAAAAATCTATTGGTTTAATGTACTGATATGGGCCTTATAAAATTACTGTACAGGAAAACATTCCTCTCTATATATACAAGCCAAATACCACTCTCTCATCATAAAATCTCCACAACTGTAAAGCCTACAAACTTGAAATTTGGCATGTATGTTCCCCTTGTCTTTTAGGTGCTCTTTAAGAAAGGAATTTTTCAAATGACCATCAGATCATTAGTATTTCTTATACAGTATTATATTAATTAATATGCTCTGATACTAAGGAGTTAGATGCTCTACCCTCCTACTTCCAAAAGGAACTCTGTTCCAACTGCCTTTTGCCTTTTATTTACACACTCTGATGCTAACCCTTCGCTAAACAATAGACCACTGACCCTGTTTGTGCATGAACCATCCCAGGAGACAGAAATAAATTGTAAAGCTTCTTGACACTAACTCAACTGTAAAAAAGCTAAATCTTCCTAACACCCTAACACAACAATACCTATCATTAACCATGCCAAACAAAAAATCAAAAACCCTCACATACAAACACCCTCAAATGGATGATACCGCTAACAAAGATAACATTTGTTACAAATGCAATAAATCCATCAATGATATAGAAGAATACAACAAATATCAGATATACTTAAACTATGCCCATAACACCTGCCTGGAAATAAACAAAAACATAACCAATTTCCTTCAAAAAGCTTCCACCTTCCTTCATTTTTGCCCTACATGTCTACCCAAACTTAACGAACTTATCACCATGTCCAATAAATTTCTCAATCTTGAATCAACCTTATCTGCACAAAAAGATTACATTGAATCTACGGAAGCCCGTATTGAAGCATGAATACAAGCATGCTTCACATCCTTGGACAATAAAATCACAACACAGGCAAAAAGAAATTCAATAGACCTAAATCACACTTCAATACAACAACAAAACCCTCAACCAATAACCCATAATCCACCACCACCACCATATGATCAACCACATCAACCACCTCCTCATTAACACACCAACAACCCAAATAACATATCCCTACTAATCAAAGACACCCTTGAAAGGGAACAAAAATGTAATAATGCCATCCTATTTGGACTAGAAACCACTAATGAACCTGATATCAATAAAATTCGCAATATCATTGCACCAATATTCCCTGTGGCCGATATCATTGCAGTGTCCAGAGATGACCTCGAGTTCAAATACAGAGATGGCTCGGCAGCACCTCAGTTTTGCAGAGTTGTTTTCAAAAATGAAATTAGCAACGTAAATTCATCAACACTATAAACTCCATCAACCAAAATGACTCTAACCCCAAAAAACATTGGGCAAGACTGGATCTATCCATATTACAACAAATACAATCCCGTGAACTTCGTGCTGAACTTAAAAAGTGTCAACATCAAGGACAAACCAACCTATACATCAACTACCGAGCAGGTTGCATTAGGACCAAGACCCACATCCCACCATCCAACCCTCCAAACTCCATCATCCAAAACCATCCTAGCATACATCTCACCATCGACCAAGAACAACCCTCCATCAACCAAGCACAATCCACCATAAACCTCAAGCCTCAAACAACTTTAGCTCAAATCCATCCTAACTACCTACTCACCTCCAATCAAAACCTCAACCCTCCAACAACTATTGCTCAAATCCACCATAACTACCTACCCACCTCCAACCAAGACCAACTCCCAATCAACCAAGACTAGGGATGTGCACCCCTTACTTCCTCATCATCAACCACTTCTAACATTAAATGTAAACTAATAAACTCAAGAAGCATTGCTAACAAAATACCTGAGCTCCTTACCTTATTAAAAACCGCCAAATACGACATCATATTTATGTGCGAAACATGGTTAAACGTATCTCTCCCCAACTCCATTACTACAATTAATGACTACCACGTTTTCCGATCTGACTGCAAAACCCGAAGAGGAGGTGGAGTTGCAATCTTCTATAAAAAATCACTCAACCTAAAGGAAATCCAAGTTAAACAAGATCTTTACCTTCCAGAAACCATCATATGTGAACTAACCTCAGTCACCACACTCCGCTTCCTCCTATGTTACAGAGCCCCAGACTACGACATCTCACATGCGAACAAGCTAACTACACTACTAATGTGGGCAACCTCTTACTAACATCCTCTTATATTTCTTGGTGATTTAAACCTACCACATATTAACTGAACCCATCCACTCAATCCTCTACAATGCTATCACTAGTCTAGGACTAGTGCAACTAGTTACAGACAACACCAGACTCAACAACTGCCTAGACCTCATCTTCTGCCACAGTTTACACTCAATTTATGGACTCAAAGTAAAAAAACCCTTTTCCAACAGAGACCACAGCACAATCGACTTTTGCCTAAATGTACTTCCTCAAATAAACAACCCCAAGAACAAGACAACCAATTTCAACTTTAAAAAGGCCAACTATGAAAACAGAATCTTATCTCTCATCTCTTGACTGGACCACAATATTCTCTGGCTGTATCACTGTAGATGACTATTACAATATATTTTTGCTTGAGATCCAAAGAGTCATAAAATTATATGTACCTCTAATATTCATCAAAACAAAGAAAAACAAATTACCCATAAAAGGGGCGTGCATGTGCACTTATGTGCCTAATGTCCCTGTCCTGCTGTCTTATTATCCTTTCTATTACTATCTTCTACTTATGTTATGTTATGTTAATATGTACTATAATACTATACTTGTTTGACAAATAAATAAATAAATAAACCAGGTGTGGTTGTGGCCAGTGCATGACTCATGATTCATTCAGCCTATGGGTTCGGAGTTTAGACAACAAAAACTAAGCACTCCCCCCCCCCCCCCCAAAAAAAAAAATTCATAGAAAGAACCCCTCAAATGATGCAAAGTCATGTAATTTCAAGTTTCAGATATGCAGGGAAAATATTTTACAGGGTCTCAAACTTCGTTTCTGGGACATATAGACCCGAACAGTACAGCAGTGTTAAAGTCACATGGCATGAGAAATTGGTAGTGTCGAACCTGTTCATCCCAGAAGAGTTTATTTTATTTCTGTGCAATACTCAATACTTCAATCTGCTTTCGAAATACCAACTTTTGAAGTCTGACATCTGTACCACTTAAAACTGAGGGAGCTTTCCTTAGGAATTCTTGAAGCAGAATCAAGCTACAAAGACAAGTTTTTAAATATCCTCAAAAGAAAGTGATGCTGCAGTAGCAGACTCTCCTAATATGTGCAGTGATGCATCAAGTCTATATATTCCCACTAAATGTACACAAAGAAAAAATGCTTAAGATACTTCTTGTACCTGTCCTTTTCTTTTTTTAAGAGTATAATGTTCACATCGGTATTAGAAAATTCAAAACAATACATAAACAAAAACAAAAATACCACCCTCTACTTGATAGATTTCTCATTCCAAAATACTATGGATAAAACTTGTTCAATTTACATCTATAATCCTTTCATAAAAGAAAATCCAATATTTCCATAAAAAATCAGATAAATAATATCTTGGGCAGGGGAGAGCTTTAGAAATGGTAATTTTTTGTGGGAACTTTTCCTCAGGAAACAACCTGACCTTGTGGACAAGAACACACTTTCACCTTAATATTTTAACAGCCATTAAGGCCTAGCTTTGGGGAAGATATATAGAAACTAAACACCAAACACTGACTTTGAAGCCTTAAATGAAATGAGGTACCATGTCATATTGTAGAGTTTTTCATTAATTTTATTTTCAATTCAGATAATATATTGCCTTTTTATTATTACTATATATATTTGCTAATGTGCCCTATAAAATGTTTAGAATCAGATAGACTGAAATAGTATACAAATACATATAAGTAAAATAACTTTATTATTTCTCCGTTTGTTTAATTCTCATAGATATTTTTTTGCTTAAAACTTGTGTTATAGAGCTGATATTCCTGTTGGCAATATTGTGCATCTTGTAACTCCTTTACTCGTTATTTTTGCCTGTTTCCATGAGTACACAATAACATTTAGAAATAATACAATGCTACATATAGAATTCTTCTTTAAGTTTCAGATATGTGATTGGTTGTTATTTTTATTTACTGCTTCTAGGGAGAGGATGTTCTTTGTATTCTTTTGAATAATACTGAAATTTGTCCTTGACATGCCTCTCTGGATTTTCAGGTTCTATACTGTATGAAGTTTGAAAGGTATTTGAAAGGAAGGGGCGATTGTTTGTTTGATATTTGTTTGCTTCTTTATTTATTTGAGATTCTTTCCCCTTCCACTGATAAATAATAGCTTTATCTGTCAAGGAACCTTATAATAATAAAACAACAATGATCATGCCTGCAATTGCCAAATAATGATATTCTGAAGTTATAATTTCAGAATTTTAAAGTAGTTTCAATATGCTAAAATTTAAGATAGTCAATGACAGCCTCAAATGCTCTGTGTTGAATACAAGGCAGCATGAAAAGATTTAGAGAAGGTCAATGAGATGGATTTTTTATTTTTATTTTTTGCTTGTCAAAGGACACAAAAGGTTTTCAGGATATTCAAAGTAAAAATAAATAGTAATCTCCTCCCCTAACACTTTGATTATACAAACTGTCATGGAGTGATAATCCTTTTCTTAAACAATAACTTTATTGAAAGCTATGGGACTTTTAGTACTGCATTGCTTTGATTTAAAGGGGGGAGCTGTTTTTAAAAGTTAAATGTTGTTTTAATATTGCTATAGGTTTCTGTACATTTTAAAGTTAATATATGCAAATGATTTACATTTCTAATGGCATTCAATGGGTGATTATATTTTATAATGTCATGTGCCAATCAAACATTCTGCAGTATCAGTAATGTGAAGGATGATGAATAATACACATACTAGGAAGAAACTTTCTTTTACGATTTTAAGGAATGAATAAGAAACATCCCTTAGTTTATAATCAAGAATAACAGATGGCTCTTCTAAAATGATAGCATAGGCTCCAGTTTGAAGAACAATTAACACTTTATCTACTTTTGAAAAACATTCTAGATTAATAGAGCCAGGGTGGCACAGCAGGTAGAGTGCTATACAGCAGGCCACTGAAGCTGACTAGATCTGTAGGTCAGTGGTTCAAATCTCATCACCGGCTCAAGGTTTACTCAGCCTTCTATCCTTCCGAGGTGGGTAAAATGAGAACCCGGATTATGGGGGCAATATGCTGGCTCTGTTAAAAAGTGCTATTGCTAACATGTTGTAAGCCGCCCTGAGTCCAAGGAGAAGGGCGGCATAAAAATCAAAATAAATAATAAAATAAAATAAAATAAAATAAAATAAAATAAAATAAAATAAAATAAAATAAAATAAAATAAAATAAAATAAAATAAAATAAAATAAAATAAAATAAAATAAAATAAAATAAAATAAAATAAAATAAAATAAATAAAATAAATAAATAAAATAAAATAAAATAAAATAAAATAAAATAAAATAAAATAAAATAAAATAAAATAAAATAAAATAAAATAAAATAAAATAAAATAAAATAAAATATATAATGAAATGAAATGAAATGAAATAAAAAATAAATAAAAGTGCTGACCAGTGCTTAATAGTCTTTCACTGTTAACAGCTGGTGACATGGCAGATGATAGTTCCACCCTACAAGAATGAATATATCACGTTAGTACAAACGCCCTTCCAGATAAGTTGCTGTGTCTTCTTAAAAGCTGCCATTGCTGGAGAACCCACAATTTCTGAAGGCAAGACATTACATTAGTTAATTGTTCTCAATATTAGAAAAATTTTCCTTAGTTCTAGGTTGCTTCTCTCCTTTATTATTATCTATCCTTTGTTTCTTTGTGTTGCTTTATGGTATTTTGGAATATAGATTGAACCTGTCTTCTTTGTGGCAACCCACAAAATGATGTTGGTGTATACATTCATGGATAAGCAGTTTCTCTACATTTGTTTTACAGCCATAAAACATGGCATCTGGCCAGATTACTTGTAAGACTATCTTCTGCCTCAAATATCCCAATTGCCCATTCTTGGAAAAAGCCGATTATCTAGGCCCTCAACAGTCAGGATTCAGGCCCGGCTACAGCACGGAAACTGCTTTCATTGCATTGAAGGATGATCTCTGGTGGGCCCAGGACAGGGGTTTATCCTCTGTCCTGGTGCTTCTTGACCTCTCAGCGGCTTTCGATACCATCGACCATGGTATCCTTCTGCACCGGCTGGAGGGGTTGGGAGTGGAATGCACTGTTCTTCGGTGGTTCTCCTTGTACCTCTCCGGTCGGTCGCAGTCGGTGTTGGTGGGGGGTCAGAGGTGGACTTTAAAGTTACTTCCTTGTGGGGTGCCTCGGGGTTCGGTCCTCTCCCCCCTGCTATTCAATATCTACATGAAACAACTGGATGAGATCATCCAAGGGCATGGGGTGAGGTATCATCAGTACACAGATGATACCCAGATGTACATCTCCACCCCATGTCCAGTCAACGAAGCAGTGGAAGTGATGTGCTGGTGTCTGGAGGCTGTTGGGGTCTGGATGAGTGTCAACAGACTCAAACTCAACACTTACAAGACGGAGTGGCTGTGGGTTCTGCCTCCCAAGGATAATTCCATCTGTTCGTCCATAACCCTGGAGGGGAATTATTGACCCCTCAGACAGGGTCCGCAACTTGGGTGTTCTCCTCAATCCACAGCTCACATTAGAGAACCATCTTTCAGCTGTGGCGAGGGGGACATTTGCCCAGGTTCGCCTGGTGCACCAGTTGCGGCCCTAGATGGACCGGGACTCACTGCCCTCATCACCTCGAGATTTGACTACTGTAATGGTCTCTACATGGGGCTACCTTTGAAAAGTGTTCGGAAACTTCAGATCATGCAGAATGCAGTTGCGAGAGCAATCATGGGCTTCCCATGGTATGCCCATGTTACACCAATACTCCGCAGTCTGCATTGGTTGCTGATCAATTTCCAGTCACAATTCAAAGTGTTGGTTATGACCTATAAAGCCCTTCATGGCATCAGACCAGAATATCTCTGGGACTGCCTTCTGCCACACGAATCCCAACGACCAATTTGGTCCCACAGAGTTGGCATTCTCCAGGTCCTGTTGACTAAACAATGTCATTTGGCAGGTCCCAGAGGAAGAGCCTTCTCTGTGGCAGCCCTGACCCTCTGGAATCAGCTCCCCCCTGAGATTAGAACTGCCTCCACCCTCCTTACCTTTCGTAAACTCCTTAAAACCCACCTCTGCCGTCAGGCATGGGGGAATTGAGACATCTCCCCCAGGCCTATACAATTCATGGATGGTATGTTTGTGTGTATGTCTGCTTTAATAATGGGTTTTTAAAAATGTTTTTAAATTATTAGATTTGTCTTGAATTGTTTTATTGTTGTTGTGAGCCGCCCCGAGACCTAGGGGAAGAGCCTTCTCTGTGGCAGCCCCTTCTCTTTGGAATCATCTCCCTCCAGAGATTCTTATTGTCCCCACCTTCCACAAGGCTTTAAAGACTCACCTCTGCTGAAAGAATTGGGGCCACTATGTTTAATATCTAGCCCTGGGCAATGAATGAATTTATATGTATGATTGGGTGAATGTGAGCAACTAGTTTTAAGAAACTGGGGTTCTAGAATGTTTTTAGATTTAGATTTCTTTATGTTTTGTATCTATTTTTGTTTTGAGCCACCCTGAGTCTGAGGAAAAGAACAGCATAGAAGTCAGATAGCCCTGCTGTTCTGTTCGAAAAAAGTTCCTAATGTTATGTTCCCGGGTCACCCTGACCCGGACCGAAAACTCTTCATTTGCAGTGCTTATGTTTGGTCTTTTTGAAAGCTTTTTTCACCTGGAAACATGTTTGAACATTTCTGCACACAATGGAATGAAAATTGAACTGAAAAAATTAATCCTTATTGGTTTATTTTGCACATAAATGTGCCTCCCCCCCCGTTTTTGTGAAAGTTTTTTCAATTTATGGATAGTTTTGCTTGCAAAATCCATTCTATTTTACTAAAGTTGGTGTGGGATTGGTAGCTTGAACATTTCTGCACACAATGATATGAAAATTGAACTGAGAAAATTAATCCTTATTGGTTTATTTTGCTCATAAATGGGCCCCCATGCTTATACTCAAATAGGCTTATACTCGAGTAGGCTTATACTCGAGTATAAAATGATATGGTCTTATATTCAAAAATAAACCAATAAGAATCATTTTTTTTCAGTTCATTTCTATTTTTCTTATGTTTAGGATTGTTCAATTTAGTATATCAAAACTTTTGAGTTTATTGATAATTTTGCCTGCAAAATGCATTCTATTTTACTATTCTATTTTGGTGTGGGATTGGTAGCTTGAACCTTTCTGAACATAATGATATGAAAATTAAACTGAAAAAATGATCCTTATTGGTTTATTTTGCTCATAAATGGGCCCCCATGCTTATACTCAAATAGGCTTATACTCGAGTAGGCTTATACTCGAGTATAAAACAATAAACCAATAAGAGTCATTTTTTTCAGTTCATTTATATTTTTCTTATGTTCAGGATTGTTCAATTTAGTATATCAAACCTTTTGGGGGAAAATTCCTTAGGGATTTGTAGCCTTAAAAAATATAAATTGACACGAAATTCAAAAAGGATGGGGGGAGGGGCTTTTTGATCAAAATAAAAATATAAGTCTCAATTTTTCCAGTTCAATTTTCATATCATTATGTTCATAAATGTTCAAACTAGTTTTCCAGTTGAAAAAGTTTTCAAAAAGATTAAATTCAAGTACCTAAAAAAAATATTTTTGGTCCTGTCATATACGAACAGAAACAGATTTGAAGTTATGATTTTTTTTGGCCCAGAAAACAATTAGCCACCACCCCAAAAATATTTTTTGATGACCAGCATTGTTAAATTGAGTAAATGAATGCCTAAGATTTTAAAGAATATTTCGGATTTGGAGCATAAAAAAATAAAAAGTGAAAATGATTGCAAGCAGCCGAGGGGGGGGGGAGGCCTTATTTCTGATGTTAAAAAACCAGTAAGAATCATTTTTTTCAGTTCCTTTATATTTTTCTTATATTCAGAAATGTTCAAGCTACCAATCCCACACCAACTCCAGTAAAATAGAATGGATTTTGCAAGCAAAACTATCCATAAATTGAAAAAAAATCACAAAAACGGGGGGGGCGGCACATTTATGTGCAAAATAAACCAATAAGGATTAATTTTTTCATTTCAATTTTCATATCATTGTGTGCAGAAATGTTCAGACTACTTTCCAAGTGAAAAAAGTTTTCAAATTGACCAAACATAAGCACTTCAAATGAAGTGTTTTCGGTCCGGGTCGTATGTGACCCGAACATAACATTAGGAACTTTTTTTGCTCAGCAAAAACTAAGCCCCCCACCCCCCCAAAAAAATTCTCATAGAGAGAACCCCTGAAATGATGAAAAGTCATGAAATTTCAAGTTTCAGATATGCAGGGAAAATTTTTTACAGGGACTCAAACTTGGCTTCGGGTCACATACGACCCGAACAGAACAGCAGGGATAGCTAGATAGCCAGAGAAACAGGAAGACAGACAGACAGATAAATGCACTTTAAAGTAGGGACTGGGGGAGGCCTTGATGGCCTGCTCCAGCACTAATCCCCACATGCTGTTCCCCAGCTTCAAATGCTTCATGTGTATTTAATGACCGGTGCATTCCATTAACAAATGCACTGGGGAAAGTGTGTGTGTGTGATCACGTTAATTGGCAGGCTCTATTATATTTGTAACTGCATGATTCCCTGTATAATGACAGTGAAGGAAACATAGAAGTCTGACGGGAGAAAAACATCTCCTGGTCTATCTAGTCTGCCCTTATACTATTTTCTGTATTTTATCTTAGGATGGATATGTTTATCCCAGACTCATTTAAATTCAGGTACTGTGGATTTACCAACCACGTCTGCAAACCACGTTTGTTCCAAGGATCTACTATTCTTTCAGTAAAATAATATTTTCTCATGTTGCTTTTGATCTTTCCCCCAACTAACAATAAGCCATGCTGATTTGGGTCCAATAAGGTATTGTTTTTTAGGTGCTGATTTATCCTCTTTTTGAGTAGAGTCTCCATCATTTTAACTACAACTGATGTCAAGCTAACTGGCCTGTAGACCCTGTAGGAGGGTCTCAGGGAAGTCCTGCTTTAGCATTACATGAGTCCTGTTTTACGCCGCCCCTGGCCACATCCACCCAGTCACATGACCACTTAGCCACACCTACCCAACTGGTCATTAGGGCAGATAAACAGTTGTTGAATTATTTGAAACCCACCACTATGTATACTGCCTATATTTATAGTACTAATGTGTACTGACAGCATAAAGAACATGGTTACAAGGGATGTGACAATACTGAATTTGGGATCAAAAATTCCAGTTGTGATTTATTATTATGAATTTGCTGAAAGTGCTTTTCCCATTGATATCCTCATTTTTAAGAAAACAAAAGCCATCCCTAAATTCTACAGATCTCTTTAACATAAGCACACAGGTATAGAAACAATTAGTATTTCTAAAATACCAATGCATTTCCTTTATATGTTTATATATGAAATACTTTTAAATATTGCTACATATTTGTATTTGACTTCACTAGCATTAGGCAAAAGAAGAAGGAATGATTTGTATGTGATACCTTGTCTGGAAAGGAAATGTAATTGTGTTCTCTAATGAGACTTATCAATTGGATTGGATTGGCTACCAAACACCAGTAGTATTTCACACTTTAAACAACACAATCTGTCACATTCTACATTTTAAAGATTAGTGACCCATAGTATTCATACATTTCAGAAACTGTTTACCCATTGATTCAGCTATCCTAGTGTCAGTGAAAAATGTCATATCCAAAGCTTACACTTTAGCATATTCTTAGATGGATATTTTTGTATAGAGTTTGGTACTTGGTTACTGTTTCTAGCTATCAAAAAAGACATTGTAACCATAGATACCAAGAATAATTTAAACCTGAATCTTAAAAGCAAAACAGTTTCACCTGTAAATATTTTGATGAGAAAAATGATGGTGATCTGACGGAAAGCACAAAAACATACAATATGCAAACATAGATTAAGAAAATTAGGAGTCCTCTCTATGTTATTCTATGGATTATACTAGTTTTAGAACAATATTGAACAAAATACAATATTAGTTGGAAACTTGTAAGCTGCTCCTGGCCCACCTGTTAATGCTAATCCTTGTTTTCTTGTTTTGACTCATTTGCATATCTATACCCTATTATCTTTGGAAAAATTATGAGGTTTTAGTTCCTAAAATAAAACAGAGAAATAAAATATTATGTAGTTCAGGAGTCCATTTTTGTTGGCAGAATGCTCAGGCCGCCACAGGCTTGCTCCCACATGAGTGATGTCAAGCTGGCCATGCCCACCTGGCCCCCAATGTGGCCCTCAATGAAATCGGGTTTGACACCCCTATATTATGTCCTTTCTGTAGATATTGGATTTGATTGTGGATTTGGTGTGGATTTTTTAAACCAAAAGGTATGTTTATTTCCCAAGATGAAATGTTTGGCATTATCCCTGATACTCTAATCAAAAGATTAGAAAATAGACTGGTTGATCCTTGAATGTTGTATTTTGTTTCCTCCCATCCTAACTCTGATGGGTTTAAGAAAGGTAACTTCAGAGACTAAAGCTACTCCATAGAAATTGGGTAGTTGGCAAAACCTTAATGAAGGTGAAGAATCAAAGTTGAATGGACTTGGACCAGTCAATTTTGTGGTGTTAATAAAGAATTTCCTACCTCACTATCTGTAAATTTGTTTACTCATCCTCATCTGAAACCTTTGTTCATTAGGATAGAAAGTTATAATTACTATATTAGTCCTTCAAAATAGTACAATTTTTAATAACATATTGTATCTTTACTTTTTTTCAGATCAAATAAAGGTGCAGTCTTGAGATATATAGTTGTTTTGAGCAAAAGATAGCAATATATATACAGTATGTCACAGAAGTGAATACACACCCTCATATTTTGTTTAAAGTAATCTTTTCATGTAACAACACTGAAGAAATGACACTTGGCTACAATGTAAAATACTTAGTATACACGTCAGGCCGAAGCCATCATGTGGATTCAGAGGCTTTGGCCTGCCACAGTAGATTAACATTAGGGGCCTTGGGAGGGGTAGAGCGTGAGAGGGAAAGTTACTAGACACAACAAATTCCTTTCTTTGAGCCAAACTCATCTTTTGTTCTGCATCAACTGAAGAAAAGAGGAAGTTGGTGTAATCCCTGCCCCACAGATGCTCAAAAGGGTTTATGTCTGTAGACATGCTTGGCCCTTTATCCTCCTGTTACCTTTACCCTCAGCTTCTTTAGCAAGGCAGTGGTCGTTTTGGACATTTGTTTGGATTCGTTATCATGTTGGAATACTGCCCTATGGCCCAGTCTTCAAAGGAGGGGATCATGTTCTGCTTCAGTATGTCACAGCACATGTTGGTATTCATGGTTCCCTTAATGAACTGTAACTCCCCAGTGCCACAGTGCTCATGCAGCCCCAGACCATGACATTGCCACCACCATGCTTGACTGTAGGCAAGACACACTTGTCTTCATACTCTTTGCCTGGTTGTCACCACACACGCTTGACACCATCTGAACCAAATAAATTTATCTTGGTCCCATTAGGCCACAGGACATGGTTCCAGGAATCCATGTCCTAAATCTGCTGGTACATATTTTACAAAAACACTGTACATGTTTTACTTTCCAGCAATCTTATTGTTTGTTAAAGAAGTTACCACTAAGGAGGCTGTAATTTCCAACTCCACTTCTCTGGGGCAGCATTTTAACCAGCTCTAAGTCAAACAAATTACATGTCCTCCACTAGCAAGAGTAAAGACTCCAGAATCAGACTCCATCTGAGAGTATATTTTTACTCTCTCATTCCCCTCTCTCCCTCGTTACCAGTACAATTTATCTCCCGCCCTATTTGTTAGGTATTGATTTTTCTTCCATCTGCATTTTCATTCAGCTTCCAGCAGCTGCCTGTTGTGAACTAAGCAAGAGTGACATCTCTGCCTCAGAGTTCACAGAGAACCAAATTACTGCACCTCATGCAGATCTAAATACTGCACTTGTATATTTCCCCAATGAAATTGTAAATTGGTTTCTCCCTACCAAAGCATCCAAGTTCTTGTTAGGTTCTGCAGTGGCAGAAACAAATCACGAATTTTTGGATATGTTAAGTTCTGTAACTGCTGTAAATAATAGCAATCTTCTTTTTGGAAACACTGAGCCAAAGATATTCCTGTATAATATGATATTTCCAAACAATACACTCTTAATTTTTATTGCATCTATTATTTAGATATATATCTTTTTGAGGTAAGCCTTGAAAAAAAAATTCCTGTGAGGAATATTTTACATATGCAAATGTCTTTGAATTACAACCACAATTCAGCCAAATATTTCTGGTATTAAGTGAAATATTTATTAATTAAATTTTGCCCCATTTTGTCATAGTTGCTAAGTGAATCACTGCTGTTGTTAAGCTAGTAACATGGTTGTTATTGATTTTGCTTGTCCGAAGGTCGTGAAAAGGAAGACTGAAAATTTCATAAATATGAATCAGTTGCCAAATGTCCAAATTTTGACCACAGGAACAACTGTCATAAGTTACTTTTTTCAGGACGGTTGTAACTTTGAAGGGTTATTAAATGAACTGTTATAAATTGAGGACTATCTCTATTTTCAATCATCTCAATGCATGAGGGAGAAAACAGTGAGCTTTATGAACCTACACAAGATACCAACCCAAAGTATGTTCACGACAGCAAGTATTTGTGCCTTAAAAGTGGTATTTTTATCTATTTTATCTATCAGTCAACGAAGCAGTGGAAGTGATGTGCCGGTGTCTGGAGGCTGTTGGGGCCTGGATGGGTGTCAACAGACTCAAGCTCAACCCTGATAAGATGGAGTGGCTGTGGGTTTTGCCTCCCAAGGACAATTCCATCTGTCCGTCCATCACCCTGGGGGGGGGGGAATTATTGACCCCCTCGGAGAGGGTCTGCAACTTGGGCATCCTCCTCGATCCACAGCTCACATTAGAAAAACATCTTTCAGCTATGGCAAGGGGGGCGTTTGCCCAGGTTCGCCTGGTGCATCAGTTGTGGCCCTATTTGGACCGGGGGTCATTGCTCACAGTCACTCATGCCCTCATCACCTCGAGGCTCGACTACTGTAATGCTCTGTACATGGTGTTACCTTTTAAAAGTGTTCGGAAACTTCAGATCGTGCAGAATGTATCTGTGAGAGCAATTATGGGCTTTCCCAAAAATGCCCATGTAACACCAACACTCCGCAGTCTGCATTGGTTGCCGATCAATTTCCGGTCACAATTCAAAGTGTTGGTCATCACCTATAAAATCCTTCATGGCACCAGACCAGGGTATCTACGAGACCGCCTTCTGCCGCATGAATCCCAGCGACCGGTTAGGTCCCACCGAGTAGGCCTTCTCTGGGTCCCATCAACAAAACAATGTCGTTTGGCGGGCCCCAGGGGAAGAGCCTTCTCTGTGGTGGCCCCGGCCCTCTGGAACCAACTCCCCCCATAGATTAGAATTGCCCCCACCCTCCTCGCCTTTCGTAAGCTCCTTAAAACTCACCTCTGCCGTCAGGCATGGGGGAACTGAGATATTCTTTCCCCCTAGGCCTTTACAATTTATGCATGGTATGTTTGCTTGTATGTATGTTTGGTTTTACAAATAAGGGTTTTTTAATTGTTTTAGTATTAGTTTTAGTATTGGATTTGCATGCTGTTTTGTACTACTGTTGTTAGCCGCCCCGAGTCTACGGAGAGGGGCGCCATACAAATCCAATAAATAATAATAATAAAAATAAACTTTATCAATATTTGTGGTTTTGTTCCTGCCCTCTAACTATAGTGGTCACGTCCATTACATATTTTATACAGCCTCTTCATGAATGCAGCAAAATTCTTTTTGAAGTTTGAACTAACTCTGACAGTGAAATTTGAACTTCACTGAGCTTACAAAAACCATGAAGGAACTAAAGGAAGATTCAGGAGGAATGGAAATGAATGTAAACCCTTTACTTCAATGTGTTTCTGTAACTTATGTTTCCCTTTTTACTATCAGTATATTGAATATGGTCAGAAAACTGTTAGACATAATTATTTATATCAGTATTATTTATGCACTGTAAGTAGAAATCCAATTTAAATATTATATGTTTGCACTAAATTTGAGATTTTAAAGTTTTAATTAAAAGATGGGGAAGAATAGGTTAATGTGATATGTCATGAACATTTGTATAAAATCACCATATTTAAAAATCACCATAATCAAACAAAGGGAAAATGGCCTGTTGCATTATAACATAGATTCCCAACCTTTTGTGGTGGGTTCCCACCCCCAATGCAGTTTAAGCTCTGAATATAACTGTACCACTGATATTGTTTGATTGTCCCCATCTCTTATCTATATTGCACCTACTGTGATTTATGATATTTCACCTCTTTGCTATAACAGAGAGAAGGTCTTGAGATCTTGATGTGTTTTTGTCTTTTTGTATCATGTGCCAAAAGGGGTGTGTGGGTATGTTATTGTTATGTCCTTAGCGGAATGAAGGACTGCACTCGTGGGTGAGTAACAACTCTTTTATTTCAACAAGTAACAGTTTCAGGATTCAGCAAAAGACAACATGGTCGTGCCCGGCAGCTATATATATGCCGGGCAGGCAACCAATCACATCCTAGCATTTTCCCGCCCAAGGACTATGGGGCGGTTACAATGCCCAACTGTCCTCTGGACCCAACACCCCTTCCCACCTGGTTGGTGCACACAAAATCCTCTAAATAAGCGGGACGCTTGTGTGTCCTTGCTGAGCGGCGGGGTTCGGCCCCTGATGGGGGCAAGGATGATTCTGTTTCTATAGGCAATGGTTGTGGTTGATCTTCTGTGTGTAAAGGTTGCGGTATTGGTCTTTGATATTGATTGTCTGGGGGGGACGTGATCTCTGTATAATTGGATGGTGTGGTACAGGTTGGCAGAATGAATGGTGCTTGTGATGTCGGCGTGGCAGCTTCTAAGGTTCGGCGGCGTAGTTGGTCTATGCGCCGATGCCATGTCCTTCCGTCACTTAGGAGGACCCTATAAGAGCAAGGGCCTGTTACTTCAGAAACCAAACCTGGCTCCCAATGGCGTTCTCCTCCCCCATAATTCCGTGTATACACCAGATCTCCCTGGACAAATGCTCTAGCGACAATTGGTGTCTCCCTGTCTGCATTAGGAGTATATGTGGGGTGAATCCTATCCAGCCTAGTACGCAGGCGTCGACCCATAAGTGCCTCTGCAGGGCTCCTGCCTGTGGTGGGACAGGGGGTTGAATGCTGAGTTATTAAATAAAGATCTACTTTGCTCCTCCAGTCCAAACCTTTGAGACAGCCGAGGGCCTCTTTAGTAGATCTCACGGCCCGTTCTGCCCTGCCGTTGCTACTAGGGTGCCAGGGGGCTGTTAACGTTTGTCTAATTCCTAATGTGGCTAAAAATACCTGAAATTGTGAGGATGTGAACTGGGGTCCATTGTCGGTTACCAACTGGTCGGGTAACCCATGCATAGAAAAATGACGAGACAACACATTAATTACACTCTCTGATGTTGTGGATTGTAATATGTCTACTTCTACCCAGCCTGAATAAGCGTCTACTAATACCATAAATTGATGACCATGGAAAGGGCCGGCCAGGTCGAGGTGGACTCTGGAACATGGCCCTCTAGGTATTTCCCACTGTCTTGGAGGCGCTTCTGGTGGCATGGGCCTGGAGTTCTGACACTCCGGGCAGCGATCTACCCAGGTCTGGATGGCTTGGTCTAAACCCGGCCACCAGACATAGCTGCGAGCCAAGGCCTTCATTTGAACAATCCCTGGGTGGCATTCATGGAGGAGGCGCTATACTACATCCTGTAGAGAAGGAGGAACGATGACTCGTGATCCCCACAGCAAACACCCTCTATGCGTAGATAACTCACTCTGTCGGGTTTTAAATGGAGCAAATCCGCTGGGCAAAACTCCTGTGGGCCATCCGCGTTTAACCCAGTCTATGACTTGAGAAATGGTGTTATCGGAGGAGGAGTGGGCAGCTATGTCAGATGCAGACAAAGAGTTATGAAGTTCCTCTACAAGGAGGACCTGTGATGTAGGTGAGGGGTCTATAACTGGTACTGGTAGGGGACAGCGGCTAAGGGCATCTGCGTGTGCCATGTCTTTTCCCGGATGATATTGCAACTGGTATGTATAGGACGCTAAAAATTCTGACCACCTGGTCATTCTGGGGGATGTGAATTGAGGGGACTCTTTAGTGCCCGCTATTATGCACAATAGGGGTTTGTGGTCAGTTTGCAGAACAAAGGGTCTGCCATACAAATAGTCATGAAACTTCTTTACTGACGCGACAAGGGCTAAGGCCTCCTTGTCCGTCTGACTGTAGTTTCTCTCGGTGTTGGACAATGTTCGTGAAAAATATGCTATGGGGGCTTGGGAACCATTAGATAATTGGTGACTGAGAACAGCACCTATGCCATACGGAGAAGAGTCTGCAGCCAGTACCAATGGCCATTGATCGTTATATTGGATAAGGACTGCATCAGATGACAGCAAGTCCTTGATTGTCTTAAATGAAGCCTGTTCTATGTCTCCCCAAACCCATGGTCTGTCGTTTCCCAATAATCTATGCAGGGGTTCAGCTATGGTTGCTTTGTGTGGTAAAAAGGTGTTGTAAAAATTGAGGAGGCCTAAAAAAGCCTGTAACTCAGACTTGTTCACAGGTGCAGGTGCCTGTTTGATAGCCGATATCTTAGCCTGTGTTGGGTGAATGCCGGCAGCGTCTATGGTGTAACCTAAAAATCAACATGGGGAACGCCTATGTGACACTTGCTACGTTTTAAGCGAAGGCCTGCCTTTTGAAAATGGGATAGGACACCCCTGACACGTGTGAGTAATTGTTGTTGTGAGGTGGCTGATATAAAAATGTCATCAAAGTATGGCGTTACACCAGGTAGTCCATATAATAGCCTCTCGATGATGTTCTGAAACAGGCCAGGAGCCACACTTACGCCAAACTGGAGGCGGCGACAACGGAAAGCGCCTCAGTGGGTGACCAGAGTTTGGGCCTCTGCAGTGGCATCATCCACCTGGAGTTGTTGGTACGCTTGCGCCATATCCAACTTTGCAAAGATTGACCCCTGGCCGAGGGAATGAAGCAAGTGCTGTACCACCGGCACCGGATAGGGGTTGGAGCTTAGGGCATGATTTAGTGTCACCTTATAGTCTCCACATAGGCAGAGAGACCCGTCGGGTTTGACAGGAATTACTAGCGGTGTTTCCCATTTGGAATAATCAGTGGCCTCTAGAACCCCCTGCTGGATGAGTTTGTCCAACTCTGCGTCTACTTTTTTTCTGAGTGCAAAAGGAACTCGTCTGGGTTTTAGTCTAACGGGGGCCACTTTGGGGTCTAGGTTAAGGGATATTGGTGTTCCCACATAACAACCCAAAGTGTTGCTAAATACATCAGAAAACTCATCAAATATACAAGAATATACATCAGGGGTCACTGAGTGAATTCCCGAGACAGACCACCCTAGTTTGGTAAACCAGTCCCGCCCCAAGAGAGATGGTAGGGGATTAGCTACAATTATTAATGGGAGGATTCCAGAATATGCCCCTTTTTTGACATGGAATTTCCCTTCCCCCTTGGTTGGAATTAGGTTTCCCTGATAGTCCCTCAGTTTTACACTTGTTGGGCCCAATTTGGCTTGGGACGGGTCTGCAACAAGGTGCGAAAATGTGTCCCAGGAAACTAAACTTCTGGCAGACCCGGTGTCTACCTCCATTTCTAGGGGTGACCCCTCAATAGTTACAACCAAAGAGATTTTTTTGGTCCCACCTCCAGCTGCTAAAAATACTTCTTCTTCCCCATCAAATAGCTCTCGATCAGGTTTTGTGGCGAAGCAGTCGCCACGGCGTTCTGGCAGGCGTTGGTTTATGTTGCGTGACGGTGTGGCCCAGTTGGCGGGTTGGTTGGGAGTCGAATGGCAGACTCTTGCTAGGTGATCCGCTCTTCCGCAGCTGTAACAGGTTGCCATGAGAAATTGGCAGGATGAGTGAGGGTGTGGATCTCCGCAGCTGGGGCACGGTAGGTAAGACGGCCGTGGTGTCAGTGTGGTCCTCTGGTTGGTTCCATGGGTTGGTGTGCGACGGCGGTTGGTGGTGGTACGAAGTCGAACGACTGTTTCCCCTTGGTTGGTGTTGTCCGTAGAGGAACAGGTTGTCGCATGAATGCTCGGTTGTGGAGGAGATTTCACTGTTTCCGGAATACGGTGTTGGATGTCAGCGGACGAGTGAAAAGACTTCTCCATGGCACAGGTGTCATCAATGACTATGGCTAAGGTGAGCTTGGAGTGGGCCAGGAGGCGGCGTTGCAGCTGAAGGTCTCGCACCCCGCAAACCAGCTGTTCCAACAGGGAACGTTCCAGATTTTCGAAATCACAGTCCCGCGCTGCATCCCGGAGGGCAGCCACGTATTGAGTGATTGACTCCCCCTCTGCCTGGATGCGACGGCGGAAATGAAAACGGCATGAAATGAAAGATGGAGCAGGAGCATAATGTTTTTTAAGTTTGTCCATCAACTCATCCCACGGAACCTCATGGACCACCTGAGGTGCCATGATGGCACGTGCCATGCGGAACATGGGTTTGCCACAGGCATTCAAAAAACATGCTGTACGGCGAGCTTCTGGAAGTTCGTTAAGATCTTGCGCTTTGAGGTAGCATTCAAAACGGTCGAGGAAACTTTCCCAGGTGTCGTTACCGGGGTCAAATGGATTGAAGGAAACAGGAAAAGCGCCGTGGCCCGCCATAGTGGTGATGAGGGTCTTTGGTTGGTACAATTAAGGCCTGGAGGTTGGTTGGCTGCCAGAGATTTCTGTGGCTACCCAGCAGATAGAAACTCGGTAGTGGTGTTTATTTATTTTATCTTTTTATATATTATTATTATTATTATACTGAGCCGCCACCAGGCAGCGCTGTGGCAGTGTGGCGGCTGGCTTCGGTGGCTGGCAGCAGCAGAGTGAGGAAGCACGCGGCGGCAACGTGAGCGCCCAAGGCTCGAAGTTCTGTTTTTTTTTTCTTTTTAACTGAGCCACCACCAGGCAGCGCTGTGACAGTGTGGGCGGCTAGCTCTGGTGGCCGCCAAGCAGCTGAGCTCGGTGGCAGCATGGCAGCAACAGGGGCGGCCAAAAGGCACTGCAGAACCCGATGGCGCGGCGGCAACGTGGTGGCCCGGACAGAGCACGGGTGGCAAGGAGAGGCTTCCTTCGGCCGCCTAGGGGCCCGGCGGTGCGGCGATTGGGCGGCATGGCGATTGGGCGGCAAGCGAGGTTCACTTCAGCCGCCGAGGAGCCCGATGGCGCGGCGATAGCGTGGGCGGCCCGACAGGGGAAATCTTCAGCCGCCAAACAGCTGAGCCAGGCAGCAGCGCAGCAGCAGTAGGGCGGCAAAACGTGAGGGCTTCCCCCAGCCGCGTAACAATGGGGAGTCCGGCGGCGCAAACGGCAACGTGGGTGGCTAAACTCCGGTGGCCGCCAAGCAGCTGGAAGGCTCGGCGGCGATGACAAGGGAATTCCCTATGCCACCGAGCAGTTGACGAGCTCGGTGGCAGTGCTGCAACAACGTGGGTAGTGGAAAAGATCGGGGGTTTCCCCTCGGTTATGCCTGGCTCGGTGTGGTGCCGGAAAGAGATGGCTGAGGGAAATCCTGATTACCTTCTCTTGGTGTCCGTTTCCTCGTCGCCAAATGTTATGTCCTTAGCGGAATGAAGGACTGCACTCGTGGGTGAGTAACAACTCTTTTATTTCAACAAGTAACGGTTTCAGGATTCAGCAAAAGACAACATGGCCGTGCCCGGCAGCTATATATATGCCGGGCAGGCAACCAATCACATCCTAGCATTTTCCCGCCCAAGGACTATGGGGCGGTTACAATGCCCAACTGTCCTCTGGACACAACAGTTATCATGTGCACATGTGCCCACACCCCTCCCCTTTCCCCCTGCATGCTCATCCTCCACATTGCCCCCCCCCCGCATATGTGGCCTTACTGAAGCCTGGTACATGAAAAAAATGGGCAAACGAGAAATTCAGGAAAATGCACTTCCAGTTTGCTGTTGTGGTTTTTTTTTTGTACTCAGGGAAGCTTTCTGAAATTCCAGCATGCAAAAAATAGCACAACAGACAAACTGGAAATTTGGAAAACACACCTCTGGTTTGCCCATTGTCCTGCATTTTGCACTCTGGGGCTTCAGGAAGCTTTTGTGAACCCTCCAGAATTCAAAAAAAACAGCACAGTGGCAAAACGGAAGTGTATTTTTCGGAACTTACGGTTTGTCTGTTGGGCAATTTTTTTTTGCCTCTGGGGCTTCAGGAAAGCTTCCTTGATGAGTCTGGAGGGTGAAATGGCTTTTCCCAACCCTGAAAATCAGCTGGCCAGCATGCACACATGTGCTGGAGCTGACACAAGGCAAAGTCTCATGTGCCTTCCGATATGGCTCTGCATGCCATAGGTTTGCCATCACGGAGCTAGGATCTGGAATATCTGTTATAGAAATCTGGCATACCATCGCTCTTTTGGTATGTATATTACAGATTATATGTCAGGACCGTTCTTTGTGTGTTGTATGGAAGTTTGTTGCAAAGAAGCTTACGTCTTAGGATATTCTTTGGTTTAGTTTCTGCCCATATGGATTACCCTGCAAATTGGGACCAAAAAGATAACATGGGCAATAAACAGACAATAAATAATTGGACGGGGAGGGGAGAGGTGTTTGGTGAAGGACTACATAAAATAATTATTTTAAGGTATTACTCTAAGCATTAGAACACATCACTTGAATAGGCGTGGTGTCCCATTCTATAAAATCTGTAAAAATGCATAAAATGTATATTGTTTTCCAGTCTTTTAATTGTTAGAAACTTTAGTTGTCTATTTGAATGATACTTTCAAGAATTATCAGTTTTATTATGCTACTGAATCCTGGAAGACTATGCAAAAATTAATCTGTGGGTATCATGTTATTCATAGATTAAGCTTTGTTTACTCTTATACTGAAGTATAAGAAGTAACAAATAAGAAAGCATCTGGATACCTTGTCTGATGGATCATAAAATCTTGCATAAAAGCCTTGCAGATTTTTACTTCCAGTTCTTAATTTGGGAGTAATTTCTCTAACCCACACGCTTCTACCAGATCTGAAATAATGGCTTTGTTAATGGAATGATAGATTGATGCAATTGTTCTTGTGTCTCATTGTGTTTTGTTATAGGAATCTGTTAGTTGTTGTGGCAACTGAATATCAGGCCTTTGGTTTATTCTAAAATGATTCCTTTCATGCAATAATGCATTTTGTATCAACTAGGTAATTGGACTAAATGACTATAGCTTACCTTCAAATTCTGAAATAAATAGCAGTGTTTCTACTCAAGCTGCATCTTTGACAAATACAGGCATCTCTCATTATTTTTGTAACTTCCCAGTTCAGAATCAAACAGATTAATGTTTGAAGTGACATTTATACCTCTAATTCAGAATGAAAATTTCTGTGTCAGCACCTGCAAAGATCTGCAAAAGTATACTTCCTTAACTAATTTAACAAACACAGTCAAGCTTTTTATTATGTTAGAATTAGTCATGAAAATACCAATTTGTTTCAAAAAAATATCTAGCTATATCCATATGCATATCTAGCAGATATATATTGATTTTAAGATGGGTGGAACACATTTGAACTCAAACTTGAGAATAATCTAGAAGACAAACCAAATTCAAAATTATCTTGAAAGGTTAAAGAAAAAATGAGTAAACTTCTACATTTGGGAAAAATGAAACAAATGTAAAAAGTAGAATGGGTCTTATCTAGCTTGGCAACAGGGTGTGTGAAAAGGGTAATTATAAGTTACCTAAAAATCAGCACTGTAACAGGACTGCTGAAAAGAAACAATACATCAGTAGAAATCAGCGAATTCTAGTTCTGCCTTAGGCATAAAGCCAACTGAGTGACCTTGGGCCACTCACCCTTTTTCAGCCTTAGGAAGAATGTAGTAATAAGCCACTTCTAAAATCTAAGTAAGAAACTGTAGGGACTGGTCCAAGGAGTCAACACAGACTTGAAGGCAGAGAGAGGCGGGGATGGAGTGTGATGGGGGGAGGAAGAGAAGAGGGGGGGGGCATAGTTTCCAGGTATGTCAGACCTCAGTTTGAACATTAGAGTTTAATACATAACTATTACATTGAGGCAAAAATAATAAGGAAATAGACTGTATGAAATTGGCCGTGTTTAGGAAAGAGGACTGAGAAGAGATAAAGACTGCTGACCTAGTGAAGTAGGAATCAGTAAGTTCCAACTTGGGGATGTTTCAATGATTTCTGATCAATGGCTATTAAAGAACTATTAATTAAAAAAAATGAGAGATACATTTTAAGCACTTGATTGTGGGACGGATTTCAGGGGAATAAATGATGAAGACAGAGAGATGATTACCCTGACAAGTAAACCATTTCTTAAATACTGTAATTTGTCTCTGTACAAGGAAAAGACTGCAGATCAACCCCAAGTGCTCCAGACCAAGTAACCTTTTGTCACAAAAGCATTGAAAAATAATGGTCTCTAGTGAGGTTAGAACTCTGGGAACTCTATGAGAGAATAACTATCTTCACAAATCATGATTGGTCCCTTTGAAAGGACAATAACTTCATATACATTCATTTTTAATTACTTTCATAAAATTCTGGTTAATTGCTTTGCAAATATTAAGAACCTTTGGATCAACCAATTTTATAGGACTGAGTAAGTTTCCTCCAATCCTTAGAAAAATAAATTTTAAATGCCAGTTTAATAATTTAGAAATTATGTGGGATAGATGATAAATCATAAGACAAACTGCGCTTTTCAAATACCTGAAGTAAAATGACACTAAAGAACACCAAGTCCTGTTCTTTATAATTCCAGAAAGAAAATCATAAAGTAATGAATTTAAGTTACAAGATCCTATTAATTTATTGAAATAAACTCCTTTATTTTATTTTTTAAAAGTCACATCACATTGTTTTAATATCCCATTTAAAACAAATCCTTGTGCTTTCTAAAAATGATCCTCCATTGCATTCTACGGTAGTAATCTTCCCTATTCACCTTATGGATATCAAATTGTCTTCTTTATATGATTTCAACATTTTATATATGAGACATGATAGCAGTGTTCCAATATCTCAGGGGTTGCCACAAAGAAGAAGGAGTCAACCTATTGTCCAAAACACGTGAGGGTAGAACAAGAAGCAAGGGGTGGAAACTAAACAAGGAGAGAAGTAACTTAGAACTAAGGAGAAATTTCCTGACAGTCAGAACAGTTCATTGGTGGAACAGCTTGCCTCCAGAAGCTGTGAATGCTCTAACACTGGACATTTTTAAGCAGATGTTGGATAACCATAGTAGTATAGGGTTTCCTGCCTAAACAAGGGGTTGGACTAGAAGACCTCCAAGGTACCCTACAACTCTGTTGTTGTTGTTGTTGTTGCTATATGACACTTCTTCATCATATTGATTCCAGAAATGACATGACTCTTATTTCTCTTCTACAGAAGAGGAAGTGACGTTGGACACAATTATATGTAGGGATCAAATGAACTTTAAGAAAAATGTTTGAATTGGAGGCAATTACACATTTATTTGTAGCAGCAACATTGCTTATTAATTAAAGATATCCTCTCATCGCTAAAGGGGTAACTTTATTTTCTCATTGTAGAAAAAAAAATTATTTGATTGTTTTTGGGAGTGATGGTTTTCTATTTCAGGTGATCATAACTATTGTTGCTATTTCCTCCTCCTCATCCTCCTTGAATTTTGTCTCCTAGAAACTTTGAAGATAATTTCTCTCATTATGCATTGGAATATAGCAGCAGGCATATGGAACTTGGTTCCTCCCCTCCCCCGTTGCATCTATCTTTTAAAGTGACTTTGCTCCAAGCTTTCAAAAGGACACATTGTTTTGCTCAGACCTCCAAAACGTGATACATCAAGGAAAATAACATCAAATAATGTTGTTTCAAACACATGTCTAATCTTTGTACAATTCTACAGCACCTGTATTGAAAAGGTTGCATTATTTCTAATGAAATAGAGTTGATCAACTCTCTACTGGTAATATCCTCCAGGCAGAAAAGGGTGGAAAAAGATTTTAAAAAACCAAACTTCACCCTCTTTTCCTGTACTGAAAATAATAAATAAATGGAATTGACTTTGAGTATAAACAATTTATTATACATTTCCAAATTTAGCAACTGGTGAAATGAATTCAGTCACTGAAAAGATGCAGAATAAAAGTTTACACACATCGTGATGGCTAAAGCTGCTTTTGCAGATAATCTGAGAATTTCTGGATTCATTCCAATAGTTGTTGCTCAGAAATGACAGCAAGAATCTTTCTATGGCACTTGACAAGCTAAATAATGCAAGCCGCATTCATTTTGGCTTCTATTCCTTTTCTTCCAAAACCCAGGCTCACTCTGCCTGTAATCTAATCTGTTTTTATTCTTAATGGTCCATCTGCACTGAGTACACTTCTGTCTCACAAAAATACATCCATGCATATCTATGTACTATTTATACAAAATTCTACGTAATTTAGTCAATAGAACCAAAAGATAATAAATATAATCATTCTAAATTGACAGATATTCTCATAGGATCAAATATGAGAATATTTCCTAATAGTAAAATCACATAAGTAGGCATACATACAATGCAGTTTGACTTGAAACATTGCAATTTTTTTAATATAAAGAAAGGTTCCACATCTAGCACTATTACAAACACACACCCCTCTCTCTCCCTCCCTCCCTCGCTTGTAACCATACTCAACGAATAGTCCTTAATGGTACTAAATCCACATGGAGAGAAGTAAGAAGTTGGTTACCACAAGGCTCATCTTGAATATCTTCATAAATGACTTCGATGAGGGAATAGAAGGGGAACTCATCAAACTTTCAGATGACACTAAAATGGCAGGAATAGTCAACACCCCTGAAGACAATCTCAGGATCCAAAAGTATCTTGACAAGCTTGAACAATGAGCCCTATCAAACAAAATGAATTTTAATGATGAGAAAAGAAAAGCTTTACATTTACTTAAGAAAAATCAAAGATATAAGTACAGATTAAGCAAGACTTGGCTCAAAAACAGTAACTATGAGAAAGACCTTTGAGTTCCTTGACTCCACTTGAATATGAACCAGCAGTGTGCAGTAGCAGCCAAAAAACCCCTAATACAATCCTGGGTTGTATAAAGTACTGCTTTATAAAAAAAAAACCTAGTAAGACTACACCTGGAATATTGCAACCAAATTTGGTCACCATACTATACAAAAAGATATTGAGATTTTGGAAAAAGTTCAGAGAAGAGCAACTAATATGATCAAAGGCTTGGTGACCAAAACATATGAAGAAAAGCTGCAGAATTTGGGTCTGGCTGTTTTAAAGAAAAGAGGAGTTAGGGGGCGACATGATAACAGTATTCCAGTATTTGATGGACTGTCATAAAGAAGAGGGGGTCAAATTATTCTACAAAGTACCAGAGAGCAGGACAATGGATAAAAACTAATCAAGGAGAAAAGTGACCTGGAACTAAGGAGAAACTTCCTAATAGTGAGGACAATTAACCAGTGGAACAGCTTCCCTTCAGAAATTGGGGGCACCTCCATCATTGGAGGTTTTTAAGAAGAGACTAGACAGTCACTTATCTGAAATAGTATAGGTTCTCCTGCTTTACTGGACTGGAAGACCGCCAAGGTTCTATTCTATTCTATTCTATTCTATTCTACTCTACTCTACTCTACTCTACTCTACTCTACTCTACTCTACTCTACTCTACTCTACTCCATTCCACTCCACTCCACTCTCTACTCCACTCCATTCCATTCTATTTTTTCTATTCTATTCTATCATTGTTCTTTCTTCTTCTTCTTGTAACATTCCCGTTCCTAGAAGGAGCTACTAATATTCTTCACAGCCTCATTTTGCCCCATTCTAGAATACATTTCTTCCTTGTCAATAAGCTGCATTATGCCTTCTTCTCCTCCAAATTTAGAAATCTGCTTAAAGTGCCTGATTAATTGAGCAATTTCAGAAGTCCATTTTACTTCGATAATTTAAACTGCTGCAATGAAACACAGCTTTAAAAAGCTATCATAGCCATGTTGGTTTCTGAGGGAAATGGAAAAAACAATAGATCTGTCTATCTTAGATTTCCCAAATAATGTGATCATCATCTGAATTTCTCTGATACTATATGCACTTAAGCTTCAAAAAACAGAAATTGTCCTGCCTGATTTGTCTTAATTAGCTAAAGAATTTCTATGAACATTCCGATGTTATTTTCAGTAGAACAGTTATTATTTGGAACACATTGTACACGTATATGCTAGCCCCTGAAGAGTATTTGATGTTACTGTGAATATAGTGATGGAAAAGGAAACTATAGGAAAGAACAATTGAGATCAGTAAATATTTTGGTTGCAACTTATTTGAAATGCAATATGCAGATGACCTTGGGAATAGAAGCTTCCCAGAAATCAATCAGAAAAGAGAAACAGGGGTCCTCAAGTCAGAGGAAGATACTTAGGAATCAACCACTAATCAATCAGGTGGTTAAAAGTACTCTTAGATTTGCACAAATCTGTTAATGCAGCCTTGCAGTACAATTATTTACCTACAGTAGTTTTGTTTCCTGTTCTGTTTCACTTGAACAGGCTAACACAATTTCAACAGCATTAGGGAACTATATGTCCTTTCATAGGAGTTCCATTTCAGTGGCCAAATTGCCCTTCCTCTTAGGGCTCTATTTTACCAAGCACTTTACATGCACTCAAAAAGCAATAGCAAGAAAACATATTTATGGTGGTTTGATTGCTGGACAATAAAAATGAAAGCAAAATTGAGTGTACAAAATTGGGTAAATTGATCTCTCTCTCTCTCTCTCTCTCTCTGTCCATCTCTCCCTCCCTCCCTCCCTCTCTCTCTTTTTTTCTTTCTCTCTCTCCTACCTTCCTTCCATGTGTGTGTGTGTGTGTGTGTAAAAGAAGAAATATAATTGCAGAAGAGGGGAAAAAAACACCTTAGTTTCTTCTCAAGACTCCCTAAGATTGTTCCATTTCATTCACTATTTTATTTATTAGTGGGTTTTTTTCCCCCAGAATGCCATACACTGGACCTGGGCAGTACAATTGTTCTATTACATTGTTAGCAAGTCTAAATTCTGCTTTCAGCCTTGCTCTTTGATCCTGATGCAGGCTCTGTGCGATTGATGTCAGAGGCAGTGGAGCTTACAAGTCAGGATGAGGGGACTGGAGCAACAAAATAGCCTAGATGAAAAGTAACTTCATTCTCCTATATGAGCAAATGCATATTTAGTTCCTGGGAGACAAAAAATGTATGTTCTCGTGGAAAATAGCCCACCACTGAAGATAAATGCCTACCCTAGCTCACTATCCTATAATGTTTGGAGTTTCAAAAGGATAGTGAAGTGTGTTTGGACAAAAAGACAGCAAAAGAAATATGAAATAAAAGAAGTGTGCTTTTCAAACCTGATAGCTCTGTAGGGTATTAAAATCCTCTTTGTGGATATTAAAGGAGGTTTATAACTAAAGCATGACTGTGAATTTAAATAGAGGCTATATCTCAATAACTGGAGAAAAGGGGAAAACGATGTTTTCTCTTTTGGACATCCCTGTGTTTCTAAGAAACACGAAGGTAAAAAAAAGTAATGAGGCATTTAAAGTAAAGCAACTACAATTACAATAGTAAAAGATCTGTATACACAACTGAGTTATGGCAAAAGAAAACAAATACAATTGAATTATACATTTTCTACACTGAAATAAATTTATGTTTTCCTCTTATCCCCCCCCCCTTACACTGCACATTGAAAGGGCCCAGTATGAAGAAGGACTGCAATGGGACTTAGAGATTAAACTCAGATAGTACATTTACATATACCATTCTAGAAATGAACGTGGGTTCAAGGCTACTAGAGTAATGTGTTTGGCTTATAGCAATATTACACAAGACATGATAGTATTAGTATTCTGTCATTCTTCAGTTTCATAGCTCTGAGTACTAATGTTTGCATGCAGCTTTGAACTACTTTTTGTTGTTGTTCTTTGTTTATTTTTATGTACACCATATGCACAATTATTAGGCAAGTGAGTATTTTGAACATATCATCATTTATGTGCATATTTTCCACCTCTAACCTGTATAACCATATCAGGTGATATGTACTTGTGTAATGAGGAAGGGCCTAAGGAGATCAACACCCTATATCAAGGTTTGCATAACTATTGGCCAGCTTCTTTTTTCAGGCAAAATGGCCTAAAAAGCGATTTAACTGACTCTGAAAAATCAAATATTGTACAAAGTCTTTCAGAGGGATGCAGCACTCTTGAAATTGCTAAGATATTGGAGTGTGATCATAGAACCTTCAACCATTTTGTTGCAAATAGTCAACAGGGTCAGAAGAAATGTGTTCAGAGAAAAAGACATGCCTTAACTGACAAAGATTTGAGAAGAATCAAACATGAAGCTACCCATTATCCTCCAGTGCTGTCATATTTCAGAACTGCAACCTAACTAGAGTGTCCAGCAGTACAAGGTGTTCAGCGCTCAGAGACATGGCCAAGATAAGGAAGGCTGGAATCTTACATCTACTGAAAAAGATACAAAAGTTGAAATGACAAGACTGGGCCAAGAAATATCTGAAGACAAATTTTGCAAAGGATTTATGGACTAATGAGATTAATAATAATAATAATAATAATAATAATAATAATAATAATAATTTATTGGATTTGTATGCCGCCCCTCTCTGTAGACTCGGGGCGGCTAACAACAATGATAAAAACAGCATGTGACAATCCAATAATAAAACAACTAAAAACCCTTATTATAAAACCAAACATACACACAGACATACTATGCATAACTTGTAATGGCCTAGGGGGAAGGAATATCTCAACTCCCCCATGCCTGGCAGTATAAATGAGTCTTGAGTAGTTTACGAAAGACAGGGAGGGTGGGGGAAATTCTAATCTCTGGGGGAAGTTGGTTCCAGAAGGCCGGGGCCACCACAGAGAAGGCTCTTCCCCTGGGGCCTGCCAAACAACATTGTTTAGTCAATGGGACCCGGAGAAAGCCAACTCTGTGAGACCTTATTGGTCGCTGGGATTCGTGCCGGACAGTCCCAGTTTTGAATTATTTGTCCCACATCCTGCCCACTTTCCAAAATGTCCCTATTTTTTAATGCAAGAGTGGACTGGGCGTGCTGGACTGGGGAGGCTGGGAAGGGATGCTGCCACCCAGGCAGAAGCTGCAGCTGCTCGGGCACCACAGGGAACCCTTGGGGGCATTTTAAGGCTCGGAAAACTTTTCTCACCTTTTTCCTTCCTGACTCATAGGGTATAAAAGCAACACAACAACAAATCTAATTAATTAAAAATTACGACTAAAATCTCATATATAATAAAAAACAGTCAATCAATCCATTCATAACCACACATTACATCTCGTAAACAGAGGAAGGGGGCTTGATCTAATTGCCCCATGCCTGGCAACATAAATGAGTTTTGAGGGTCTTGCAAAAGGTGAGGAGGTTGGAGGTAGTGCAAATCTCTGGAGGGAGCTGATTCCAGAGGGCTGGGGCCACTGTTCCTGCTAAGCTGCGCACGTGCGCGCTGGCGCAGGGGGAAATAGACCCCCGCGCACCAATCAAAATCCTCATGCAGAGGGAGGTAAGTCAATTAAACTGCTTCTCTCCTCAGAGCGGGAATTTTGGACGCATCTCCTTTTCAGACTATTTAAGCCTCAGCCGGCAGCCAAACAGGCTTTAGTTTGGGAGCTCCTCGGATCCAGTTAAGGTAAGTAGAGGTCGCTGCTGGAGTGCTAGGGAGGCGGGGGGGCCCTTACCCTTACCGCCGCCGTGCTCTGCCGCATATGTCCTGGGGGGGCAGGCTCAAGCCTTGCCCTTACCGCCGCCTCGCCGCACCTCGATTGTCCTGGGGGGGATGGGGGGATTTTACCACCGCCGCGCCATGAATATACTGGGGGGAGAGGCTCGAGACTTGCCCTTACTGCCGCCTCACCGTGCCAAGTGTCCTGGGGAGGAGGCTCAAGCCATGCTCTTACTGCCGCCTCACCTTGCCACACCACGAATGTCCTGGGGGGAGGCTCGAGCCGTGCCCTTACCACCGCCTCACCTTGCCGCGAATGTCCTGGGGGGGAGGCTCGAGCCATGCCCTTACTGCCACCTCATCATGCCATGCCGACTGTCCGGGGAGGGGAGGCTTGAGACTTGCCCTTAATGGCGGGCAGCCCCCAGAGCAGCAGTGGAAGAGGAGGTGAAGCTCATGCCTCGGCCCCACAGGGGCCGAGTGGGCCAAAGTCAGCCCCATCGTCTCCGGCTCCAGGGGACAGCCCCAGCGTGGCAGCAGGGGAGGCGGATGTGAAGCTGGCTGCCTGGGAAATGGCGCATTTGAAAAGCGGTGCATTTGAAAAGCAGCGTGTTTTTCAAATGCGCCACTTCCCCGGGCAGCCGGCTTCACCTGATCCTCCCCCGCTGCCACGCTGGGGCTGCCCCCTGGAGCCGGGGGCAATGGGCCCAGTTTCGACCCCGGTGTGGCTGAAGCACGAGCTTTGCCTCCTCTTCTGCCGCCATGCTGGGGGCTGCCCACCACCGCCGCTGGGTCTTCTCCACCACCCAATCCCGGTATTGGAACCAGGGGCGACAGGCCCGGCTTCATCCTATTCGGCCCCAAAATTTACCTCTTCCCCCGCTGCTGTGCTGGGGCTGCCAGCCACTGCTGGGTGCCCTCCGCTGCCCAATCCCGGTATGAGATGGTGATAGCCCGCATCAAGTGCATGGACACCATTAAACAGGTAGTAAGAGAGGGGAGAGAGAAAGAGGGGGGAGAGAGAAAGGGGGCAAGAGGGGGAGAGAAGGAGGGGGGAGAGAGAAAGAAAGCAAAAGAGAGAGAAGAGAGGAAGGAAGAGAGAGAGATGAGATCAAAAAAGGAAGAAAAAAGAGAAATGATAAAATGATTGAGGCAGAGAAAGAGAGGAAAGAGAGAGAAACAAAAGAGAGAGAGAAGTGACTCTTGATTTAAAGCATATGGTAAAAAGCACCCAAATAATAACAGGGGGGAAAAACCCAGCCCTCACCTGTTTTTGAAAATGGTTCAAGAGTTCACACAGAGAGAGAGAGAGAGAAGGGGGGAAGAGACAGGGATGGAAAAAGAGAAGTGAAAGAGGGAAATTTATCTATCTATCTATCTATCTATCTATCTATTTATTTATTTATTTATTTATTTATTTATTTATTTATTTATTTATTTATTTATGCCACCCAGTCCCGAAGGGACTGCCGCTCAGGCACTATACTTTTCCACCCACACCAAAAAAAAATTAGAGGGAACATTGGCTGGGGCCACCACAGAGAATGCTCTTCCCCTTGGCCCTGCTAGATGACATTGTCTAGCAAATGGGACCAGGAGGAGGCTAACTCTGTGGGACTTAACCGTTCACTGGGATTCATGCGGCATAAGTAATCCCATAAGTAATCTAGTCGATGATGCCTAATCTGGTCGATTATGCCTTGATTATACTTATGCCTCCAGTCTTGAAATTTTGGGCTTAGACAATTTAGAACTTTACCATCTATGATCCGACCTAAGCATAGTACATAAAATTATCTGTAACAATGTTCTACCTATCAACGAATAATTCAGCTTCAACCACAATAATATATGAGCATATAATAGATACAAACGTATGGTAAACCGCTCCAAACTTTATTGCAGAAAATACAACTTCATAACAGAGTTATCAATGCCTCGAATGCTCTCCCTGACACTGTGGTTTCTTCCCCAAACTGTCAAAACTTTAACCTTAGACTGTGTACTGTCGACCTCACCACATTCCTAAGATGTCTTTAAGGGGTGTGCATAAACGCACCAGCATGCCTACCATCCTGTCCTAATATTCCCTTTTATTCATATCTATTTCATGTATTCAAAATCATGTTTATACTTATATCTGTTATCTACTACATGCTAAATAAAATAAACAAAAGAAAAGAAAACAATACAATGCAATGCAATATGATATACAATAAACATGACCAAACGGATGCCAGCAACAGATGTGCTTTCACTTTCAGAATGCTCTTACGTGTTTCTTGGTGTGTCTGTGTGTGTGTGTGAGTGAGTGAGTGTGTGTTTATGTATGTGTATGTGTGTGTGTGTGTGTGTGTGTGTGTGTATGTATGTATGTATGTACAGTATGTATGTATGTTTGTATATGCATATATTGTTTTTCTTTTAAAATATAACAGCAAGAGTCCAAATTCATAGCATTCCTAAAGTCCAATTTCAATTAAAAACAAATATGTCATTTTCCCAGTGATGCCTGTAGTGATGGCACAAGGGAGTGGGAAACTGTAATCTGTAAAATAGAAATAAAGTGCCCTTTAGGGTACAATTGGCAAATCCCTCTTGTTTGCTATTGGCTGCCTCTTTTTAAATAATGTGCAAATCATCTTCAATACCATGGAAATTATCAACAGAGGATCAAAACCTGGAGCTTCTACTAGAGCACAAATCAAAAGCTGTTGGAATTCAACAGCTGGAGCTGGTCTCATTATTTCAGTAGGCTTTGATGTGCCTTTCAGTTAGGTTTCTTAGAAAATTACTTCCAGATTTGTCTATCTACAAATTTGACATTGCATATACATTACGATTTCCAGCAGAAATAAATACTCATTTTAAAAATTATTTTCCCCTTTAAAAATATCTTTTATTAGACACATAAGTTTGTCAGTAACTGAACTGAAAATCAGCTGAACCTAGTGAAAGACTGTAGGTTTTTCAATTGACTTATTTGCTGTTTATTTCTATTGACTTATCAATCATGTTTTTTATTGTATGATCAACTGGCTAATTAATTTTGTACAGTGTATTTAGACAGAATATAGTATATTTCAGTTGGTTTGCTGTCATCTTACACCTGCAGTTCCAGAGATTTTAAAATGTTTCTAGCATAAATTTGCGCTATACCTATAATCATGTCAGCTGCACTATATTTCAGCCATTTAATTTGTTGAAATATCATGGTTTTTAATTTCAGATGCACTAGAAAATTTACATCTGTGGCTATGGTTTCTTTGGACTTTAATCAGATCAAAGTCAGCAAAAGATATTGAAAGACTTAGATACAATATTTTGCTCAGACCTTTTTAGAGTATGAATCAAACACTGTTTTGATTTTCCCTGCTTATCTGTTAATATGAACAGATGTGATACTGCTATTGTATAATAGCTGCTGATTGCCAACAGTCCTTTATTTTCCATTCATTCGACAGCACTAATTAGAGATAATATAGTATTCTATATAGCTATAATTAAAAAGTGTTTCATGTATGATACTGTAAAAATAAATTCCTGTAGTCTGTGAATAGGATCTATAGAATCCATCAGGCACTACATAATATACATTGATTAGATGACTGACAATACAAACTAATACATGCCTACTCAGAAGTAAGTTTTAGTGAGTTAAATGAGAATTACTCTCAGGTCAGTGAATATAGTAAGATTACAGCTCAGTCCTTTAACATACAAATATCCAGATGCCAGTGCAGAGTTACACGTCACTTAATCGAAAGAATGACTTGATGTTTTATAAGAAACTGAATTTCATTGCTTCAAAGGAAAAAAGGACCCTCTGATACATTAATGAGGCTACCATTTTCTGATGTCTGCTCCCCTCCACACCTCCACTGTTTATGTAAAAATATTAATGGCCATGCCAATACCTGCCCGTCTACAATCTATTTCATGGAGATTAGCTACCATTCACACTAGGGGACAAATAAATTGCTATAGCAATTTATAATATACTGCATTGTTGCAGCTTGCAAATTCAAAGGATAAAAGTAAAAGAATAGAACACCTTTACTGTTAGATTATGCAGGAATTGAGAGGTGAGACCTAGGAACAGTTCAGCACCGTTTATTTCCCTCTAGCAGAAAGCAATACGGAATGCCTGCAGGCTTCAGGGAAGCCACTTTTAAAGGCTTCCCTGTAGCCAGCTGTCCACTGACGGCAGTTTTATTCTCCTGCAGCTGGCTGGACCAATCAGCAGTGGCTATGCAAATACAGGTCATGTACAGCCGTACTACATTTACTACTTTCCATATGATCAGCAGCTTCCAAAGTAAACTTTGTCTGTGGGCATGAAGAAGGCCATCAAAACATACCCCACACACATTTGTTTAAGCATTCTACACCAATTTCCTGCTTCGAAACTATATTTATGACTCCAATCAAGTCTTACTTTTGTCCTGTAGCAATTTCTACAGAAGGAGCTCCTACTGCATTGTAGTAGTCCAATTAAGATAAAACTAATGGGCTTTAAATTAGCCATGCCTCACTGAAACTGGAACTGGCACAAGAGTTTGAAACAGAGTAAAATGCTTACATGCATAGGCCTAATGTTGCAATATTAAGTAATAAGGCTATGTCCAGGATAACTTCCAATTGATTTTTTTTTAAACAAGTGTGTGCTGCTATTCAGAAAAGGTTGATAGAAGCTTTAGATCATATTTTATCTTTGCTAATTGTCAGGCAGTGACACTACTGATTCCAAATGCAGTTCAGAATCTTTGAAGCCTCCCAGATTTAATAATTAAATCAGTAAATTCTTTTGCTCCAGTGTTTTTATAAATATATCTAAGACATTAGGAACACAGCTGAATTCTGTGGATTTTAGTCAAGGCCAATGAGTTGCATAACTCTGCCTGGTATCACCTCCTGCAATCCACCCACTAAATTGTCCTTTTCAATCCCATCCTAGTTTTGTGGCTCAGATGTTCCTCTAAGTATTGAAGGATCTCTTGAGATTTAGCTCTATCCGAGAACCAGCTTCTGATAAAGGCTATTTTTTAAAGTGAGGCCAGAAGTATTTTTATCTTAAAGATAGATCAAAAGTCTGGGTTGCTCAGTGCAGGCTGGTCATTATTTGAAACATAAATTACTGTGCTGAAGTTTCAAATATAATATGGATCCAATTAAATAAGCACTGTGGTATTTTGAAACATGCAAACTCTTCCTATTATTTCATAGAAAGGTCCAGTAGGAAGATGGGAAGAATGAAATCATTCTGCATTCTTAGTACATATGATAAAAGGACAAGGTTTTCCACAATATTCGGTTTCTTTGGTTGCATGTTTGTTCAAAAGCTCAGGCTATTGTGCATTGTTCCCACTTTACAGACAGCTGTTAAACAACAACTAAGTATCCAGTCTAACTAGCATGCATCAATATTCTTCTATTCAAAGCAGCCTGGCTAGTCTATTGTGCTATCCATCTGTTCAAATAGTATTCAGAATGTTTTCCATTGTTGCATTTTTTAAACAATTCCATGCAATTGGCTTGATTGTGTAAGTTAGCATTCTTTTTCCCTGAACACACATGAAATCTGAGATGTGCCTTGTTTGAGGAGGGATGTTCATTTGAAACGATGATTTTTTTTCCATTTCAAGAAATTGAAATAATGGTTAACACTGCATTTCCTAACAATAACATAAGCTACTTAATTACAAGATGATAGATAGATGATAGTAGATGACAGAGCGATGATGGGGGAATGGATAGGTAGGTAGGTAGGTAGGTAGGTAGGTGGATGGATGGATGGATGGATGGATGGATGGATGCGTGGATGAGTGGATGAGTGGATGAGTGGATGAGTGGATGAGTGGATGAGTGGATGAGTGGATGGATGGATGGATGAATAGAACAGGACAGGACAGAACAGAATAGAATAGATTTTTTTATTGGCCAA
This sequence comes from Erythrolamprus reginae, assembly GCF_031021105.1. Lineage (NCBI taxonomy): Eukaryota > Metazoa > Chordata > Lepidosauria > Squamata > Dipsadidae > Erythrolamprus > Erythrolamprus reginae. The sequence goes on from NC_091951.1 coordinate 131,796,385, forward strand.
GTGTGATTGGACACAAGGAATTTAGCATTGGCATATACTGTATGCTTTCAGTACACATAAAAGAAAAGATTACATGACTCCAGGAAACAGCAACCATTATAAATATGAGCAGTTGTAAGCATCCAAATTTTGGTTGTATGATCATTGGTAATGCTGCAATGGTTGTAAATGTGAAACTCAGTCATACGTCACCTTTGCAGTGTTATTTTAATTTCAAATGGTTGCTAAATTAATGGTTGTAGGTTGAGAATTATTTATTTATTTTATTTATTTTTATTTTATTGGATTTGTATGCCAGCCCTCTTTGAGGACTCGGGTCGGCTCACAGCATTTACAAAGACACAATAGTACAATTAATCCAATTAATCTACATAAAAGTAATCTTTAAAAATTCTAACTTTAAAAATTACCTGTATATAATACTAAGTGGCATATTTGCATTTTTTAAAATGTTATAGATTAAATAGACATACATAGAATTAAGATAAATTATTTCCAAGTCACTTTTTGTATGCTTAATGGGTAGTCACATATGATATGTTTTTGGCACTCTGAGAGCTTGGTTGTTTTCTTGAAGACATTTCATTACTCAGACTAGGCAACATCATCAATGCTATATGGTCATATACATTAAGAATAGCTTTCCAATGTTTTAAAGTAAAGAAATAGAATGGTAATGTGCTTGTTGGGGATTTCTGCAGCTCTATCATTTCTTTTTGCTATTATCTCATAGATAGCAGTCAAAAAAGCAGCTATTCTCTTAGGTAACTGATATGCTTTCAGGATGATACCTTAGCAAAAAAGTGAAAGTAGTCCTTGGATATAACAATGTTCCCTCAGTGTTTGAAATGCACAATGGCTCCTGCCTGTTAATTACATCCTTCTTCATACAAATCTTTGGCCATAAAGTATCTGCAAATTGCAGATTGCCAAATTGTCAATTGCTGTCTGACTGTAATAAGAAAGCCACATGCAGTTTCATATATTATTTTAAATTAACAATGAGTGTTTCTTTCCCAGGAGAAAAATATGAGTTAGTAGTTTCTTCTTGAATGGGGTGTACCAATGTATATCAGAGGTGTCAATTCATTGCATCAGGACTGTTAGTAAATGGAACTCACCTGTTTTGGGGTTGCCATGTATTAAACTACAAATGGTAGCTTATAACGGTAAAGTTGTAATATGTCTTTAAGAGCTTTGACTGGTTTGACCATAAGAGGGCGCCAGTATCTTTCCCTGGGGGGGGGGGTTACTTTGAGATATTCTTAGCTGTGTGCGGCTGTGTGCGGTTTGTTATCTTTTGCTACTTTGTGTTGTATATATGTAAATAATACTTAGTTAAATACTAAGTCTGTGTCTTTCACTGGCTGATTCACACAACTATACCACTGCAATAACTCTGCTGTGTGTATGTCGATGGTTTCGCACAAGGCTGCACTGAGACATACTAACAAGGACAGCATCACATGACATATTGGGACTTTTTTCTATTTTGCTAAATTGAGGGTGGGTGTGTCCAGCGCGTGACATATCCAGCCTATGGGCCCGGTGTTTGACAGCCCTGATATATAGTTTTGTTATTTGTTACTTCTTCATCTTCAGCAGGACTTTTCAAAAATATTAACCTTTTTAAGCATTTATTAGGTTATAAGATGAAATACAAAATATAAACAAAATAGAAAAAGTAGTGGCGGTGAAGGGAGGAAATAGGAGTGATAAAAGGTTGGAAAAAAGGAGGGAAAGTGATAACTTCCGACTTCCTCTGTTGCAGTAAAATAAGGCATTAACATCAAACCACAACTTCTTAGATTTTCATAATAATATTAACTAGCCATTTGTATAAGCATCTATTAATCTAATAAGCGAAACCCAAAATCTATATTCCACTTCTGAAATGTTATTAGTTAAACATTCTCTTTTGTTCCATGAACAATATGACAAAGATTTTCCGGCCATGGAATATGTTTCAGAAAATTGTTTTCATGTTTTAAACTGAAGTCTGAACAGCCTGGACCATTCTGCAACAACCCTTTCCAAGATCAGTATTTTATCTTTGAAAAAGAAGTGTTGAAAATTATTTTGCAGCTATCAAATAAATAGTTTTTAAATTTTCTTTTCCCCAAAGAGAACAAAAGATGGTCAAAACAAATTTTAAAGGAGCACTAAAAGATACAATGGAGATGGGGCTGGGGGAGGGGGAGAATCAAAGTTTCTCCTATAAGATAAAATAGCTTTTTAAGGAAATTGGAGGAGTGATTCCTGAATGATATTACAAGGAGGGTGGTTAGAGAAAAAAAGAATATCACCTTATCACCTAAAAGAGCATTACTTATCCATTTTGTCCTTAGAGGAGATAAAACATAAGGTTCTTGGGGAGATTCCATGGAACTATTATTTTGTCCCTTGCTCAAGAGAAAGCTTTTTAAAAAAGTGAAGAGCAGTAATATAAAATACAAGTGCTTTAGAAAAATAGCAAGGGCAAAAATATAAGGACTTATCCAGGAAGAAAAAGAAAAACTTCCTTTGATTATGTGGTCAAGCCTGAGATACAGAGAGATTGAACTGCCATCATCGTTACAAAGAAGGCAACAATTTTTTTGGTGATAACTTTGTGACCATATTATTTTATTTTAGTGTATTTTTCTGATTTCAAGTTTATTTGTTTCTCCATGGTGGCATGCATTTCTCCAGATCCTTGATTTATTGATAAATGGTCAAGTTGTGTATCAATCTATTGACCTATGAAGTTTTTACATTAGAATTGGGTCAGCCATATAATTTTCATTCTTTCTATGATATGACAGTTGTAATTCTTTACAGCCAGTTAATTGTGAGATACAACAGTAAGCAGAGTAATCTATTTACACATTATATTATAAACATTCACTTATTGGAGGAAATCCATTGATTAAACAAAAGGAAGGCAAACTCACACAGTATGTATATCTCTTTTACCCATCTTTTCTGGTATTCTTTGTCCTTCCAAAGTATCTGGAAGTCATGGAGACAATTTACAGAAGATTTAAAAAGTATTTAATCAGACTAAATCTGGAGACGTTGGTTGAGCACTCCAAGCTCATTTCAGTATTGGCTCATGTGCTGCACCAATATTTTTTTTCCATCTCTTATTTTTATTTATTTATTTATTTATTTATTTATTTATTTATTTATTTATTTATTTATTTATTTATTTATTTATTTATTTATTTATTTATTTATTTATTTATTTATTTATTTATTTATTTATTTATTTATTTATTTATTCATTTGTCCAATACACAAATACATAGGAAGAAAATAGACATGTGGTAATATATATAAGGGTAAAAGTGAACTTAGAGGAGAGGATATATGAAAGGAAGAGAATATATATGATAGGTGAAAGACAATTGGACAGGGGATGAAAGGCACACCAGTACACTTATGTACGCCCCTTATTGCAAGTATACAGTGCACATTTCACAATGCACTAATGTTTCCTGGGATAGCTTTAGTATGGTAAAATAGACTGCTCAGGGAAAAAATGGGAAACAGAAAAATAATTAAGCAAGCATAAGAATAAATTGAAAATATACAGACAATCTTGCCATATCTCAGAATAAAAGTTTTGTAGAATCTCACTTGAGAACAGAAATTTTGCTGTGCAGGATCCAGTCTGGTTGGTCATTGGGACCAGGGGTTTAGTATTCTTAGCTTTTGGACTCATGCCAGAGCCCATCCTCAGGGAACTTATCTCTAGCAAAGCATGTTAATCCTGCAACATTATCTTGGGATACATATATATGCCTTCATTTATGATAAAATTTTACTTCTGTGCTTTGTCTTGCATCAGAACTACATATTGTACATAAAAGCAACTGCTTTGATCCAGATCAGATATCTCCAACCTACCTAGGATTTCCTTAAAGTAATTGTTTATGTCTCCTAAAGATCACTGGTTGACTAAGTTGTTTCCAAAGATCAGCTATTGGATTCTTTGAACTGGAGTTATCAGGACTGGAACATAGGACCTTTAGCATCTAATACATATGTTCTACTACTCCTTTCCTAATATATTGGATTAGTTTGATGGTAAAACTATATTTTTCCTTATTCTGTATATATACAGCAGCATCAGCTGTTGCTATTTTTCACTGAAATGTTGGCATCCATTTCATAAAAGGCTGTAGTACTCCAGATGGACCAAAGACTCTTTCTTGCCAGCAACTCTGTAGCTGAACTTAAACATCACAATATGATTTAAATTGTCTATTAACTGAATATTAAGTGGCAAATGTAACTTTTTATTCAAAATTAATTATAACACATGGTATGGCTTTAATATGTCTGAAATAAGGAAATGGATGATATCCCTCCCTCCTCTTTCTGTGTTCCAACAAGCACAGGAAAGTAAAATGGACAGTGAGCACTAATGAGCCTTCAGTGGGAATGACCTATTCCGAATGGAAGTCTTGCCGTGTGACATTTTGCTTAAGTGGGCGAACTGATGTGATATCAGTCACAGGAGTTTAAAGGTCTGATAAGATAACAAACATTATTAATTCAGCATCACTTTAAATGAAAAAAGTATAGCTGCAGGGGTCTTTTGACAATTTTTAAAAAGAGATCAGAATATTTAATTGTGAATTAATTGCTGAAAACCCTTTTATGCTATTCAGAAACTTCACTGAAGCTGAAATGAAAAAGATTCTACCAGTTGACTAAAGTATCATTACAGCTATTATTAAGGCAAAGAACTACAGACCCTTCTGCAGAAGACAGAGAGCATAATTGCAATCAGTTCATTTCCTGTTGCTAGTAAATTATCCAAATGGGAGAATGAGTGAGCTTTAATTTACGCACCACACCAAATAAAATAAAATAAAATTACTATTCTGCCACTCTAAAATCACTTCATTTTCAGAAGGAGCTAGGACAGGTCTGTAATTAAGTGGAAAATAGAAGCTGTTTAATGACCACTGTGAACTAGCATGTTAAATAGCCATGTAAAATGAAGACTTGATGCCTCAACTGTAGCCAAATCTGTATTTTATAGGAAATAAACTGAATCAACTGTTGATTTCCTTGTCAATTGATTCAATTATACACTTATGCCAACACCAGTAATATAGGCCAAATTCAGACTTTGGCAGAAACAGTTCATACAACAAACATGATGAACTGAAGTTTTACTTACATGCTAAGAAAAGCAGTTCTTCAAAATAGGCTTACTACATCGCATGAAACATTTGTGGCATAGGCAGTTCTATTATTAGGCAATAATACAAAGCATCTGCAAGCAAAAACCAAACTTAGAGAGCACCACAGCTGTATTATTAGCCTGGGTAGGTCAACATTCCTATCTACACCTCAGAACATTTGAATAAAATCAAGCATGTGTATCAAGAAAAAAAATTGATTGCATTTAAAATGTATTCCAAATATTGTTGTCTTCTATAAATTTTCTTTATCTGGTAATCTATTAAATATAACATCAAATTAAATATCAAATAAATCAGACTTCAATATTGCATTTACAAATTATTTTAAACATTAAATTTTATCCATCTGGGAAGTTAAAAACAAAAGGGGTTAGTAAGCAAATTTTATACTATTTATTTCAAAAGAGGGATTGAAGCAATTATTAAGATGTGCACTAAAGCCATTTTTCTTCCCTAAATTTAATTCATTTCTGAGTCTAAGGTCAATTCTTCACCATGAGCTTGGATGGCTGTCTCTTAAGCTGCTTCCAATTGTTTCTTAAGCAAATTTCCAAAATTACAATTTAGATTGCACTGTATTGGTCATAGAGCTGGACTGATGTTCAGTTCAGTTATGCCCCTCACAAGATCTTATTGGTCATTCACTTGCTTCTTGCACTTATTCAGAAAGGGATGACACACTAGCTTCTTCTGTATGGACTAGTCTAATAGTACTTTCCTTTCCCTTTCAGGAACTGTTCTTCCACACAGGTTCCTCTGTCTTTGCTTTCCTAGATGTTTGCACACATGGATACCTTCATATCCCCTTCAATATTATATCCTTTGACACTAACGCAAAATCTTGAATTATATAGTAAACCTATAGGGATAATGGGGAAAATTGCCATATGTGGAGAGAGAAAGATAGAAAAATGATAGAATCCTTCCTGTTTATGATGACAAGTCTTAACAGTTCACTAATTTCAAAGTCTATATAATGAATTCAGGATTCTCTGAACTGCCTTAACTGTTTGATGCCTATGCTTATGTTCATAACAATGTAATTATGACTATATCTATAATTTTGTAAATTAACAACAACAACAACAAAACCATTTCCTGTCACCTCCATAAAAATAAAATGCAATGAAATAATTTGCTCTGTCCTCTACTTTTCCACAGAGATACCCACAGACCATGTATTTGTCTCCATCTGTCTGACAGTTGTTGTTGTTTAAATCCTTCCAAGAGGTTGTTCCAGTTGGATGATAGTAAGTGAAGATTAGTTCTATAAAATCAGTAAGAATAGGCTGCTGATTCCAAGCTAAAGAGCCTCTATAATAAATGGGGATGTGGGTAGAAGTGAAGGAAAATCACATATAAATAATAATCTCTATGAAGGAGGAAAAGATACTGCTTGGCAATGAGTATTTGCCTGATTTCAGGTATAAATGAAATTTGAATATTTTAGTGATGTAGTAAGGCTTTCATTAGTCAAGGAAAAAAAAGGTTTAGACATTAGAGTCACTTACTAGTTCCAGAAATAAGGCAATGATTTTTGATTTAACAACTCAGATAACACTGAAAAATTCAAAGGGATTTCATCATTTGGGAAATATTTAGTAAATCCTGGATGAGGGGAGTTTTATTTACAACTGACCTGGCATTCAGTAGCAACAACCTGAGCCCAGGATCAAGATTTCACTTGTCACCACTATCCCAAGTTGGGCTCGTGGGGCTGGAACAAGAGATCACTTTCAAGCAGTGAGCCCTTGTTCCCCAAGAGCGGCCTACCCCATGATCCCTGCCATATCTGCCTTTCCCCAGCATGACTGGAATATTCTGGCCCTCTGCCACCCCAGAGATGGGCTCCCCCACTCTTCCTGCCTCCAAAGCGCCAGGCAAACTGGCCCATCCATTTATCTCACTCATACCAAATGTCCTTACTATTCATTCAATATTCAATCATCCATCCCCAAAAGCCCCTTAGTTTAATTAAATAATAATAATAGTAAAATGACAGTAATAAAAATGTATCTTCCACACTCAAGCATACCCCATTCATCCATTCATTCATAATACATCCTCACCATTAATCCCCTCCTGACTAAAAATATAATATTTAATACTTAAAATCCCAATATAATACTTAAAATCCCAATTTTACATATTTTGATCACTTACTAAATGTGTTTTATCCAACTGGGAGCAGTTCTACAGCCCATTCTCTCATATACCAACTGTAGCCCTTGGTGAACTTATTTCATATTAGGAGATTTGCCATGGTTGTTTTGTAGTTGATTGTCAGTTATGGCTAAACTTGCTGAGACATGAATAGCATCTCTCTTCTCTTTGCTTTTTTTTAATAAAGCATCCTCAGTCTAAGGCACAGTTGTGTAGGTATGTCATGGCATCGGACCAGATTACCTCCAGGACCACCTTCTACCGCATGAGTCCCAGCAACCGGTTATGTCCCACAGGGTTGGGCTACTCCAGGTCCTGTCAACTAGACAATGTCATTTGGCAGGACCTAGGGGAAAAGCTTTCTCTATGGGGCAATGTTCCCTCTATTATTTTTCCCAGGGTGGGCAGAAAAGTATAGTGTCTGAGCGGCACATTTTCATGCCTGAGCACCTGATTTTTTTTCACAGATGTCACCCAAGATAACAATGAAATCAGTGTTATTTCAAACTTAAAGTTATTTTTGTTCAATGTACCCACATAAGTAAAAGTCTTATATGTTCTGTCTGGGTTCCCCCAAACCTCAACACCAACTGGAAAAAACAGCCAGACACTCTGGTAAAAGCAAAAGTACTTTATAGCTGGAAAAAATAAACACAGAGGAAAACCTGTTCTTCCCAACAGACAGGCTATAATACTTTACAGCAGAGTCCTGATGTTCAGACAATACAGCAAGCTTCTTGCTGGCACACCCACCCCAAGGTTTCAGTAGTCAAAGGCACAAACCAGGATTCCAAGACGCCAAAGTTCACAGCCAGGTCCCAAGACTCTCAAAGATAAAACTCCACAAGCCAGGAAGGGTGGGTCTGCCTTTTAGCCTTTCCAAAGAGCACCACACCCAAACCCAGCTGTTGCCTCTTTAATGCTGAAAGTACCTAGCCAATTGGTCCCTTCGCTGTGTAGCTCTTCTCTGTCGCAGATCAATTATGGCTTGTGCATTTTCCTCTAAGGAATCCAGGCTGCTTGCTGGGGAGAGCTCCCTCTGGGGGGACTCTGGCTGTCCTCCCTCTTCTTCAGCCTGGGATTCCTCCTCCTCGTCTGCCTACACCTCCTGTTCCTCATCCTCTCCCTCTGAGATGGAAACCGACAGAAGATCAGCCGTTCCCTGAGGGGCCTCAAACAGAACCACAACACTTATATATCAGTATCACTTATAATACTGCAAGTCTGCATCTGTAATATTAAAATACTTGTATGGTATTTAGGGTAATGTACATGGTTAGTCACTGAAAGTCTGTCTCATCTCACAGTTTCTGGCTTGCCAGAATATCAATGATTGCATAAATGATGGTACATCTATTTCTAATAAACAGTAATGAAAGCAGACAGAAATTTTAGACCAAGGCGAGATAAGTAAACACCCATTAAACACTGCTGTTCTGTGTTGTTCATTTCAGTGGGACCTTCATAGGTTTGCCTATGAAATGAAATAAAAGATTCAAACAACATTTTTGGCCAATTTGCTTGTGGCACTTTAAAGGCTTGGGCCAGATGTCACCTGGAAGACACTTGATTCCAACCCACATTTCTTCTTTGATCCTATACAGCAGCTACTTAGAGGAGACTCTTCCATTCAGCAAATGGAAATTATTTCTCTATTAACATCATATCTTAAAAGAGTCATTTACCCTGACATATACAAGAATAAACCCATTAAACTGAAGGAATAAATTATTTTGTGTGCGCACACAAAATACACTGCTCAAAAAAATAAAGGGAACACTTAAACAACAGAATATAACTCCAAGTAAATCAAACTTTTGTGAAATCAAACTGTCCACTTAGGAAGCAACATTGATTGACAATTAATTTCACATGCTGTTGTGCAAATGGAAAAGTTGTGCAAATGAAATATTCAATGAAAATATTTCATTCATACAGATCTAGAATGTGCTATTTAAGTGTTCCCTTTATTTTTTTGAGCAGTATACATTGAATAGGCCAGAGGTAGGCAAGTTGGCTCTTCTATGACATGTGGACTTCAGAATTCCTGAGCCAATCATGCTAGTTCAGGAATTCCGGGAGTTTAAGTCCACATGTCATAGAAGAGCCAACTTTGCCTACCCCTGGTAGTTTACCCCCTTTCTCCAAAGCAGAAGCCATCTGCACCTTGCCCTTACTGACAGGCACATGCACGCTTGCCAGTGTTTGTATGTGTTGCAGAAACATTTATTTATTTATTTATTTATTTATTCATTCATTCATTCATTCATTCATTCATTCATTCATTCATTCAATTTTTATGCCGCCCTTCTCCTTAGACTCAGGGCAGCTTACAACATGTTAGCAATAGCACTTTTTTAACAGAGCTAGGCTATTGCCCCCACAATCCGGGTCCTCATTTTACCCACCTCGGAAGGATGAAAGGCTGAGTCAACTTTGAGCCAGTGATGAGATTTGAACCGCTGACCTTCAGATCTACAAGTCAGCTTCAGTGGCTTGCAGTACAGCACTCTACCTGCTGCGCCACCCCGGCTCATATATCGCATTCTGCATGCGTTCTCACTGTGATATGAATCAAAAGGTAAAATTAATAAATAATAAACTATATTCAGTATTTGAATTGAATTGTATTAAAGAGATGTGGATCTCATGCCTGATTGTTCAATATGGTTCAGTCTTCAAATATTTTAACTTCCAAATAACTTTTCCAAGTGCCTAACTTGAAACAAATTACATGCCTCAGAGTTTTCAATCAAATGTGATATTTTAAACTGAAAGATTTTTTTTTTAAAAAAAAAGACAACACCTAGCCTGTTTCACAAGAGGGGGTTTAATTCATGATAGAAGAATACAACAGTTCATGTTGCCATCTTGATTAGTATACCCAGGCCTGGGGTAAGGGTGTCTCTGAGTCCCTGTTAAGTATTTTTTTTTAAAATGTTGTAAATGTTGTTTTATAGGAGTTATATTTTCAAAGACTGTTTTACACATATTGTAAGCTGCCCAGAATCTTTTGAGAATCGAATAGCCTTAACAAATCTAATAAATAATAATCCTTTGTTTTAAAAAGCTTTGCTAAAGAGAAGATATAATTCATGGTTTCTGAGAATGCTTTGCTGTGCTTTAATTTGCTGGCAGGTGATATAAAAGTGTATTTGCCTGGATTAGTTTGGTTGAAATGTAAATATTTCTAATATTACTAACATTATAATAAATTAATAGACCTTTAGTACTGTATTGGATTTAGTTGGCTTGTTGAACTTTGTAAGTACAGTCTGTGTATGATTTTCTTCTCTTTCTTCCCTTCTGTACAGATATTTTCTGTGGTATTAAGAGGCATTAATAATGACCCCAGTTTTTGAAGGATGCAGTTATACTTTCTGCAAGCAGACACATCAAAAAAGAATAAAGCATTTGATTTTATTTGGTTAAACTGAAAAAAAAAATATCTTAAAAAAGTCATAATAGATAACTTCAACAAATATAGACAGGCATCTGATTTTCAAAATATAACTTCATAAAATTTTCATAAACTTTTGATGGTAGGTAGCATTCACTATGGATTACAGTAAAAGACATACTGAATAGTCCTGTTCCTACCTTTAGTGATAAATAAGGGAGGAGAAGCTGGTCCTGTTAGGTATGAATAGAACACTTGAAACCTTAAACTAGGTTTTATTCTGACAGAACTCAAAAGCCCACCCCTCTTTCCCCTCCTTGCCTGCTCGTGAGAGCTGCAGCAACAGCTCTTTGGTGGAAGAGTCTCTTGGCAGCACTGATCAGCAGAGCCCCAGGGATTTGAGAACCTTCTCCCCCCCCTTTCCTCCTCCTCCTCTCCTGCCTGCAAGCTGAAGAACTGAATTGAAGAGCTCCTGCTGTGCAGAGGGAGGGGGGAGCGACTGGCTACAAACAGCTATGCAAAGCTCAGCAGGGGAGATGAAGTGAGTCATCAAGACTGCGCAGAATTTGAAAGTCCTGCACTAAAGTTTGATTTCCTGTGAGCGGCTGCACACTCACCCACCTTAGAGGGAACAGTGCTGTGGGGGCCCCGGCCCTCTGGAATCAGCTTCCCCCAGAGATTTGCACTGCCTCTACCCTTCTCGCCTTCCGTAAAAGCTTAAAGACCTTTTTATGCTGCCAGGCTTGGGGCCACTAGACCCTAGCACCCTGGCCGACGAGTGTAGTATGTTTTGCTGTGTGAATGGCAATGAATGATTTTAAAATCTTATTAGAGTTTTTTAAAATCTTGATTCTGACAATTGTTTATTCTCCCATTTTTCTTAACCCTCCTAGCTGTATAATGACTTTCCTGTTACTTTTAATTTTACATCATGTTCTTCCTGATTCTTATCTAAGTTTTAGGAAATCCCCCCCACTCTGATTTTCCACCCTGAATACTTGCCTCTAAATCCTTGAACTATAATTTCCCTTCTCTGCATCTTTCCTTTGCTTATTTCAAAATGTTCTTTGAAGCAACCCACTAAAGAAGAAAGTGTAATGCCAAGCACTAATATTGCTTTTCTTCCTGTCATAGGACAAATCCAGTTTTGTAATCATGGTTGGAAATAATAGTGTGTGGCATGGAAGCAATGTGATTCTTTTAATTTTCTACTCAAAATGGCAGGAGAAGCAAATAATCAAGAAAGAACAATTCCCATCACTTAATAGCTCCTTACAACTTCCCTCATTTGCCTGTCAACTAGTGATCTTAAATCAGACACTTGGTTTGGTTACAAGGCTTGTATCAACATGGAGAGAGAAAAATCATACAGTGAGAGTAAAGAATCTCATCAAATGAAGACTTGTGTGACACGATTCTACTAAGAATTGGTGAATTCTAATACAAAGAATTGGTGAAACTAGAAATGTTGAAAGTCTACCTTTGTATCCCTCCACAACCCAAAATTAATCAGAAAGACTAAATCATATTGTTGAAATATACTATAGCATCATCAGTTCTAAAACAACACAAAATATAAGATTGAACAAATACTCTAGAATGGAATGGAATGGAATGGAGTAGGATAGAGTAGGATAGGATAGGATAGGATGGAATGGAATGAAATAGAATAGAATTCTTTATTGGCAAAGTGTGGAATTTATAAGAGTTTATAAGATTATAAGAGTATACTATATTGCAATTTACTGGGAATTTTTGAAGCATGAATGGAAATTGGAAGGAGAATAAAGATAAAAATTTCAATACTACTTGTTTTTACTGCTATAGAAGGATATATATAATAATTTGTCCCACCTGCCTTAACTGCTACTTGATGGAATCCAATAATACTAAAGCATTAAGGACAGGATTTTTTCTTCCATTTTTGCTAATGTGAAATAGCAATGTGTTACTCTTCTCTTTTCAGAGTTAGAGATTAATTTTGCAATAATTTTCAAGAAAGAGGATGTCTAAGAAGAAAGTCTCCAGGAAAAGAAAGACAGAGATAGGGAGGGATTGAGAGAGGGAGAGAAATATATATATCTCAGGTGATATTGTTATATGCAAGCCAAAATTTCTGATACTGCATGACATATATACAATTTGTTCTTTTCTGTTTTGCTAACTAACAGGCAGTAGCATACAAATCTATGACAAAATCTCATTTCAGGGGGGTGGAAAAGGTACTTAATCTTTTGACTGATACAAATAGATATGCCAAACATTCTCTAAGCAGACCTCTGCAGTTTTAAAATCAATAACCATCCCTGCAAACTACATAAACAGTTACTATTCTCAAACAAGCAGATCTTAGCAGACAATGGATGAATCCTTGATATTCACAATTTGAATACTCCAGATAGGATCATATAGTTGTATTGATTCTCTGTTTCTGCTGGCCATCAATTTCAATTTGTGAACTTTGCCTTCTGAAATTTGATGTTTTTATACATACAGTGCACACATTCATCCTTATACAGGATATAGTAAATGTTAGAGTTGTTTTTCTCTGCAATAGAAAGTATGCTCACCACCCCTAAGGAAAATAACTATACTGTACATTATGGTAGATTTTTTATTGCTACGATTGGCTTTTTATGTATTCATCCAGTGGCAGGCAATATTAGACTTTGCCTTCAAGTAATGAACTAGGGCAGTTAATCTTATTCTTTTAAAAGTGATTCACAAAGCATACAGCTTTGAGGTTATGCTGTATGTTTAATAAGGCCCTTATACATACTGGATCAAAGAAGTGGGCTCATAGATTTCACAGATAATATATTAAATAGCCAATAGCCAATTAGAAACCCAAGGTGGGGAGGAGATATAGATAGATAGATAGATAGATAGATAGATAGATAGATAGATAGATAGATAATGAACTTAACCTCTCAAGACAAGTATTTTCTGCATCCCTATCTCCATGCTATATTTTGTTCATTAGAATGACCAGGTTGTAAGCAGTATAGTGGTATTTGCCTTGCTATTTAATAATGTTATCCATTTAATTATAGTTTAATATAATTTATAATAAGATCCAAAGTGGCACAGTAGTTAGAGTGCAATACTGCAGGCTATTTCTGCGGACTGATTGCTGCCTGCAATTTGGTTGTTTGAATCTCACCAGGTTCAAGATTGACTCAGCCTTCCATCCTTCTGAGGTCAATCAAATGAGGACCCAGATCATTTAGAGAGAGTTGTAAAGCACTGTGAAGTGGTATATAAGTCCAAATGCTATTGCAATTTCAATAATAAATTATAATTTATACTGTATATTGTATTGTTACTATAAAATGTATGTTTAATGTAATCTATTGCAAACTCTCAAAGCCTAGAACAAATCACTTTTGTGAAAACTAATAATTTGCAACCTGAAACCAAAAAAGACCAGAACTGCCTGCAAAGTAGAACTAATCATGAACATATTTAAGGTGGCCAATAGTAGCTGCAGAAATGTAATCACAGAATTTGTTTTCTAATTATCAAGTAACAGCTCAACAAGCAGTTGAAATAATTCCAATAGGTGGTGTTTTAAAAGGCAAGTGTTGGATACTATGAGATTAGAACAACTGGTATTGCAATCCATCTGTAAGAGTAATTACAAACTGAATGATTTCCTCATTCATTAAGATGTTTTATGGAGCTGATAAAAATGTCAGATGTCTCCTCTTATACTTAACGTTGAGATCTTTGGGGTCTTTGATTCAATTATGGAAGAAGCTATTGTTTGTTCAGATGGTTGATGTTGAACACAAATTATCATTAAATGCTGGCACTTTATGTATTAATAATAATTGGCAATTTATTTTTGCAAAAATAGCAATAGCAAAAGCACTTATATACCACTTCATAGTGCTTTACAGCCCTCTCTAAGCAGTTTACAGAGTCAACATATTGCCTGCAACAATCTGGGTCCTCATTTTACTGACCTACAAAGGATGGAAGGCTGCATGAACCTTGAGCCAGTCAGGGTCAAACTGCTGGCAGACAATAGAATTAGCCTGTTACACTTCATTCTAACCATTGCACTACCACAGCTCAGTGTTTATTATGAATTATGAATTTAATACAACAGCTTGGTAAGCAATTAGATAATACTATTAACTGGAATAAATTTAATTTACTTGTGATATGCTTAATCTATCTATCAAATATCATAAAGGCCAAGCTCTTAAATATTGTTTGTAGTCTTTTAAATTTAAATACTAGGTACCACAGTTTTAGCTCCATTAGAAACCCAAACATCTGAAAACAATTGCTTCCCACTGAAGAGAGAGAAATGATTCAGCCTCATTGCTAGAGATCAGGATGATGACATAATGAAATATTGCCAGGACTTCATCCTGCAAGCATATTAAATACATTATAGTCAACTAAAAGGTCCTTGTTTGCCACATAACAATTAAGTCAGCTCTAGGATAACATTTCATTTGGACAAGAAATAATCAAAATATCCACTTTTTGCTTAGAGTAGCAAAAAAGATTGTGGGTGGGGGAGGAAAAAGTAAAATATTTCCAAAATCAGCTAACTACTCCTTCAGCTAATGTTTGCAACTTTCTAATAATTTGAGTCCTCTTCCTGGTGCTGAATTTTACTCGTATCACCTTGAGTAACCCTTGAGCCAATAAGGATCAAGCTTTTGGCAGTGAGCTAAATTATCCTGCAATGCTACATTCTTACTACTGCGCCACCACAGCTCATGAAAGGTGTTTGGAAGCTGGAGGATGGGCTGGATGAGTGGGCTAGAGGAAAATCTGGAGTATAGGATGGGTTCAAGGATGGACTGTATTTACAATCCTTTGGTTTGTTCAACTGCTTTGGCCATGTTTGTTGCATCTGCCTTTTCTGTGGGCTTCACTGTTTAGAACAAAGGAGCAGCTGAGGCTTTGGATGAGATTGTGCCTAAGAAACCATTCCCCTCGTGTCACTTCCTATGGTTTAGGAGACAGTTAAAGGATATTAAATAAAAGTCATAAATAATGTTGCTGAATGAATAACAGGTTGGGATGAACTCAACCAAACAGAAGCCAGAGTTACTATAAGACCTATCTTCTGGCAAAGTACTCTGGATAAATTTCAGTGATATATGGCCTATTGAGTACAGGGAACTCAAAGAATGCTTTGTTGTGTAAAACAAATTTGTTTAAATATATGTAGAAAATGTTACTAAAATTTACTCATAGCTCGATGGCTTGCCTTGGCAGATCTGAGGGAGATGCCTGGGTAGAATATTGGTATGGACCTCTTGGGTATAATAAACTGGACAAAATACTTAAGACTGAAATCAGACATCTTTTTTGGACTCATGTCATGTACCTTTTGGCTTTTCAAGAAGGCCCGGGGAATATAAAAGGTTCTGGTGATGGTAAACTTTTCATTGAGGAAGTTGTTGTAGCACCTATTAACAAGGCTTTGGTCCACACAATCTCAAGAATTTAAAAGGTTCTGGTGATGGTAAACTTTTCATTGAGGAAGTTGTTGTAGCACCTATTAACAAGGCTTTGGTCCACACAATCTCAAGAAGCCATCCCTGGACTACAGTACATTAGACAATTTTTGTGCAATTTTTAATGGTTATATATTAATGTAAAAATAAAAAGTTGAGGCTCTTATGTTGTTATCTTTGTATTTATACATAGATAAACCAATAAAAGTAATAAGATTAACAAACAAGATAAAGTTTTAAAAGACAGACAAAATAACCTAAAACTCTATAAGAATGTCCTAAATAAAAAAGAGTGTTATATTTCCTTGAAATGCATTTATTTTATCATAACACATCATAATATGAAACAATTTTCAGTCTATTTTTAATTATTAGCTTTATGAATTTCTTCTTGAAACGATGTGTATCAGTTCAATAGATATGATTTGTTAAAAAAGGTTTTTAATGTGGCTCAGTGGTTAAGATACTAAGCTTATTGATCAAAAAGGTCAGCAGTTTGGCAAGTCGAATCCCAGCTTCTGTCAAACTAGTAGTTTGAAAGCATGTAAAAATGCAAGTAGAAAAATATGGACCATCATTGGTGGAAAGGTAACAGCATTCCATGCACCTTCAGCGTTTACTCATGCCACCCACATGATCATGAAGACATCTTTGGACAGCGCTGGTTCTTCAGCTTTGAAATGGAGAGAAGCACCACCTCCTACACTCGGGAAGAACTAGTGCATATATGCAAGAGGAACCTTTACCATTATTTCTATTTATATTCTATGCAAGACAAAATTATGTTGATTGCAGTGGGTTAAGAATGTGTAAATAAATAAAGGAAAACCAGGTTGGGAGTTCATTTTTAAAGGGCATTTTTTTAAAAAGATAGATTCCAACAAGAACCTATTATCTCTAAATGAAAGAGAAAGTAATGTAGTTTATATTTTGGTCAAGGTTTCAATTAAATTATGTGATTCTTCACTAAAAGATTTTAAACTATCCTTAAAAAAGGGTAATTTTAGATTGCTAAACAGGCAGTGTTCTACGGTTACCATTAATCTAGTAGACCATGAGAGACTCCATGAAAACCTTTCAAATGTTATTTATTACTGAAGAACAATTTCAATCAGACTTTCCTTGTGAGATTATGCTAATCTTCCTATAATACTTATTTTCTTTCCAAAGTAGAAAGTCAATCCATCTTGGCTCACAAAGATCAGTGCTCTATACAAGCACTTTAAAAAGGTCACAAGAACGCACAAAATATATTGGGATGTGCAGTTTGTTTTATAAGGATGATTAAGTAGTGATGGTGAGGGAAAATCATTTCTCTTGTGAAATCTAGTCACACAGCTTCTTTTATTAATCTATCTTTATAAAAAATAAACCAAATACACATTTAAATATATTTCACCCTATTTTCTTCCTTAAAATGCTTCTTTCTAGATTAATTTTCTCTTGAATACCCCAGTTCTCCATGGATTTTCTCTGAAAACAAATATTTTAAATAAAAATGCAACATAGTAGAAAATCCACCTGGTACATAGTCACTTTGTAATTTACACAGAATAGAAGAACAGATCATTTTGGAATTCACAATGGCTGAAGTGGTAAATGAAATTATGTCATATTGGAATTTATAATGTTTGAGAAGCTTAAATGGAAACTCTGAAAATCAAACTTTTCTATCTATTCTTACTTCTGGCTTATTTTAAAATGTTTATATGACTATGAAACCATAAAGAGTAGGTGTGGTATTCACTGACCTTCCCTACTGGTTTGCAAATGGGTGTGCATGCACAAAACCTTCCACACATTTGCACAGCCTTGAAAACAAGGATAAATGGGACTTGATTACATCCAGGCAGATGGGTAGGACACCCACAGTCAGCACTACTGGTTTGCCTGAACTGGATAGAATCAGCTAAATACCACCTCTGATACAGAGCACATGGGGAAGCTACTGAAACATTTTAAATTTCCTTCTCAAACAAGAGAACAATTACATCCTCTTGATAGCTGGGATACCTGCTTTAAAGGCCATCCCATTTCATCTGAGCATTTATGAGCAGACACTGAAAATACACCCACTTCTATTATCCACCTATTGTCATAGTCCAGATAATAAACCAACACCATGTATACTAAACCCTGCCTTTATACTGAGGTTATTGTAACAGAAAGACTGAAAACCCTTCTCTCCTCACTTCCTTTGTTTTATAAATAACTTGGGTGTCTCTTCTGCATCTCTTTCCATGTCTTCATTCCTTGGGCTGATCTATCTCTTATCTGACCTTTTCCTTCTCTGCCATTCTCCCTCCTGCTATCTCTCAAGAATAAACCATTACATATATTCACTCTGGTATCAATTCTGGCACAAGGGCAGGAAATTCCTAAACCACCACAGGAGGCCTCTAAATATTGTGGATCACTAGTGTTTTTTGCTGGCATTCCCCACAACAGTTTGCATAGCCTAATTATTTATTACCAATTTTATCTAAAAGAAGTTCAAGTGTCTGTGCATTGAATGTATGTATCTATATCATTTAGATTTATATCATATCATTATATAATTTTATATGGCAACTACCAAACTCCATGAAGTAACTCTAGAAGCGAACAAAATGAAATTAAAGCAATACATTAGAAAGCAATTAAATATATAAAATGGTAACCAGACTGAAGTATTTTAAGTCAACAATTGGGGACTCCACTGAGTTAGATTCAAAGGCTTGGGGAAAGTGGCTGTAAACAAAGTAGATTTTTAAAAAACCTGTGGAGAGGTGTTTTATAGAATAAGTAATTTCAGAAAGTAACTTCAGAAACTTAGTGCCTGTAATAAGCTGAGGAACACAACTTGATGCCTGCAAATTGTAAGGAACATAAATATGTGACTTCCTTGGGCAAATGTGACTGACAGGTTAGGCTGTCCCTAAAAATCATTTTAGATATAGCAAATTGCTTCTTTCTAAGCAGATTTTACCTCAATTTTATGTCCCATTTTTCTTCCTATTGAAGACACCATGGTGAGGGAATGAGTGCAGGCTTAATTCCTTTTAAAAAAATCAATCCAAGCCTAGTTTGGTATCTCAGGAGGAATCCTAAACCAATATAAAGTATATTTATTGAAAGAAATCAGTAATTTTCTAGGCTTCAACATTGTGTGAAATGCTTATGTTGGAACAGGAAACTATAGCAATATTAACAATCTCTCTAGCAGTTTACCTACTGAAGTCTGACCCCCAATGGAAATTCCCCCCCTTTCTTTTGTATCCTTATCATCCATGACCTAACATTGTCTTATCAATTGACATATTACTGGTATAAAACCACAGATAGTGTCTGTTAGATTACAGTAGGTTATAGTATTAATCTACAGTATTTAAAATAATATTAGGAAGACATAGCACTAGTTCAATGAGATATCTTCAACAAGTAAGACAAAATTATGCTTTAATAAACCAGCCTTAATATTATAAAAGTTATTATTTCCTTGTCCACAATATCTCATTTGATAAACATACTAATTAGCTTGAACATATTGTAACTATAACAAAAATATAATATATTGTTTCATTGTTCAAAATATAATCTTCCATTAAATTATTGTATTTGGCTTCTGTAATTATGAAAGAAAGAAAGAAATGATGGCTCAAGGCTATTTTTATACTAAATAAGATAATGAAATATAATGTTATACTAAGGTCTAAATGTTACCTTTCTTTGTTGTTTAATAACTAGATGTGCTATCTACATGACAATTTGTAGAGATCACTGAAATAGCAACAAGTGATATTCCCCTTAATCCAATCCTGAAATGTTACCATCCCATAATTATCTAAAAATAATATATATATATTTTAGACAGGAAGAAGATGCATATAAAATGTTGGTTTACCTTTTCTTATGAGTGCAAAAAAGTAAAAACCTATTTTTGTGAACTAGCTAGATAACATGTCTGAATTTGCCTGACTTCGACTTGTCATTCCCCCTACAATATATATGAATTTCCATGACAGGTAGGGATTACAAAATGTCACTGAATTCTAATAGTCAATTTTTCAAACATTGCAGCCAGGCTTGTATATAGGATTTGGTGTATTCTACTTGCATAAGTGTAAAAAGGAGAACAGAGATTAAGGAATTATTAAACTGTAGTCATTGATTAGAAGTATTAAGATTCAATTGCCTGATAAACTAATTTATATGACCATAGTAAGTTAAAATATTTTATAGAAATTTTGGAACTGACAACAATTAAGATCAGGGCTGCTGATAATGTTGCCTCTGTAATTTACCAGAGAATTCATGTAATAGGTGGCAAGATTCGACAAGAACTCTTATTGAGTTGGAAAAATGACTGTTCTCAAGTTCTATGGAGGTCCAACATCTCAGTTTTAGATTAAAAATATGTTATTCCTCTTGTGCTGAAGGTAGGCCAGTTCAGCTTTTTAAAATTTATTTACTTATCAGATTTGTAAGCCGCCCCTCTCCGTAGACTCACTTTGCAATACAAACGTAAACTTGGTACTACTTTCTAAGTGGAATAGGAGCCTTGTGGAGAGGGTATCTCTGTTTATAGAAATGTAACTGGAATAGTTTCCTTTCAGGTGCATTAGGCATTTGCAATTGTATATGACAACTGACTTCACAAATTGTTATTGTGGGATTAAAAATATGCCATTTTTGGGGTATTCGGTTAAAGGGCTAATTACTGAGGCCATGCAGGGGAAATAGCGCCAGTGGACTCACCCCGCTGGTGGCATTTGCAGGAGGGTCGGGGAGACATCGGACTCCTGGTGGCCGCCATCTTGGATCTCGGCTGAAGTCTCGTGAGGCGAGACTTCGGCTGAGAGTCAGGCCAATCGTGGCCTGACTGCTGATATGTCCGGGCGGGGCTTGCCGGCCCTATTTAAGGGCGCGCAGGCCCGGGGCTAAGCCTGTCGCCCGGACTCAGCAGCAGAGCAGACACTCGGCTGTCTGCTCCTGGAGCCTTGTACGGTGGCCGCATGTGACGGCCGTCAATTCAGAAGCCTCGTTGGATGCTTGGGGGGCAGCGGCTCGTTGGAGCTTGGTGAAAGCCCTCTTCAGCTCCGAGGCCTGCGGTCT
This sequence comes from Erythrolamprus reginae, assembly GCF_031021105.1. Classification (NCBI taxonomy): domain Eukaryota; kingdom Metazoa; phylum Chordata; class Lepidosauria; order Squamata; family Dipsadidae; genus Erythrolamprus; species Erythrolamprus reginae. The sequence goes on from NC_091951.1 coordinate 131,817,729, forward strand.
GCCCCTGTTTGCGAGGCTATCAGGCAGCAACCGTACTTCGGCTGGTGTCCGGCGTGAAGCCCCCCCGCCCCTATTAACTTATCCCCTCGGGTCGGGGGGATCGCTAGGTGCTGCGGAGGGCGCTTTGCGTGTGTGTGTGTGGGTAATCGGTCGCGCGTTTCCCCCCTTGGCAAAGGCAGTAACGTCTGCTTGAGGCCGCCATTTTGGGCGGCCTCATGGCACAGCGGCCTTGTCGGCTCTTCTGCCTCATTGGAGGCCGGAGGTTGGCTGCCAGTGGCAGTTATCCGTTGGCTCGGGGGTCAGTTTTGGGCTCCCTTTCGATAGGTGGCAGCCCTACCACTACTCCCCTGCCTTCCTAGGCAGCGGTTTTCTTTTGGGGCCGGGGCCTTTTCGGCCTTGGCCCCTGGTTCAAAAATAGAAAAAGACACACACCTGAAATAAAATTAAATCATACATACATACATAAATAAATAATTAGTTAATTAAAAAAAACAAAACCCAAAGCGGGATTGGATACTGTAGCCTGGGGTTGGTTCTCTGCATTGCAAGGCAAAGGTTGCAGATTCAAGTCCCGCTGCGGGTATGGCCCCTAGGGGTTATCCAGCCCAGGCAGGTGGTGGCCTTGCCAGGCCCCGTGGGACTGGGTATACCCTGGGTGCCTTGTACACCTTTCGGGGCAGTTGAGGTCGTAACACATTCGACCTCCGTTGCACTCCTTCCTTGGCCCGGGCAGGCCTTTGTCCCGTCGGGTTTCGGGGGTGAGTGCAATGGTTTGGGGTCTCCGGCAGGCACCTGTAATCAGGTGTGGTCCCCACCGGCTACGGCTGCCCTCCCTCAGGCTCCTGCGACGGCTTTTCCGTTGAGGCCCGGGGTATCTAGGGCGGGATGTTGGACCCTGCCAGCTTTGGCTGCTATGGCTCTGGCCCCAGTGATGGCTTACCCGTCGGGCCTGGGGGGTTTAGTGTAGGAGCCTTTACGGTTTGGGCTGTCCCCAGTTTGGGGCTCCCATGCCGCTTTCGTTTGTCCTAGGCCTAGGATGGGGAAGGACCAGAAGGGTGGGGGTCAGGCGAAGCAGCCCCCGCCTTCTGGGGTAATGGGCCCCAGTTCAATTAATCTTGTTGTTCTTAAGGGTTGGTTAAAAAACTACCACCCTCACGAGGGAGCAGACGCTCTTCTGCTAGGTTTCCTGAGGGGTTTTAGGATCCCTTACAGGGGGGTTAGGAAGGCCTTCGTGTTTGACAACCTTAGTCCGGTTGTGGGACATGAAGACATTGTTAGGGAGAAAATAAAGAAGGAGGCCCGAATAGGCGAGTGGTGAATGTTGGTGGATTCACCACTTGTCTTTTCCAAAAGGGGAGTCAGTGAATGATTTCATTCCTGACAAACTTTGTTCATCCTTTGATGTGGCCGTGGCCATAGTTAGGAAGTATGGGGTCGGAGCCCTTATGGGTAAATGCGACATTAAGTCTGCATTCCGGCTCCTCCCCATTCACCCAGACGACTTCGGGCTCTTGGGCTTCCTCTTTGAGGGTGGTTTCTATGTAGACAGGGCTTTACCTATGGGTTGCTCTGTCTCAGGCTCTTTTTTTGAGAGATTTAGCACCTTCTTGGAGTGGGCGCTCAGGAGGAGCAGTGGTCTGGGTTCGGTCTTTCACTGACGTGAGGATGTCTTGATGGCGGGGCCTGCGTGTTCAGAGCGATGTTTTGCTCTGATGCAGGACTTTAAAGCCCTTTGTGCTCAGTTGGGGGTGCCTCTAGCCCCTGAGAAGACCGAGGGCCCAGCCACCAAGATTACCTTCCTTGGTGTTGAATTGGACTCAGAGGAGCAATCTTCTAGATTGCCCTAGATAAGTTAGTCAAGATCCGGGCTACGCTTGATCTTGAGTTGGGCTGCAGGAAGGTCACTCTTAGGCAGCTGCAGGAATTAGCGGGGATTTTGAATTTTGCCTGTCGGGTCGTGTTGCCGGGACGGGTTTTTCCCCTGAGGTTGTATAGTGCGATGTAGGGGCTACGTTTGCTCCATCATCGTACCCGCTTATACGCCGGGGTCAGGGCTGACCTCTGCGTATGGCGGGAATTTTTAGAGCGTTTTAATGGGTTGTCCTTTTGGCGGCACGAGCTTCTTTTGGAAGCTGAGTTGCAGTTGTGTTCGGATGCTGCGGGGACTTATGGCTTTTGGGGTTGTGTTAGGTGACCAGTGTGCTGGTCTGTCTGGCCTCTGGAACGGAGGGCCTCCCCCCTGGTTAAGGTCTTGACCTTTTTAGAGCTTTTTCCCTTGGTAGTGGCCTTAGAACCTTGGAGGGAGCAGTTCAGGGACAGGACTGTGTACTTTTGGTGCGACAACTTGGCAGTGGTCCATGTTGTGAGTGCCCTGTCCTCTAAGAGCGACAGGGTCATGCGGCTTGTCCACCATTTTGTGCACAGGGCCTTGTTTCTGAACACTTTGGTTTTTGGCTAGACATGTCCCCGGGTTGGTATAACGGGATTGCTGTCGCCTGTCCCGTGGTCAGTTGTCCAGGTTTTGGACCCTGGCCCCGTGGGCACGTGCGTCGCCTGAGGCTTTTCCCGACCCCCTTGGAGCCTGGGTGGGCTCCTGGGCAGTGGAGAGTAGAGGCCTGCTGGGCTATGGCCCTCTCTGGGGTGCCTGGCACTCTGGGGGCTTAGCAGCTGGCAGGTAAAGAGTTTGGGGATTTCAGGCTGGATAAGGGTTACCCCTATAGTTGGCCTGCCCCAGTTGTATACCTGGCCATATTTTGCGTCCAGCTTAGGCAGCATGGCCTTTCAGTTAGGACTATTAGGTCTAGGTTAGCCGGCCTCGCCTTTCGGTCCAAGGCGGGGGGGTTTACTGATTTTTTTCTGGTGACTTCCGCATTCGGAAGATGTGGGCGGGCTGGGAGAGGAGTCTCCTCCGATGCTCATCGGGTCCTGACGGTGCAGCAGCTGTCGCTGATTAGTCAGGCTTTGGACGGTCTGTGGGCCTCTCTGTACGAGGCCCGTCCTTTTAGGGCAGTGGCTTGTGTCAGGTTTGGTGGGGCCCTATGGGTTAACAAGGCCAGGGCCGTATCGCAGGCTGACGAGTCACTCCGTGCCTTTCATTTCATCCCTTTAGTCTAGCTGGGTTCTAGTTTCCAGGTTTTTTGGACAGGCCGGAATCGATCCCGCCGGCTATGGAACGTTCGTTCCGTATCGGCGCTGCCACTAGCGTGGAATTACGGTTTCTCGATACAGAGGATTTGGGGAAGTCGTCTGCTGGCAGTCAGTGGCCTGTTTTAGGGTACGAACGGCCAGCTGAGGGTCTGGGGTGAGTGTTAGGCCAGGTTTACCTTTTAGCCCTCTTCTATGCAACCCCGTCAGGACGAGACCGACGGTGTTGCTCTGGGGTCATGGAGCGTTTGGGATGGCCACTCAGCAACAAATACCGCCGGGGAGGGACCGAACTGTCAGCGGCAGATGGGTAGTTGTCGTCTGGCTGGGGGAGAAGGGGTGTGCGGTGGGAAAAGGTGTTTCTGCCGCTAGGGCTGGGAGGGCGGCATCCCATTGCTGCGCCCAGGTGGTTCTGGGAGGGCGGCATCTCATTGCTGCGCCCAGATAGGGCTGGGAGGGCGGCATCCCATTGCTGCGCCCAGTTGGTGCTGGGAGGGCGGCATCCCATTGCTGCGCCCAGTTGGTGCTGGGAGGGCGGCATCCCATTGCTGCGCCCAGTTGGTGCTGGGAGGGCGGCATCCCATTGCTGCGCCCAGTTGGTGTTGGGGGCGGCATCCCATTGCTGCACCCAGATGTGTACTGGGAGGGCGGCATCCCATTGCTGTACCCAGTTGGTGCTGGGTGGGCGGCATCCCATTGCTGCGCCCAGATAGTGCTGGGAGGGCGGCATCCCATTGCTGCGCCCAGATAGTGCTGGGAGGGCGGCATCCCATTGCTGCGCCCAGTTGGTGCTGGGAGGGCGGCATCCCATTGCTGTGCCCAGATGGTACTGGGAGGGCGGCATCCCATTGCTGCGCCCAGATGGTCCTGGGAGGGCAGCATTCCATTGCTGCGCCCAGGTGGTGCTGGGAGGGCGGCATCCCATTGCTGTGCCCCGATGGTCCTGGGAGGGCGGCATCCCTTTGCTGCGCCCAGGTGGTGGGTCTTGCACCTCGGTGGCAAGGACCCGTGTGGGCCTGGGCGTCTACTTTGGATCCATCAGGCTCGCGAAGACCTGTGGTGGCTTCGCACTGTGGGGCCCACCATGCAAGTGGTGTGGTCTGGATCCTCCCGAGGATCACTTGGTGGGACGCCATTTTCCTTAGGGCCCTTCACCGGGTTAGACTGGAGTCATTAAGGCCCTGGGTACGGTAGTCAGAGAGTTGGGTGGGGTGGTAGTGGCCCATCCCCTCATCACCATAGATCAGCTGTGGCTTTACCTGGCTGCTGGTCTTCCTCTGTCAGAACAGAGGAACACCATTTTTCTTACAGGACCTGCAGGGGTCTCTGCATGAGCTGGCGCAGTTAGAGGGGGGAGTTGGGGGGCCAAGATAGAGATCTGACCCCCGCTCCGTGGCAGGTTAGGGGCAGAAAACTGGGTGGTGGTTTAGCAACTGCATGTTCTCCCTTGGGCATCTTTGGGGATGATTGACAGGTCCTCTCCAAGCTTGTGGTGGAAGCGACCTGAGCAGTTGTGGAGAACCTGTCTTTGGGTCCCGCACCTTTAAGTCCCCTGTTAGGGGTTAGCCGGCGGGACCCCCCTCATGCAAGTGCATGGCAGGGTCTCAGGTGAGGGAGGGGTCCCTCACCTGGACTAGCATGGAGCTATGCCCATAAGTTGCCCAGGAAGTTTATCTGACGTCATTTTCCGCCCCGGAAGCAATTGTTTGACCCTGCAGGTCCATTGTGGGGTCATACTTAGGTATGTTAATTTATGCTAATTTAGTTGAATAAATTATGCTAATTTATGTTAATAAAAATGACCCAGTTAAAATCCAGCTCTTGTGTCCGTGTCGTTACTCCGTCTCTTCTGCAATAGCGCCAGTGGACTCACCCCGCTGGCGGCGTTTGCAGGAGGGTCAGGGAGACATCGGACTCCTGGTGGCCACCATCTTGGATCTCGGCTGAAGTCTCGCGAGGTGAGACTTCGGCCGAGAGTCATGCCAATCGTGGCCTGACTGCTGACGTGTCCGGGTGGGGCTTGCCGGCCCTATTTAAGGGCACGCAGGCCCGGGGCTAAGCCTGTCGCCCGGACTCAGCAGCAGAGCAGACACCCACCCGCCCTCCCTATTTTGCAGTGTGCTATTGTGGGTCGCCCTAGGGGGCCGAATGGGAATTTTTTTGTGGCTTTGCCTCTTAGCCGGGCCGTTTTTTCGCCCATTCCACACTGGGGAGATGGATGTGCGGTTAGGGGGTGCTTGCACCTGTTAGGCTAATTGGCTTACCTTTGGTCACTTGGGTTGGCAGATTAGGGGCAGAAAACTGGGTGGTGGTTTAGCAACTGCGTCCCTTGGGCATCTTTGGGGATGATTGACAGGTCCTCTCCAAGCTTGTGGTGGAAGCGACCTGAGCAGTTGTGGGGAACCTGTCTTTGGGTCCCGCACCTTTAAGTCCCCTGTTAGGGGTTAGCCGGCGGGACCCCCCTCATGCAAGTGCATGGCAGGGTCTCAGGTGAGGGAGGGGTCCCTCACCTGGACTAGCATGGAGCTACGCCCATAAGTTGCCCAGGAAGTTTATCTGACATCATTTTCCGCCCCGGAAGCAATTGTTTGACCCTGCAGGTCCATTGTGGGGGTCATACTTAGGTATGTTAATTTATGCTAATTTAGTTGAATAAATCATGCAAATTTATGTTAATAAAAATGACCCAGTTTAAATCCAGCTCTTGTGTCCGTGTCGTTACTCCGTTTCTTCTATAAAGTTCAACTCTTTTATTTAGTGACTTTAAGTTAGAAACATAGAAACATAGAAGACTGACGGCAGAAAAAGACTTCATGATCCATCTAGTCTGCCCTTATGCTATTTCCTGTATTTTATCTTAGGATGGATATGTTTATCCCAGGCATGTTTAAATTCAGTTACTGTGGTTTTACCAACCACGTCTGCTGGAAGTTTGTTCCAAGGATCTAATACTCTTTCAGCAAAATAATATTTTCTCATGTTGCTTTTGATCTTCCCCCCAACTAATTTCAGATTGTGTCCCCTTGTTATTTTGTTCACTTTCCTATTAAAAACACTTCCCTCCTGAACCTTATTTAACCCTTTAACATATTTTAAAGTTTCAATCATGTCCCCATTTTACTTCTGTCCTCCAGACTATACAGATTGAGTTCATTAAGTCTTTCCTGATACATTTATGCTTAAGACCTTCCACCATTCTTGTAGCCCGTCTTTGGACCCATTTAATTTTGTCAAAATCTTTTTGTACGTGAGGTCTCCAGAACTGAACACAGTATTCCAAATGTGGTCTCACCAGCGCTCTATATAGCGGGATCACAATCTCCCTCTTCCTGCTTGTTATACCTCTAGCTATGCAGCCAAGCATCCTACTTGCTTTTTCTACTGCCCGACCACCCTGCTCACTCATTTTGAGACTGTTAGAAATCACTACCTTTAAATCCTTCTCTTCTGAAGTTTTTGCAAACACAGAACTGTCAATACAATACTCAGATTGAGGATTCCTTTTCCCCAAGTGCATTATTTTACATTTGGAAGCATTAAACTGCAGTTTCCATTGCTTCGACTATTTATCTAGTAAAGCTAAATCATTTACCATATTGCAGACGCCTCCAGGAATATCAACCCTATTGCACACTTTAGAGTCATTGGCAAATAGGCAAACCTTCCCTACCAAACTTCCCCTATGTCACTCACAAACATATTAAAAAGAATAGAACCCAGAACAGACCCTTGTGGCACACCGCTTGTAACCTGTCTCTGCTCAGAATACTTGCCATTAACAATAACTTTTTGATGTCTACCCTTCAGCTAGCTGCAAATCCACTGAACTATCCAAAGATTAAGTCCAATCTTCACTAATTTATCTATCAGCTCTTTATGTGGAACCGTATCAAAGGCTTTGCTGAAGTCCAGATAGGCAATATCCACAGCACCAACCTTCATCCAATACCTTTGTGACATAGTCAAAGAAATCAATGAGATCATTTCTGACATGATTTGCCTTCAGTAAAGTCATGCTGATTTGGGTCCAATAAGTTATTGTTTTTAAGGTGCTGATTTATCCTCTTTTTGAGTAGATTCTCCATCATTTTAACTATAACTGATGTCAAGCTAACTGGCCTATAGTTACCAGCTACTTCTCTACTGCCCTTCTTGTGGATAGGCACAACATTGGCCATTCTCCAATCCTCAGGAAAATCTCCTGTTAACAGGGATTGGTTAAACAAATCAGTCAGGGGGGTAGCAATGACAAATCTGAGTTCTTTAAGAACTCTGGGGTAGATGCCAGCTGGACCAATTGCCTTATTTATCTTTAATTGTTCAAGTTCTTCTAAGACATCCGCTTCTAAGATCACTGGAGTTGAATCGGTACAGCTGGAAGCAATGCTATGTCCATCTATAGTATTATATTGTAAGGTGTCTTTTGAGAAAACTGAACAGAAGTAGCTATTGAAATGGTCAGCAATCTCCTTATTCCCATCAATGCATGTATTATTCCCGGTACTAAGCTTCGTGATACTGCAGTTTTTCTTCTTCCTATCACTAATATATCTGAAGAAGGTTTTATCCCCCTTCTTTACAGATTTGGCAATTTCTTCCTCTTTTGAGGCTTTAGCAGCATATATTATCTGTTTCGCCTCCTTCTGACTCATTTTATACACCTCTCTATCAGCTATACTTCCAGACTCTTTATACCTCCTATAGGAAGCCTTTTTATCCTTGACTATAGCCCTTACATCATTGCTAAACCATAGTGGTTTCTTCTTCCTTTTACCTTTAGTTATTTGCCTTACATACAGTCCAGTGGCTTATAAGATGGCCTTTTTTAATACAGTCCACTGGGTGCTCGCTCCTGCCATTCTATCCCTCCCCTTTAATTCATTATTTAAATATTCCCCATTGCATTAAAATTTGTTTTTCTGAAATCCAATACTTTGGTTGCAGTATAGGATTGCTCACAATCAGTTTTTACATCAAACCACAAACATAGATGGTCATTGCAACCTAAATTTCTCCCACCTTAACCTCTGAAACCCAATTCCCATTTGTAAAAACTAAATCTAGAATATTCTCCCCTCTAGTAGGTGTCTTAACCAGCTGGGCCAGAGCTGCTCCTGTAACGGCCTCTACTATATTCTACTATAAGTTATCTCTCAATGGCTTGCCTTGCATTAACAACAGCATGAGCAAGCAAATAACAGCTGACAGCTCTTTCATATACAAGCTGTTAGTATTCTGATTCTTTTTACCAATGTGTAAGACAGAGCATTTATTGGTTGAGATTTGAAGTTGCCAGTTGTTAGACCAATCATCTAAATGATCAAGGCCCTTTTGAAGGGTAGCAGCGTTATTGGTGGTGGTATTAAATAGTTTAACATCATCAGCAAAGGGAATACAGTTGCTTGTAATTTGGTCATAAAGAACGTTTATGTAGAGTATGAAGAGAGTTGGTCCTAAGACACTGCCTTGAGGGACTCCACTTTTGACAGGAGTCTCCGGAGAGGGGCAGCATACAAATCTAATAAATAATAATAATAATAATAACTTCCTATTTTGACCACTTGTTGTCTGTTATGCAAGAATGCTGTTAACCAATCATGCAGTGGTCCAGAGATGCCATGGGTTTTTAGTTTATGAAGCAGTTTGTCGTGAACTACAGAATAAAAGGCTTTAGAAAAGTTGATGTAAATTGCATCTATTGATTTACCCTGATCAATTTGAGTAGTCCATATGTTTTTGCAGTGTAAGAATTGTAGGTTACAGGATAGGGTTTTTTTCTGATGCCAAATTGTTTGTTGGAAAGTAGGTTATTAGTTTCAAGATGGAGTGTAATGGATTGGTTAATGATTGATTCCATAACTTTGCAAGTGACACAACCCAATGAAATTCATCAGTAATTTTCAACGTTACTAGGATCTCCTTTTTTGAAGATAGGAATGACTGTGGCTAGTGACCATAGTTTGGGTAAGGAGCTGGTTCTGAAGGATTTGTTAAAAATTATGTTTAGACGCTCAGCTAAGGTAGAGGAGAACTTTTTTATAAGTGAGTGCATTGACCATCAGGTCCAATTGATAGAGATGAATTTAAGTTGTGTAATGACTTTTTAACATTTTCTTCTATAAAATCGATTTATGCTAGATCATTGAAGTTGATTGAGGTGCGACTAGGAAATGATGGACAAGATCCATTACTGTTAACAAAGACTGAGCTGAAGTATGTGTTAAAGAGGTTTGCTTTAAAAGTTTTGTCATTGTAGTCTTTATTGTTTGGTCCTTTAATTGGAGGGAGGGATCTGGAGTCTTTGAGTTTATTGTTTACAAAATTATAGAATGCATGAGTGGACTTTGTACATAGAAGGTTTTTTTCTTGATCAATGTGATAACTAACCCTGGAACACTTTGAGCAATTTCAACCAAATTTGGTATACATATGATTTACTATCTGTTGAAAAATACTATGGGGTGAGACACCTCTAGTATCCCTAGGGGTCACCTTTCATAACAATGGTAATGTTCTGTACACTGAATCTAGCTCAGCGGTTGTGTTCTGTATACTGAGCCTAGCTCAGAGTTTTTCATAGACCTTCATCACATAGTAGGCTTATGAAGGGAGCCTGATTAGGCCAGTACAAAGTCCTTTGATTGAGCGTAGCACAACTTAAGTAGAACACCCACCTACACCTCACTGTGGTGGCCCGATCTTGCAGGGAATAGCTCTAGCCTGTATTTCCAGGATCATCCTTCACTCAGGCTAGGCTTCCCTCACTCAATAGGCCTACAAAGGGAAAGGAGCCTGATTTGATCACTATAGAGACCTTTGATTTAGCATGCCATGGCCTAAGAACATTATCTCCACCCACCTCAAAGCTTTGGCCCATGTTCACAAGATCGTCCTTCATCCCAACTCATCGCATGAAGAGCGTGACCATCCCAACTGAGGCAAAACAGGTATGGAGGCCAGAGAGGAGACCGATTTCAGCAGGGGTGGAGGATGCACAACATGGGCCAGCCTAGGTATTTATGTTCTAATCCTAGACCTAGTTTGAGAAAATGGTAAAATGGGTGGTGGAAGAGGCAAGGCGTGGCACTTGTAAATCCCCCAGCTGTCCATAGGTTCTGTAGCTAGGATGTGAATAAAGTCCTTATACTTTTAAAACCCTGTAAATAAAATTGCTTTTATTAGTAATTCATTTATTTTCCTGTCTAGTAGAAGACTGGGATAAATCTTAATCAGCTAGTTTAATACATAATTGTTTCATGATGATAAGAGGAATTTGAATACAATGAAAACCTAGGTGAAATTTTCACTTTCACTTTTCATTTCTACAGAAACAGGACAAATTACAAGGAACAAATTTCAGCATTTTTTTCTGCATACATGTTTGCAATACTGCACTATCCTTTGCAATTTTAAATCAAATCAATAAATAAATCAAAATCGTTACCTTTATTTAAAGACATCAATAAACAGCTAAACATTCCAAGATCTAAAGAGACAGGTTAGGGGCATGATAACTTCTTAAGAACAACTTTTGTTATTGGCTTAAGATTTTTATGAACTTTATCCTACCTACAGCATTTGGTATCACCATAGACCTAGAGACACAAACTTATTCTTTTGGTTTGCTGACGTATTACATGGCATTGCTTTGTGCTGAAGATTCTGACCTTTATTAACTTAAGCACATTCAATCCTCATTGCTGATCTGTCAAACATGGCACATTGTCATGCAGAGATTTTGCAGTAATATATTGAAACAGCTCAAAAAGTAACTTATGACTTTTTTAAAAAGAAGCTTATAGTGTTTTCAATGCAATTCACAACCATCTAGTAAATGTAATCCATAAATTAATTATAATACATATAGTGTAGCTAATTATAAAGGCAAATATTATACATTACATGGGAAGTGAATCTTTAAATGCAATATATTATTTTAAGTAATAGTAGTTTTAAAAAAACCTGACAACATCCTTCAACATTTCAATTTTAACAAGGCACCAAATATAAAATATAGAACATAGCATAAAATATGTTGATTGTAATTCAAGAGATCTGTGTATGCTAAGAACAGAATACAGCTTTGATTAAAAGAAAAGTTATTCAGATGCATATTTCATATTTTATAAAATGGACAATTTTTATTTCTTCCAGCTGATGTTAGATATTCAAGATTACTATGCATTTTTCACTTTATATTTGAAACTCAATCAGTGAGTTATGTGATTTGCCTCCTACCTAAATTTATGATTTTGAAAAAAGCCAAGTTGATTCAGACTTAAATAAACTGCAGATAAATATCTCACTCCCACTTTTTCAATATAAGACCTGAGCTCTGAACTTATATCTGAATTTAGAAATCAAAATAGTCATGCTGCTACCTGTCTCTGCAGGCAGAAATCTGGGGTGAAAAGATTGCTCACATTTGATCTAAAGGTACCTACATATTAATTCCAGATTCTAAAAATATTAAAAAATCAGTTGGTTATTAAGAAACATTTTAGTTTTATTCCCATTTCTCAATACCAAATCAAGTTTGCAAAAATACAAAATGTAGTACTGTTAGTTTTACCAACATTTGGGAAGGAAAATTTGAATTGGAATAGGTATCTCCTTTGCTTAGCTTCATGTTATATAGTGTTTTATACAAGTAATCTCAATTTATGACAGTCTGTTTAACAATGGTTCAAAAGTATGACAGTCTTGGAAAAATTATTCATGACATCTCATATGTGACATTGCACCTTAAAAGCTCACAGTTCATGCTCTTGGCAACCAGCTCACATTTATGACTGATATGAGCATCCTGTGGTTCTGTGATCAGGATTTGCAACCTTTCCAGTTGGTTTCTAACAAGCAACATCAACTGGAGAAGCCAGATTCACTTCATGATGGTATGATTCATTTGATGATCATAGTAAAATATTTGTAAAATTGGATCTGGTTATGTGATGACACACTTTAAGACTACCCTGACTTATGACAGAAATTCTGGACTGTGACAGTAGATTGAGGACTACCTGTTTTACCACAAAATGGTTAAGTATCTAAAACAGAATTAGCAAATATTTGATTTAATCAAGAGAAGGTTATGCTTGGTTTGTTTTACCCTCTATTTGGTGGGGCGTCTTTATAAAGCACATTCTCCATTCAAAACTCTTGGGACATAGACAATCCTTTTTTTAAAAAAAAAGTGTCATCTCTATTTGTTATAGATAAATATTCCTCAATCTTGATTGTTCTATTATTATTATTAATATTTTTTGCAGAATTAAACAAAGTATTCCAAATACAAGATAAGTACTTTGCAAACTCCATTAGGATAAGACCATTAATAAGAGGTGTGAGTAAATCTGGATTAAAGTCTTGATAGGCTGTTTAGAACTCTCCAGCAGTTGGAACCTAAATGTAGACTTCCTTTAAGAAGGAAGATGCTACATGCTAGCTGGCTTTGAAGTGGTCCACCAACTGTCCATCTCTTGGGAGTTATGTGGTTGGCAAAAGAGTTATGAGACACATTTGTATTATGTAATGTATTCCTGACTATTATTTGAAATTTGTCTAATAATATTTTATAGTTTACATATATTGCCATAAAATAAAACTTTAGGTATTCAACCTCTGATTCACTTATTCTCCATCCAGAATAAAGTCTGGTTCAAGCAAGCAGGTCTTGGAACAGAGAAACAACGAGGGAAAAATGAAGGCTGAAAAGTTAAGAGAGCTTGGGGCCTACATGTTCATATGCATGAATTTTGAATATTTTTAATGAAATAGTAATTTTGTTTTGTTTCTTCTCCCTAGGGTGGCATAAGTAGAATTCTTTAGAGTCTATTTTTTTCCCCAGTCATTGTCAATTCATTTTCTCTCTTAAATTTTTTAGGCTTTTTCTTTACGTTTCCTCAGTGTCACAGCAGCATAATTTATGAACTGCTTTCTCAGTTCTTTTAATTAATCACTGTCTGAAGTGCTGCCCAAGCACAAGATACTTAGTACAAGATAGTTATTCTTTAAGTGAAAAACTGACATTCAAGGTTTATCATTTTAAAAGCTCTACACCAATTTCAGTGAAATATGACATAATTTTTTCTTTTCATCGTAACAGTCTAGCTTGCTTACAATTTCATTATAGGCTGTTATAAAACACAAAATATTTGTTATATAGTGGTTAAGACACAGGTTAGAACCTGTTGTTAAGTTGTAGTCCCACCTTAGGCAATAAAGCTTTCTGGATAACTGAGACAGTCTCTCTCAGCCCAACTCACCCCACAGGGTTATGGGGAAAATGGGAAGAGAAAGAAATCATGTATGTTCCTCCATGAAGTTATGTATGCATGCATGTATGTACGTATTTGTTTGTTTATTTATTTATTTGTTTGTTTGTAAGTAAGTAAGTAAGTAAGTAAGTAAGTAAGTAAGTAAGTAAGTAAGTAAGTAAATAAGTGAGCCAGCCAGCCATTCATTTAAAGCATCCCATGCTAGTCCACCCAGAAACTTAAACTAGGATCCATACTGTTGTTACACTAATTTAGGGTCAATATTCCATTGCAGGAGAGATGGAGTAACGACACGGACACAAGAGCTGGATTTTAACTGGGTCATTTTTATTAATAATAAAATTAGCATAATTTATTTAATTAAATTAGCATAAATTAACATACCAAACTATGACCCAAACAATGGACCTGCAGGGTCAAACAAATACTTCCGGGGCGGAAAATGACGTCAGATGAACTTCCTGGGCAACTAATGGGCGTAGCTCGATGCTAGTCCAGGTGAGGGACCCCTCCCTCACCTGAGACCATGCCATGCACTTGCATGAGGGGGGTCCAGCCGGCTAACCCCTAACAGGGGACTTAAAGGTACGGGACCCAAAGACAGGTTCCCCCCAACTGCTCAGGTCGCTTTCACCACAAGCTTGGAGAGAACCTGTCAATCATCCCCAAAGATGCCCAAGGGAGAACGCGCAGTTGATAAACCACCACCCAGTTTTCCGCCCCTAACCTGCCTACCCAAATGACCAAAGGTAAGCCAATTAGCCTAACAGGTGCAAGCACCCCCTAACCGCACATCCATCTCCCCAGTGTGGAATGGGCGAAAAAACGGCCCGGCTAACAGGCAAAGCCGCAAAAAATTCCAATTCGGCCCCCCTAGGGGCGACCCACAATAGCACACTGCAAAATAGGGAGGGCGGGTGGGTGTCTGCTCAGGGCAAATGGTCCGGGCGAAAAGGCTGAGCCTGGGCCTACACGCCCTTAAATAGGGCCGGCAAGCCCCACCCGGACCTATCAGCAGTCAGGCCTTGTTGGCCCGACTCTCGGGCGAAGGTTTGCCTCGCGAGACTTCGCCCGAGCACCAAGATGGCGGCCGCCAGGGGTCCGGTGTCTTCCCGGCCCTCCCGCAAATGCTGCCGGCGGGTAAGTCCGCCGGCGCTATTGCAGGAGAGACGGAGTAACGACACGGACACAAGAGCTGGATTTTAACTGGGTCATTTTTATTAATAATAAAATTAGCATAATTTATTTAATTAAATTAGCATAAATTAACATACCAAACTATGACCCGAACAATGGACCTGCAGGGTCAAACAAATACTTCCGGGGCGGAAAATGATGTCAGATAAACTTCCTGGGCAACTCGATTCTAGTCCAGGTGAGGGACCCCTCCCTCACCTGAGACCATGCCATGCACTTGCATGAGGGGGGTCCATCCGGCTAACCCCTAACAGTGGACTTAAAGGTGCGGGACCCAAAGACAGGTTCCCCCCAACTGCTCAGGTCGCTTCTACCACAAGCTTGGAGAGAACCTGTCAATCATCCCCAAAGATGCCCAAGGGAGAACGCGCAGTTGCTAAACCACCACCCAGTTTTCCACCCCTAACCTGCCATGGAGCGGGGGTCAGATCTCTATCTTGGCCCCCCGACTCCCCCTCTAGCTGCGCCAGCTCACGCAGAGACCGCTGCAGGTCCTGTAAGAAAATGGCGTTCCCCTGTTCTGACAGGTGAACGCCGTCGGCCCGGTAAAGCCACGGCTGATCTACAGTAATGAGGGCATGGGCCACTACAACCCCACCTAATTCCCTGACTATTCTGCCCAGGGCCTTATTTACTCTATGCCTGACCTGGTGAATGGCCCTAAGGGAAATGGCGTCCCTCCACACGATCCTCGGGAGGATCTCTGACCATACCACTTGCGTGTTGGGCCACACAGAGCAAAGCCGCCGCAGGTCGGCTCGGCCTGGATGATCAATGGTAGACCCCCAAGCAGGCACAGGTCATTGCCACCGAGGTGCAAGACCAGCCATCTGGGTGCAGCAATGGGATGCCGCCCTCCCAGTCCAACCTGGGCGTGACCCTGGGAAGCCGCCCGCCCAGTACCGCTGGGTGCAGCCGTGGGATGCTGCCCCCCCAGCAACGCCGGCAGGAGTCCCTCCCACTGCATACCTCTTTGGCCCATCCAAACGACCTTGACCCACCGTCCCAATGACAACTGGGTCCTGATGGCGCTTCTGGCTGCTGAGCAGCCGGCCCAAAATATCATGCTGTGGCCACACAGCAGCGCCGTTGGTTTCGTGTTGGCATGGGGACCTGGAAGAGGACACACAGAGAGGTTACCTAGCCTAAGCCCTGCCTAGAATCCTCAGCGGGCCTAACATAACCCTAATATGCCGCTGACCGCCAGCGGCCGATCTCCCGAATCCACTGGGCCGGGAAACCAGAAAGTGCCGCACTAGTGGCGCCGCCGATACGGAACGAATGCGTTCCATAACCGGCGGGATCCATGCCTACCTGAGCCATTGCCCTGGACACTAACGCCCAAAATTGATAATGAGTCAAAGGGGTACCGTCCAGATGCTTAAAAAGGTACCCTTGCCCTGACCCACGTAAACTACAGTAATGCTGCAAGGCGGCCACCGGACACACAGACTGGTCGGCGGCCGCGCTTAGCTCAATACAAACCCCTCTGTGCAGCTGATCTGTCTTAGAATGCCTTACTACAAGGGATAACCCCCCCCCCTGCCTGAAGGCTAGATCAGCATACTGGAAGGCACGGAGCGACGTGTCAGCTTGAGAAGAGGCCATGGCCTCACTGCCCCTGAGGGCCCCAAAAAACATGACACAAGTTGCTGCCCTAAAAAGACGGGCCTCATACAAGGAGGCACACAGACTGTCTAAAGCCTGATTTATCAGGGACAGCTGCTGAACCGTCAGGACCTGGCGAGTGTCACAAGGGGCTCCCAGTCGCTCCCTCACCCAGCCTTCCAGCATCTTCCGAATGCGGAAGTCACCAGAAAAATCCCTAAACCCCCCCGCCTTGGACAGAAAGGCAAGGCTGGCTAACCTGGACCTAATAGTCCTAACTGAAAGGCCACGCTGCCTAAGCTGGACACAAAATTCCGCCAGGTGCTCAACAGGGACAGGCCAACTACGGGGGTAACCCCTATCCTGCCTGAAATCCCCAAACTCCTTACCTGCACGCTGGTAAGCCCACAGGGTGCCCAGTGCTACCGAGAGGGTGATAGCCCTGGAGGCCTCGTCTCTACACCGCTCGGGAGCCTGCCCAGGCTCCAAAGGTGGTCTGGGAATGCCTCTGGCGACTCTCGGGCCCACGGGGCCAGGGTCCGAAACCTGGACAACTGACCACGGGACAAGGCGTCAGCAACCCCGTTATCTAGCCCGGGGACATGCCTAGTCAAAAACAACGTGTTTAGGGACAAGGACCTGTGCACAAAATGGCAGACAAGCCACATGACCCTGTTGCTCTTAGAGGACAGGGCGTTCACAACATGGACAACCGCTAGGTTGTCACACCAAAAATGCACAGTCTTGTCCCTAAACTGCTCCCCCCAAAGCTCTAGGGCCACTATCAAGGGGACAAGCTCCAAAAAAGTCAAATCCTTAACCAGTGAAGAGGCACTCCATTCCGGAGGCCAGACTGACTAGCACCACTGGTCACCTAACACTACCCCAAAACCACAAGTCCCTGCAGCGTCGGAGCAGAGCTGCAACTCAGCTTCCAAAAGAAGCTCGTGCCTCCAAAAAGACAGCCCATTAAATTGGTCTAAAAACTCCCGCCACACGCAGAGGTCAGCCCTGACCCCTGCACATAAGCGGGTACGATGATGGGGCAAACGAAGCCCCTTCATCGCAGTATATAACCTCCTAGAAAAGGCCCTGCCTGGCACCACAACCCAGCAGGCAAAATTAAGTATACCAGCTAGTTCCTGGAGCTGCCGAAGAGTGACCTTCCTGCAGCCCAGAACCGTATCGAGCTTATCCCTGATTTTAATCAATTTGTCCAGGGGCAATCTGGAAGATTGCTCCTCTGAGTCCAATTCAATGCCGAGGAAGGTAATCTTGGTGGCGAGGCCTTCAGTCTTCTCAGAGGCTAAAGGCACCCCCAACTGAGCACAAAGGGCTTCGAAGTCCCGCATAAGAGCAAAGCATTGCTCCGAACACACAGGCCCCGCCACCAAGAAATCATCAAGGTAGTGAACGACCGAACCCAGACCACTGCGCCTCCTGAGCGCCCACTCCAGAAAGGTGCTAAAGCTCTCGAAAAGAGAGCACGAGACAGAGCAACCCATGGGTAAAGCCCTGTCTACATAAAAACCACCTTCGAAATGGAAGCCCAACAGTTCGAAGTCGTCTGGGTGTATGGGGAGGAGCCGGAATGCCAACTTAATGTCGCATTTACCCATAAGGGCTCCAACCCCACACTTCCTAACCATGGCCATGGCCGCATCAAAGGATGTGTACCGGACTGAACAAAGTTCGTCAGGAATGAAATCATTCACTGACTCCCCTTTAGGAAAAGACAAGTGGTGAATCAACCTAAATTCACCGCTCGCCTTTTTGGGGACCACCCCCAATGGGGATACTCTAAGATTCGGGAAGGGCGGCTCCAGGAAAGGCCCGAGGACCCTGCCCTCGGCCACCTCCCTCCGAATCTTATCCCTAACAATGTCTTCATGTCCCACAACCGATCTAAGGTTGTCGGACATGAAGGCTTGCCTAACCCCCACATAAGGGATCCTGAATCCCTTGGAGAAACCTAGCAAGAGAGCAGCCGCTCTCGAGCGAGGGTGGTAGTCAATCAACCAACCCTCAAGTGCTTTTAAATTAATTGGGCTGGGCCCCTTTTCCCCCAGCAGGTGGGGGAGGTTTCCCTGGACCCCCACCCTTCTTTTCTGCCCCCTTCTTGGGGCGGGGGCACACAGAAGAGGCATGGGTCCCCCCACAATTCCTGCATGCATGTTTATACTTGCAAAAGGGATGAAAACATGCCCCCTTTGCAGCAAACTCATGACACACAGGGGAGGCTCCCTTCCCCGCTCCCCCCGTAGCCGCCTTGGCTGGTGTGGAAGCCGCGGGCTCCTCCTCCATGAAATGACCGCTATCGGTCCTGTCGCACCCTTCCTTGCCGGACATATATGTGGCCTGGAACCATAGATCCGGCACCACCATATCCCAGGGTAAGTCCGCCGGCGCTATTTTAGCATAGCAAATATGATATCTAATACGATCTGTTTATGATACAGTCTTTTACTCTCTTCATAGCAGAGAAACAATACTTAGATATTTTGTATCCAACAGATATTTTTTAACCCTAACCACAAGAGTACATAACCCATACTATACTATAACTGGTCTGTCATCAAAATTAAATTGCAATTAAATGTGACATAATCAACTTTTGCTTAAAATTATTGTATTGTCTGACACCCTCCTGTGAACTTGATTAGAAAGCAAACCGTACACACAAGAGTAAATTAGTTTGTAGTGATCTGGAGATACAAAAGGTTTGGATTCCAACTAAAACTCAGTTAAAGCTTCTGCTTGAAGCTTCCCTGTTCTGCTAGACAGGGAAGATGCACTTCTTATCTTATTATCTTCTCTCTCTTTCTCTGACTTTTGCAGACAAAAGTCTATGTCTTTCCCTAAAAGTATATTCTAAAGATGAAAGTCTTGACATTTAATGGTAAGCAGAAAATCAGTAAAAACCCTTTCTACCTGTTTGCACCAGAATAATTTTCTATTAAATGTTTACTCCTTTTAAAATTGGTAAGAACTTTTCATTTACAAAATGATATACCTGGCATATAATTTTATCTTTATCTTCCAGATTGCCATAAGAGACTTGGGTGTGCTCCTACTTTTAATTCTGTTTGGGAATAAGATACAAAGTAAATGCAACTTTTCCTACCTTTCCTACCTTTCCTTTCTCTTACTGAGAACTGCTGCCCTTCTCTTCATATGACATAAACAGGAAGAAAAGGGAAGGAAAAAATAAACCTATTTGCCTTTTTAGAATGAATTTAAAGGAATATATATTTTCCTAATGCTAGATTCTGATAAAACTATTGGAGAGTATTTTCTAATACTTTAGCATTGGCATTTAGACTTATATAACACTTCACAGTGCTTTATAATCCAATAATCTGGGTTCTCACTTTACCAACCTTGGAAGGATGGAAGGATGAGTCAATCTTCAGCCTACTGAGATTCAATCTACCAAGCTGCAGATTGGTGATCAGTAGAAGTAGCTTGCAGTACTGCACTCTAACCAATGCATCACCGAGGCTCTATACCAGCTCTGAATGAACCAGGTAACTATTGTTAATAACCAGATCATTGCCTTATTATTATAGCTTTTACAATACATTTCATTGTTATGCTCAGTTATAATGTTCCCTTCTCTTTTATTTACTTATCTTGTCTTTCTCTTTGGCATGTCTCCACTGTAACTATCTGAGGAACAAAGCTCAAACAAATTTACAAATTGTTTTCTTCCATACATTTTCCCACCTTAAAGTAGGAAATATGGCACTCATAGTAATCCATATATGTCATGCTGCATGCTGTGATCAAATAGTAATTAGGTTCAAAATATTTAGTTCAATTGCTTTGAAAGGTATGCTTATATTGATAAAAGAATGAGTTATACCAAAGTAATGCTTAGTATAAAATATTGATTAAAAGGTGGAGACATAAGCTTGCTATTTAAGTTGTCTTAATATTTCTATTACTTTATTGATTAGTCAGCTGACCATATCAAAGCATGTTCTGATAAAATTGATAAAACAATGATAAAGGAGTGAGATACACTGCATAAAGTAAAGTAAAATGCAAAAATATATAATAAAATGAATTTTAAACCATAAAAGCAACCTCTGCTTAAGTGAATTCATCACCTTTGTGTGCAATCCTGATGTTTTCTAAAAAACAGTTCTCGATTTGTTATGCCGGGCTTCATGTTACAAGCCCCAATTAAGTCAGAAATGTAAATTCAAACACACACGCTGTTATAAAGTATACAGAAATGCAGTTTATCCAAAATAAAGCTGTGCATATGCACTTTAAACTGAGCAAATTAGCTCACACACAGATAACAGTCCTTGAAAGCTGCGAGAGACAAAAAACAAACAGAGAAGATAAGGGCAGCTGTGAACAGCCAAACCTCTTCGAGCAAGGCCACAAGATTTACTTAGCTGTGAAATCCCAAAAATGTCTGTGAAAGTCCAGAAACAAAGCAAACACGACATATCCTTCTCCAAACGGATAAACTCCCACATGCGCTCTCTGCAATGCTGGTAATTTATCAGCAACCCCATTAGCCTAATTGCCTCAGCCATAGGTGTTCTCCTTATCTCCGATGATACCTATGCAATTGGTCCCTTCTAGCCATGAACTTGTGCATTCTGGCATCTATCCACCGATCTTCCGAGTCAGAGTCTGATGTCCCACTAATGGGGTCATTAACTAACGGTCTGGATCCATCTCTCTATCTGATTCTTCCCCAGCATCTGACCTTGGCAAGGAATCCTCGCTGTCCGAAGCTGATGGCAGTAAGACAAGTTTCTGGGAACCTGAGGACTCTCCTAAGCCAACATCCCAATTCCTCGTTACAGGAGCTGGCCCAGAGCCAACCACAACACTATTGGAGAATTTTGAGTATAAAATTAACAGCACTATTAAACTCATAGAATCTGGCTGCTCAAATCTTGCTCTGGTAAAGGCTATCCTATAATATTGAGTCAAACTCATTGTCAAGAATATTTCTGTTTGGAAGGTCATTTTTTGGCCAGCCATTTCAATATTTTTTTGTTTTAAATGGTTCAGTAGTGGTTTGGGTATTAAGATCTAACATTCTCTGAATATATTCTTAGCCTAATGACCCATGTTCTCCCAGGCCATTAGGTAGCCTGTCAGGTTCCATTGAGAAGCACCTCAACAAAAAAATTAATGGTTAAACTGTAGATAGAGTAGGTGTCTGTTTCAATTCTTATACCCACTGCAGATATATTCCTATTGGTCCCTAGCAGAGTTCTTAATGATTTTGTTTAAATAAAGGAGCTTCTCATAGGTCTGATCTGCACTAGGTTAATCTTGGTAAGATTTTGTCTTGAAAACTTCTAAAATGGGGAGCAGAGTCCTTGTGTGATTATAATTGGTTAAAGAAATTAGCATTTTAAAGCTTGTTTTTGCCTTTATACAATTTATCTAAATATGAGAAAGAAACTTTGTTCTATAGGTTGCCACCAAGTACAATTGTATTTTGACTGTCTTTTCCCAAAACCATTGCTTTGGATTTTGTCTTGTTGATATTAAAAATAAAAAAATAAGAATAGAAGGACAATAAGTACAACACTTCCTCATCAATATTTTCAGGCCTACTTGGGAGTAGGCCATCACAAACCACGTCATCACTATACAAAAGGATATTAATATGTCTGTTAAAGATTTTAGGCTTGTGTACAGCTAAAAAGTGGAAAAATCCTAAGAAGTCGTTGACATAAAAATTAAACCATACTTACTTGACCCTTAGGTCAGATTGAGTAATCACAGTGTAGATATAGTTATAGTAGAAATGCTATCATTATGAAGAGTTAATGTTTAGAATCCTTGTCTACTATTTATGAATGCAGTTAGTCTTGTGTCCTGAACTATGAGTTCATAGTTCAGGACACATACATACATACATATATATATATATTTCTCTTGGCCTTTTGGTCTCTGGCAAACAGTGCTTCTCCCTTCATCTGTTTGGTCTTTCAGTGTCTTCTGCTGGACAAAAGAAAACAAAGATAAAAAGGAGAGAATTATGTGTGTGTGTAAGGGATAACTTCCACTCCTGAGGAAATAGGGCATAAAGCTTACATCTTAAAATCTTAAATCTTTTTTTTTCTTTTGCAATGCTGAAAGAGCAGCAAAGAAGGAAACATCTGGCTTATAAAGAGAACAAAAATTGTGGATTTTGCTGCACAATTCTAGCAACATTCCACCTCCCCTAAGAAAAAGTTATCTTCATTCTGTAATATGAGTTCAAAACGTCAAAGCATGTTTATGTGTTTCTACATTAAATTCAAGAGACTCAACTTACTGTCAGTTTGTGCTAGAATTGTAAGCTACACTTTGTTTTTTTTTATTGTTCAAGAAATTATTTTTAACTAACCCACTCCCCAAATCTTCAATATTCTTAAGCAGAATTTTAAACAAAGAAAGGGGGACAGAGATAGGAGAAAAAAATACCCAAATTCCCAAAACTATTATAGTGAGTATTCATTTTCAGTACTTGATAGTTTAAAATTTTTAGAGTTTGCTCCTTGACCTGGTTATATCACTGCTGGCATAGTATGCATACATTATTGTACAGTTGTATTATATTTTACATCATAAGCTATAGAGAAAAATAACTTGCTCACTAGTAATATTACAGAGAGTAATAATAAAATTTATTTTGTTATTTAATTGTGAAAATAGCAACAGCATTTAGGCTTATATACTGCTTCATAGTGCTTTTACAGCCCCCTCTAAGCAGTTTACAGAATAAGCATATTGCTCCCCCCTCCCCCCCCCCAACAATCTGGGTCCCCATTTTACCACCATGGAAGGCTGAGTCAAATAATGGTAAAATGGTAAGGCCTCACGAAATAGTTGAGCAATCTTTTTATTGGTCATTTTCACATAGGTTATTCATAGTGTCTTGTAGTATCTACCAGCCATTTTTGAGGGAGATTTTAAGCTTAGCTACATATCTGTTATATTAGTATAAGCATAGCTGAACAATTTTCAAACATGTTATAAATTATTAGTAAGCAAATGGCCATGGTCCAACCTTTGATCATGGTCTGACCTTTGATCATCTAGACTAGTCTTCTCTCTTAATTCTGTGCCATATTGGACAGAGGTTTCTGTCTGGGGCCTTCTGTGTATTTTTCTCATTGTGTCACATGGTACTTTATATATTAAGACACACGTTTGCCTGTCTTCAAGTATTAGATTCCATAAAAATTAATCTTAGGGGACAAATAATGATATAATTAAATGTCTTAAAGAGAGATATTCTGTCTTTTCTAATTGTCTCATACAGACAGTCCTTGAATTCTGGCTGTAATAAGTCCCAAATTTCTTTTTGTTAAAGCGAGACACTTGTTAAGTGAATTTTGCCTCATTTTACAACTTTTCTTGCCATAGTTGTTAAGTGAATCTGGCTTCCTCATCAATGTTGCTTGTGAGAAGTTTGCAAAAGGTGATCACATGACCCCAGGACATAAAAATGAGTCAATTACCTTGGGGATGCTGCTAAGTGTAAAAAAGAACTGACATATCCCTTTTGCCAGTGCTGTTACACCTTTGAATGTTGCAAGTTTAGGACTGTGTATAATATATACAACTACTGACTGAATTTTTAAATTCCAAGCAATGAAGAAATTTAAAAATATATCACAATTTTAAGGGTTAAAAAGGCATCAGGCAAACACATGTGTGTGTGTGTGTGTGTGTATCTCTCTGTGTGTATGTGTGTGGAGAGAGAGAGAGAGAGTTTTGTCAAGTCACTGTGTTATACTTAAATATGGGAGGAGCATACAGTTTCCTTTTTGTCTCCTTTTCCCCAGTAAGAGTACGGTTGGCTGATGAGAGCAAATAAGCCTGGCATATTACAGGCTTTTCCCATGTAAGCTTGATAGAATCTTGGTGACATTTCAAGGAGGTCCCACTCATTATCTTCAGGCTGATGCCTTTGGCTCTGTGCTTGGGTGGACAAAGCATGGTAACAGCACAGCCAACCATCCCGTTTGCAGCAACTGAACCAGCACTCCAAACTCCCCACCAGTATTTATAGAGAGATGGCACTCTCTCACACTTTGTTCACCCAAGCACAGAGCCAAAAGAACTAGCCTGAAGATGATGAGTGGGACCTCGTCAAAATGTTGCCAAGATTTTATCAACCTTACACTGGAAAAGACCCAAATATGCCAAGACCTACATCTTTATGGTCTGAAAGATGAGGTGAATTTGGATAAGCCAATACTGAAGGCATGTTATACAGTTTGAACTAAACTCAAATAATTTCATTAATATTTTTTGGGATGATGCAGATGGATATGTTTTTCTAGCCCATGAACTTTAAAAAAAATCTATATAGTCATGTATTTAGTCAACAACTATTTCTAAACCAGAGAATGTCATTATTATAAATAGATTTAGTAAGAATGCTGACATTAATCTGATTTGAATCTTCAATTCATTTACTAGGCTTGATACTTAGCATTCTTAGCATGCCTGAGAGAAGATAGAAGACCACTATGCCTAGGATCCTACACCCAAAGTTTATCAAAGTAATGCTCTGATGCAAAGTGGTTATATCTGAGTCTTCTGTTGACTTAGTAGACAAAAAAAGGGAAAAAAATTGTATTTTTTCTCAGACTGCAGATTGAAGAAAATATTCCAGAAGGATCAACCTTCCAGATAGGGAAGAGAAGAAGAGATAGGGAGATCTCTTGACTGTCTACCCACAGTCTTAACAATAGTCAGTAGAAGGAAACCTGCAGTGTACTTACTTCAGGAGCTGTCCCTATGATAAAACTTCACAGGAAACAAAAGAGAAAAAAGTGCTACCAAACTAAAACATGAAGGTCTCTCTTGTTCTCTCTTTTTCTCTCTCTCTCTCTCTCATTCTCTCTTTCTCTCTGTGTGTGTGTGTGTGTGTGTGTGTGTGTGTGTGTTGAAGAACTGTTTGAACTGAACCACATTCATGGAGCTTAGTTTTGTTTTGGTTTCTTCCCCCAAAGTTTGAAAACTGTTCTGTCGGGCTCTCTGGTAGAATCCTCCCAAAAATTCACAGGTACAAATTTCAGACACACACACGTTTGAAAATTCAAAGTTCTTTATAATGAAAATTCACTTAAACTAAGCCCTCTTTTGGAATAGCAAAGAGCACTCGTCTCCAAACAAACTGGTAATTTGTACAAGTCCCTTATCAGTTCTGTGATACTTAGCTTGCAGCTGTGAGGCAATTCACAGTCCTTCTTCTTTCACAAAGTGAAACACACTTTGCTCTTGTTTAGTTTCAAAGTGGGGAAAAATCAGCACACAAAAAGTCAAAGTCAGTAAAGCAGTCATGAAAAACAATGATCAGATAATCCTCCACAATGGCCAAACCCACAGGCTGCTATTTATAGCAGCCTCACTAATTACCAGCCCCACCCAACCACAGGTGGCCTCATTTTCTTTGATAATAATCTCTCAGTTGTTGTTGCCTGTGCATCGCTCTCCGCATGCGTGGCTGTATCATTAACTCTTGTTCTGAATCCAAGGAGGAGCTAGATAATTTATCTCATTCTGAGCTGTCTGCCACACTCTCCTCCTCCCTGTCACTCATGTCTTCTTGGTCAGAGGAGCCTTCATCAGCAGATTCCACCAGGGCAAAACAGGCCTGCAGCATGTGGATGTCTCCCCCACATCCACAGTCCTTGGGGCAGGAGCAGGGCCAGAGCTAACCACAACAAAAACCAATTGAACTCCTATAAAGATTTGATAAGGAAGCTTTCTGCAGAGAGAAAAAAGGACAGATGTCACTTGTCTCCTCTTGGCCTTTATAACTGGACAGGATGCATGGCCCCAAATAAAATCTGACTACAGGATCCTAGCAAAGGATATTCAAATGTAGAGACCAATACCTTTCTTTTTATTAATAACAAAAAAACCCCATCCCAGCTTGTTTTTTTCAACAAGAGCTTGAGGCCCCTTAAATAAGGCAACATTTTTCTAAAGTAAATACTGTCATTATATAAAAAAACCAGTGCTTTTTAAAGAACATAAATAATTAAAGCGGTGTTATTGGGGAGGGGTGAATAATAAGGGGATTACAAAGATATTCTACTCAGCACAGCTAAGTCTTCATTGCCTAGAGTTACATGTTCACAGCAGTAGGTAACATTTATTATGTCTTCATACAACTGCTCTCTTATTTTAAGCTCAGAAATAAAATGATAAGGCACAAAAAAGATGTCACTACAATACCTTCGTCATCAGAAGCAGAGCTTCATCCAGAACCCATAGTTTGGGAGTGGCTGACATCTCCTGAAATTCAGAAAAAAGCACCCTAAGGAAAGTTTTTTTATCCCCAAGTTTGTACCATAACAGCAATACAAAATAATTTGTAGACAGACATGTTCTTACGACATGTCATAAAGTTAGTCTCCAAAAATAATGTTCCTAATTCTGCTACCACATAAACTTTGGGATGCTTTGTGCAGAAAGTTTGAACACTGTCATTGAATGATGTGGCAAAATTCATCTCATGACAACAATGGATTACACAATGAGCCATTCTAAACATTCTAAGGAAATTACTCTTTTCATTAACAGTTTTGTTAAGAAGTATGCTCTCCTATATCTCCTATACCTTTCTTCTATTCCTATATCTCTTCTTCTATTCTTTCATTGATATGTTCTATTGCTATATCTTCTTTTCTATTCTTTCTTAGATGTATTTTACTATGAGTATCTCCTCTATAACCTTCATCATGTATTTTACTATGTGTATATATATATGTGTGTACCCACTAAAACCCTCATTGTGTATTGGACTAAATGAATGAATGAATGAATGAATGAATGAATGAATGAATGAATAAATAAATAAATAAATAAATAAATAAATAAATAAAATAAAGAAGTATTTTTCTAATCATACTTGAATTCCTTATCTCCCAAAATGCATAATAGAAGAGAAGAGTTCCTACAAGGCTACTAATCATTGATCCTGGGGCTTCAGTTACAAAAGAGACTTGCTTTAGCTACTGGATACAGGAAAACAAAACAAACACCACCCCCATCTGTATATATGTGTGTGTAAGCATCCACGAATGTACGCACCCATGCATATGTGCACATGTATATGAATCAGTAGTGGGTTCTGAATTAGTTTGCTACTGGTTCACGTAGGCACAGAAGTGTCCCAGGCGGGTGGCCAAAGCCTCCCAATGCTACTGCTCCTGGTTCTAAGAACCTGTCTGAACCAGGAGCAACACACCACTGATGTGAATGTCTGGATGTATGCAAGTCAGAGGGTGCACTATGAGCCACTTTGTTAAAAACTGAAAGAAGCTCAGAGAAAGTGCTTGAAATAAAGCACCTGGTGGGAAAGTTGTCTGAATTCAGCCTTAGGTTGAGTTAATTAAAGCAAAGAGAGTGAGAAAGTACTCTGCCTTTGAAACAATCCATTTATATACCTGCTGGAACTTTCAGGACTTAGAGACATGGGGAGCACAGCATCTTAAGCACTTAGGCAAAGGGAGTCAGAAAAAAGATAAAGAGGGGAAATAACAGCAGCATTAAAAAAAACAAATGCAGGAAAGTTTTCTATTTGAAAGCATTCCAGGGACACAAGGTGAAAAAGAAATGAATTAGCAAATCACATCGCTGCTTGAAAATTTCAGTTTATGAATTCTTCTGATAGCGTTGTCCCCCCCGCCCCGCCCCCCAAATATTCCATTTCCAGCAAGGATTCACTCTTATATTGTACATTATGAAAATGTCATATTTTTCAGATAAAATGACTTCCTTGTGAGTCAAAGTCATAATAATCAAATATAAAGTAACAAATTCATGTAAAAGCCATTGCAATATTGAACTGTTCACCGAAGAAAAGGAACGTACTCTAGTCACATTTAAATGGATTCACCACTATTTTAAAATGTTTTAATTCTTATTAGAAATGATAATCAACAATAATCTCATAGAATGGTATGCAAAATAGCTCATTGCTATTATGTTGGGGTGACACGTCTGTAAGAAACAATTGGAATATGTCCAAGGAATAGGAACAGATTGAGGAGGTAGAGGTTTATATATATATATATATATATATATATATATATATATATATATATATATATATATATATATGTGTGTGTGTGTGTGTGTGTGTGTGTGTGTGTGTGTGTGTATATATATATGTATATATATATATATGTGTGTGTGTGTGTGTTTATGTTTATATTTATGTTTATATACAGTATATTTATATCCTCCTCCTCTTAGGCGTCATCATTGGCATCATCTTCATCAACATCATCTTCATGCTCCTTGTATTATTTTCCCAGGTGCAAGATCTGCTTTTGGATCAACAAGCACTATATTTATATGTCGTGGCACAACAGTTAGAGTGCAGTACTGCAGGCTACTTCTGCTGATTACCATCTGCTAGCAGTTTTTCAGATCAAATCTTACCAAGCTCAAGTTTGACTCAGCCTTCCATCCTTCCAAAGTTAGTAAATTGAGGACCCAGATTGTTGGGGGTAATATGCAGACTCTGGAAAACACTTAGAGAAGGCTGTAAAAAGCACTGTGAAGAGGTATATAACTCTAAGTGCTACTGCTATATTCAGAGGTGGACTACTGCCCGGATGGAGGGGGGGAATACAGTGGGGTAGCAAAAATGGAGCTCCACACCAGAGAACTCAATTTGCACTGAAAGATGTTGAAAGAAAATGCAAGGCATCCTGCATAAGCCATGCCCACAGTGTGGTAGTAAAATTTTTGGTAGCCCTTCACTGGCTGTATTGCATAATGAAATGCAACATCAAGGTCCAGCTGAGCATTTTTTATTTCTGCATGTATGGTTTCTTGCCATTTTTGCTTTGGCTTTCCACGCAGATGCTGGCAATCCATGTTAAAGTAGAAGGTGATGCGGGCAACAGTGTAGGATGAGGCTCATAGGACATGGCTATATCGCTGTAGATGTTTCTTCTGCATTTTCTCAAGTATTTACTGTTATAAATAAATACTATGTCATTGCTGACATGGTCAAAGAAAGAAACATCTAATAACCAACAAAGTATGTGATCTCCATGGTGTGTAAACATCACTCAATGAGTTTGGTGAATGGCAGCACTCTGTACTATATGGGCATACCATTGTTTTATATACCTTCAATTTTAGATACTTTGGCAAGTGTTCACACTTCTTCACTAATGCTGCCAACACCTTGTATTACTGGAAGGTATTGATCTTCACCATATTTTCATTTCTGACTTGTATGGCGAAATTAATATATGTATATATATTGCTGAAGTCCTTGTCTGGTGGCAGCATGCTCACGCCATCATTAGCATAGAGCTAGGTCCAGAGGATGCCATGTTATGTTCTTTCTTGATAGTATCTATCATGAAAATGAACAGCAACCTTTACAGTAAAACTGTTGGAAAGGCTTGCACCACATCGCACACGACTGCTTGGATTTGTTATAAAGCATCTGGATCCATTTTATGAATTGTTTAAGCATACTCTAGTCACATAGCATGTAGCAGAATAGCGGATGGAGAACATAATCAAAAGCCATTTTCAAAGTCAAGGAAAGCCAGGTATAATGGCTTCCCCTTTTCTCAGTATTTTTCTATAAGCATGTTAGCTGCAAAGATGGTGTTAGTGGTACCAGAACCTTTGACAAAGTTGCATTGATTGGTACTAATTTTCACAATATCGTATAGTTGCTGGTCAAGGATCTGGTCAATGATTTTTATTGTGTGATAGGAGGTGAATTGTTGATAGTTACTGCAATTTGCCAGGTCACATTTATTTTGAAGACAAGAATTGTGATCCTTGTGGTCCAGTTAGCAGGCATGTGTCCAGAGCTCAAAATACATTGAAAAAAATTGTTAGCCAGTTGGCTATTTTGCCACTAAATTCATCCAGCTTCCGAATGTCTTCCAGTAGGTCACCACAGTCCAATGTTTTTAATTTCTTTATATCAAGGGCAGGTTTGGTAACCTCTTCTAGCTAGATATGTTGAACTGGAGCAGGGTAAGTTTTCAGGAATTGATAAGTTCCGACATGTTAAATGTTAAATTAAATTTTACTAATTTTTCCTTCTTTTTGGAACACTATTTTTTCCTTTTTATTAGGGTGGAATGTATATTTTTGTTTTGTTTTGTTTGTTTTACTGTTCGTATTTTAGTTTTCTATAATAAAACAGGAATTGATGGTGTGGAAATTCAATATTAGATATTTCACTGAAGTACTGCTGCCAGCATTCAAGAATTTTGTATTTGTCTTGCAGTCGCTGGTCATCTTTACCTTTCACACATACATAGTGTTCAATATCTCATCCTCTCTTGGTGTGTGCTTTTTATAATCTGTAGATTGCTTTCTTTCATGTCTAGTTTTTTGTATAAGTTCTGAATCTGCATAGATGTGGGAGGCTAAACAACTAGCCTTCTGGAGCAACTGGAACATTCTTAAACTAAACACACTCAAAATCATAGAAATGATGGTAGGTTTTAGGAGAAACCCTCCTAGACTATCATCTCTCTCAAATAGTAGACAACACAGTATAAACAATAGAGACCTTCACATTTCTAGGTTCTTTAATATTTCAGGATTTAAAATGGACTCCTAACATCAATGATGTCATCAAAAAACAAAGAATGTTCTTCCTACACCAACTCAGAAAGCTCAGGCTGCTTAAGGAGCTTCTGATATAGTTGTACAGAGGAATTATTGTGTTTGTCATTTGCATGTCTATAACTGTGTAGATTGGCACTGCAACCAATCAAGACAAACACAGACTTCAGTGGATAATTAGAACTGCAGGGGAAAAAATAATTTATTTATTTATTCAATTTTTATGCTGCCCAACTCCCTAGCAATTTGCTTTCATTGAGGACCCATATACTGCATTAACCATAAATAGGAAAATATCTACAGACTCTCACATCCTGAACATAAACTGTTTCACCGTCTACCCTCAAACTGACACTATAGGGCACTGCACATTAGAACAACTAGACACAAGGACAGTTCCCCCCCCCTGCATCATTTTGCTAAACAACTAATTCCTACAATACAGTCAAACTATCAATAAAGGAAATATTACTATCATTATTCTCATATTCCATCTGTTAAACTACTAAGTTTGCAGATGATACAAAAGTGATTGGTCTCATTTGAGACAACAATGAAACAACATAAAGAGGTGAGGTTGAACAACTAGCATCATGGTGTGACTGGAACAATCTGGAACTGAAAACACTGAAAACAGTAGAAATGGTGGTAGACTTTAGCAGAAACCCTCCCATTCTACCATCTCTTACAATACTAGACAACACAGTATCAGCAGTAGAGACCTTCAACTTTTTAGGTTTTATCATATTTCAAGACCTAAAATGATCACCTAACATCAAAAATGTCATCAAAAAAACACAACAAAGAATGTTCTTTCTGCACCAACTCAGGAAGCTCAAACTGCCCAAGGAGCTGCTGATACAGTTCTATAGATGAATTACTGAGTCTGTCATCTTCACCTCTATAACTGTCTGGTTCAGTTCTTAAATCCAATAAGACTGACACAGATTTGAGAGCATAATCAGAACTGCAGGAAAAAAACCCAATTACTGCCAGCCTGCCTTCCACTGAGGACCTGTATAACGCATGAATCAAAAAGAGGGCGGGGAAAATATTTACTGACTCCTCGAATCCTGGGCATAAATTGTTTTGCTCCTATCCTTAAAACGATGCTATAGAGCACTGCATAATACCAAGATAACTAGACACAAGAACAGTTTTTATCTGAATGCCATCACTCTGCTAAACAAATAATTCCCTCACCACTGCCAAACTATTCATTAAGGCCGCACAACTATTACTATTAGTCTTCTCTTTTTTTTTATCACCCATCTCCTTCCACTTATGACTGTAACTTGTTGCTTGGTAAGTGGTAAAGCCAAGAATTTTTATTTTTTACTTTGACAACTACAAACCTTATGCCATCTATTATGAATTGCTTTTTGCTACAAGTATAATATAATATAACGGATTGAAGCCTGGCTGTAGATGCACAAGTGATAAAAAGCCCTTTAAGGACCCTACAGTACATTTGATTATCAAAATGTATTTTCTCTCCAAATACTTCATGCTGTATTGAAGGTTAATATTTTTATCTCATAATAACATTACTTTTAAAAAATCCAGAAAGCAACCAGAACAGTTTTTTTACTTTCAGATTTCTATATTCCACCCCATTTCTCTTCCATATTGGTACTAGATCCCACATAAAATTCCCTGGAACTATCCCCCAAAACAACCAACTAATTTATTTTGAGAAAGTCCTTCAAGAACTTTCATCTTAAAAGTGCATGATACCTCAAGGATGATATGAATAATATTTAGTGAAATAATCAATAAGATGATTCCTTCAAAAGATAATGAATGACAGTTCCCATTTTCCTTACTATTTGGGGTGAACTAGATTGGTTGGGAGTAATGTTATCCTTTTTTTAGATATTAAAGTTAAACTTATGAAAGAAGAAATGACTTTCTTTATAATTTAGTTGGGGGGGGAAAACAAGTATTTTAATTAGAAGTAATTGTTTTATTTTTCATAGCATTCAAGAATATCCTCACCCAAGCTCATGGATGAGGATATATGACATTCCTGAGTGGGGAAAGCACCATGGTAAAATAACCAATTAACATAAAAAACTAAGGCCTTTTTTATTATTCAGTTTAATCAATAAAACAAATAAAAGTAAACATGGCACAGTAATAGGGTCTTAATCATACGTCCAGGAAACTTCAGATTGTGCAGAATGCAGCTGCGAGAGCAGTCATGGGCTTACCTAGGTATGCCCAGGTTTCGCCATCACTCCGCAGTCTGCATTGGCTGCCGATCAATTTCCGGTCACAATTCAAAGTGTTGCTTATGACCTTTAAAGCCCTTCATGGCACTGGACCAGAATATCTCCGAGACCGCCTTCTGCCGCACAAATCCCAGTGACCGATTAGGTCCCACAGAGTGGGCCTTCTCCGGGTCCCGTCAACTAAACAATGTCGGTTGGCAGGCCCCAGGGGAAGAGCCTTCTCTGTGGTGACCCTGACTCTCTGGAACCAACTCCCCCCAGAGATTAGAACTGCCCCTACTCTCCCTGCCTTCCGTAAACTCCTTAAAACCCACCTTTGCCGTCAGGCATGGGGGAACTGAAACACCTCCCCCGGGCATGTACAATTTATGCATGGTATGTTTGTGTGTGTGTTGGTTAATAAATGGGGTTCTTTTTAAATATTTTAAATTTATTTGGATTTGTCATGATTTGCTGTATCTTGCTGTGAGCCGCCCTGAGTCTGCGGAGAGGGGCGGCATACAAATCTAAATAATAAATAAATAAGTAAGTAAGTAAGTAAGTAAGTAAGTAAGTAAGTAAGTAAGTAAACAAACAAACAAACAAACAAACAAATAAATAAATAAATAAACAATAAGAAAGATAAAAGTTCCATACTTGATGAACTTGTTCAATAATTTGCTAAACTATTCAACAATTAATGCAATATAATATTATAATTTCATATAATTTTGAAGATTGTAAAAAATGTCTTTGAATTAATTTTTAATACAGTATAGTCACACACTTCTTATTCCAGAGACTGATTCTGTAATTTCATGTAATAGCTTTACAATGCATGCATGTCTTTTGAGAATTCAATCCTAGAGAATTCAATCAGATTTACTCCTAAATCAATAGATATTGAATCCAGGTTGTTCAACTAGATCTAGAATGGGAGACTAATCAAAGTTATTTCAATTTTATTTAATTTTTTATTGTAATTAATAGAAATTGACCATTCAGTAACTCAGACTATTCTCTCAGTAAAAATAGGACACACACACACACACATATAGTAAACATTGCTCAACCCTGGAAATTAAGAATATTCTTCAATTTCAAAAAACAACAACAATGACCTTGTGGTATTATATAAAGAGATTTGTCAATCAGTTTAGTTCCTATAAGGATGTGTGATCATTCTTACACCAGTATTCCAAATATTCTTGGATTTCTATGAATAATGATGTATCCTTTTTCATTTTCATTTTAAAAAAAAATCCATTTCTAAAATTTTCTGGCCGGGTACATTTTCCAATGCTATACTGAACACTGTATATGTATTTAGATTATGCCTTTTGCATAACTTACATCTTGGTTTGTTTTTTCAAGATGAACATGCCAGAAGTATGAAATTAAGCATTGTTTAGGCCTTACCTTGAAAAATATTTCCAAACATTACATGACACTGCAACAATGAAGACTACTAAGATATAATTAATGATTTAAAGGCTTATATTTAAATACTCTTCAAGGCTTACATTGTTTATGGCATGCTGAAGGCAAGTTGGCAGCATGAACTTCAAATAAATTTGTGAGGTCTTGTTGCAACACTTTTGATTTTATTTATTTATTTGCATCCTGCCTTTATTATTCAAGGCAGTAAACATATCAATGCACCTTCCTTTTATTTTCCCCATAACAACAATCCGGAAGTGGGTTTGGCTGAGATAAAGTGACAAGCCCAAGGCAACCCTGCTATGAGAATTCATAGTCTCCTGGGTTTTTTAGTCTAGATACTTTACTTATATTTAATTTTAAGACAGACCAACAATGATTACTTTTATTATGCCTCTTCCCAGCAGGACTGAGATATTCTGACCCTCTGCCACCCCAGAATGGTGCCCCCTCCCCTTCTGCCTCTCCTACATCAGGTGGGCCAAATATGTCATTCATACCATTCCCATTCACATCATTCATGCCATAGTACCACCCACCCCACCCACCCCACATATCCCAGTCATTCCATACATATTACTACACCTACCCCAATTATCCATCATTAAAAAACCTCAATAATTTAGTTAAAATATAGATTAAATTAATGATAGTTAAAATTCTAATATATATTGTTCTGGTTCAGCCTGAGGCTGCTCAGGGACCGGCTGTGTCTCTGCTGGCTCCATGCCCGGAGGAGGATGACAGCGCAGAGGAGGGGGCTGAACAGTTGGATGGGGGAGAGGAGAGTCAGGAATGGGATGAAGGAGAACAGCATGAGAGCCCTGGGGGGGCTCTCCCCAGCCAGTAGCTTGGAGTCATCAGGTGATGACGCACAAGCTGTCATTAACATGAGACAGAGACATTCAGAGCAACGAAAGGAGCAGTTAAAGAAATATTATCACCATTGAATTAGAAACAGCTGGGTTTGGGTGTGGTCCTCATCAGCAGGGTTTAAAAGGCAGGCAAGCCCTTGAAGCCATGTGGAGTGTTATCAATTAGAGTTGCAGTGACCTGCTTTGATTCTCAGCGTCTCTGATCTTGGCTTGTGGCCTAGCAGTCTGGAAGACTCGTGGGAGGCGTATGTTTGCTATCTACAGCTTCGTCTTGGCAGCAAGAATCTGGTATTGCTTCATGGACTATTGCCTTCGTGTATATATTTGAAGTTCCAGCGTTTTCCCTGTTTGTAAGGACATTTTCTTTTACCTGTGTTTTCCTTGAATTATATAAACTACCTTTGCCTTTTACCAGTGTGTCTGGCTTCTCTTTTTGGGTTGGTATTGGCTTCTGGAGTCTCACTTGTCATCTTCAGGCTGGTGTTTCTGTCCTCGTTCTCAGGCGAACACTGCGAGACCTAAGCTGCCTTCCTTCTATAAATACTGGTGGCTGGGTGTGGTTTGATGGCTCAGCAATTGCCTGCTGTGTAGAAACTTCCTGGTGAGTCAGTGGGGTAACAATTGGGGTCGTTGATGTAGCTGAGGTATGCTGATTAGTTAATGGTTGTAAATTAAGCGTGATATCCTGAGTAGTTGGGACTTGCAGGCTGCTTGATTGTTTTGCAATGTGTGTTCTGAGTCTGGTTTCTATGGCTGGGATATGTTTGAGGACTGGTTTCCAGATGTCTGGTAAGCAGGAGGTATCATCCCGCTTGTTCATATTTTGGGGATGTTTTTCTATCTCGATGGCTTCCATGATTATTCTTTTGCTGTAGTGTTCTGTTTTGGAGATTAATTTGGTATTGTCATGTCCTGTAGTTTTGTAGTGTTGGAAAAGGGAGGAGGTTTTTTCTTTTTTCTTTAATGCATTCTTATGTTCTGCAACATGTGCATTTACTCTCCTGTTAGTTTGTCCAATATATGTGGCTGGGCAGATTTTACACGGTATTTGATAAACTCCCTGGTTTTCCAGTTGGATATTGTCTTTCGGGTTTCTTAGGATGTTGGCTATTTTTTGATCTGTACCAAAGGCTGTCCTGATGTTGTGTTTGCGGAGAATTTTACTGATTTTATCTGTGTTGCCTTTGATGTAAGGGAGGAGGGCGATGCCATTGTCCTGTTCTGTGTCTTGGTTCTTGGGGGGTGTCTCTTTTTGGATTAAGTTGTTGATTGCCTGTTTTTGGAATCCATTGGAAATTAATACATTTGTGAGACTGTGTAATTCAGGTTCCAGGTGGTCTTTGTCGACGTTTGGTTCTGGAAATGAGGGTCTTGGCTACGGAATTGATCTGTGCGGGTTAGTGGTGGGATTTTGCGTTCAAGTAGCGGTTGGTGTGTGTCTTCTTCTGATAGACGGTATGTCCTAGGGAGCCATTGGGGTTTTTTTAGATTAGGACATCCAGGTTTGTTGTTGGTTTCTGTTTCCATGGTGAATTGTATTTTGGGGTGTGGGCTGTTGAGATATGTGAGAAAGCTGTCCAGTTTTTCTTTCCCATGTGGCCAAAATACGAAGGTGTCATCTACATATCTAAGCCAGAGTTTGGGTTTGTATTCAGATTTGTCCAAGGCATTGGTTTCAAAATATTCCATGTATAAGTTTGTGATAACGGGTGACAGGGGTGATCCCATGGGGTCTCCTTCTATCTGTTTGTATCTTTGTCCATTGTGGATGAAGTATGTATTCATCAGGCAATGGTTGGTCAGATCTAAGATGTGCTTCGGAGGGTTGTATTTGTTTTGGATGGCTGTCAGGGCTTCTTTGATAGGCACTTGGGTGAAGAGAGATATGACATCGAAGCTTACGAGAAGGTCAATGGGTTGTAGGTTTTGTTCCTTTATGATTTCTATGAAGTGGAATGAGTTTTGTACATGAGACATGATGGATTCTGCATAGGGCTGGAGTTGTTTGGCGAGGAATTTGGCAAGATTCTGTAGGGGTGAGCCTATGGAGATGACTATGGGTCTGAGTGGTGTTCCTTCTTTGTGTATCTTGGGGAAGGCATAGAGCTTGGGGCATCTGGATGAGGCCACAGAGCTTGGGGCATCAGGCCTGAGAACAAGGACAGAAACACCAGCCTGAAGATGATGAGTGAGACCTCGTCGAAACATCGCCAGAAATTTCCAAATCCAACACGGGAAGAAACCGGAATATACCAAGACCGTCATACCTGTACCCATGAAAATCTACGAAAACACACACACACACACACACACACACACACACATATATATATAAATAGATCTATCCTAGTCTCCCTTAATTTTCAAATTCAGCAAAAAAACATGTCACACACACACACACACACACACACACACATATATATATGACGGTCTTGGTATATTCAGGTTTCTTCCCGTGTAGGATTTGGAAATTTCTGGTGACGTTTCGACGAAGTCCCACTCGTCATCTTCAGGCTGGTGTTTCTGTCCTTGTTCTAGGGCGAACATTGCGAGACCTGAGCTGCCTTCGTTCTATAAATACTGGTGGCTGGGTGTGGTTTGATGGCTCAGCAATTGCCTGCTGTGTAGAAACTTCCTGGTGAGTCAGTGGGGCAACATCTGGGGTCGTTGATGTAGCTGAGGTATGCTGATTAGTTAATGGTTGTATATTAGGCGTGATATCCTGAGTAGTTGGAGCTTGCAGGCTACTTGATTGTTTTGCAATGTGTGTTCTGAGTCTGGTTTCTATGGCTGGGATACGTTTGAGGGCTGGTTTCCAGTTGTCTGGTAAGCAGGAGGTATCATCACGCTTGTTCATATTTTGGGGATGTTTTTCTATCTCGGTGGCTTCCATGATTATTCTTTTGCTGTAGTGTTCATGGAAGCCATCGAGATAGAAAAACATCCCCAAAATTTTAGTTTGCTTTGAATGTTGTTGCGGAACATACCATTATTGAATAATAATTTCATTGTGCTTTCCAATTAGACTGGAGTACTTTTAAATCATACATTCTACTTGATTCATTTTATTTTATCAGAAAAGGGTGAAATAATGGCATGTTGTGATATGGTGAATATTGTGTTTAATGTTGTTATTACTTCAGATAATCTTCTCCAACAACTTTGATAGTATATCATAAAACATCAACAATTTTGTAAATAGTTTCACTTGCTTAGGCAAAAAGAATATTTTATTTCTGTTTTCTCCTAGTAAAAGCTATGTAATTGTTCGTATGCTTTTGAATTTTCCTACTGATTTCTAAAATTATACTTTGCAATGAGATACACAAATGCAAATCACACTCCTAACCCAGATCACAGGTCAGTTCCTATGCTATTTCTATATCTTCAGTGAGCCCATTTGCTGAAGTTTTGAACATAATTACAAAATTATTCTAATTTTCTCTTCAAACATATATTCCTGAGATATGGAGCCAAAATAAACAGCCAAGACTATTTTTAACAACTATCACTTAAAATATATAATGCTGTTTGGATTTATATTTCTCAAAGTCAATGACACCTAGTTGAGACTGCACATTATGTATATGATTATCCATTTGTTTAATATTTCTCCTAAATTGGACATATATTCTAATATTTTATAAATCAAAGTTATTGATCATTTAAAAAGTCTCATGTAACAAAAGGATGAAATAATAACTATCATCACAGAAAACCATTCTTGTGCATTTGTACTGTTAACAATATTACTTCACAAACTAATGATCTATGCTCAGAGCTGACTGCTGAATCCAATTGTTTTGTTTAAAAAATGAGATATTCCATTATATCATAAACATTTTGTACTGTACTTGTGAGAAATGTTATGGTACTTTTACCAAAGGGGCAGAATTCTTGCAACAATTGAAACTGCCCCATTGGTCATTTCCCCTCCTTAATCCCTCAGGAAAACTTTGGGATATATAGCCGATTTATTCTTCAATATATAAACATAATAATAGTGTAACAGAGTTGTTGGCATATATAATAACAGCTGATTAATATGACACACAAAAGTTCAAACCTGGTACATAAACTTATGATATGTTTCAAGTGTAAATGGAATAGATTTCCAGACAGGGTATTTCAATCAGAAAATAAGCCAAGAAATCAATATCAAAAAACACAGGCTAAGTCTGGAGATAGTCCAGTATAAATATCAAACCCTTATGCAGTTTCTGAGAAAAGGGTGATTCTCCAATCTATATGGATATATGTATATTTTAGTACAAGAATGGTAAGAATCTTCCCTTTCTATGTGGTTCTGTTAATATCACCAAAGAGCCAATCTTGATTAGTATAGTGTCTACAACTCAGATAATTTTTTTGTACCTGTAAGGACAGTGCTATTCACAGTACTTCACATATTGAGATCTATTGTCCAGAGAGAACTTTTGTGAAGATCTTTAAAAAAGCCGGGAGAGTGACTAGCCATGAATGAAAGGATTAGATTTTCTCCATTTAAAAAGAAGAGAGAATGCCTTTAAAATGTTTTCCATTATTAGAAAAAGAAAAAAGTCATACAAATCTAAATGATCTTCTTGCAAATATCTAGGTGGTCCACTGTTCCTTTGCTGGGGGAGAGGGGGGCTTTGCCATATGTTGCTATCTATTCTATTGTATGCATTTGGCCTTAGTCTTCTGCAGTCAGAATTAGCTTTTCTGTCTCTTTCTGCAGTTTTCCTGCTAATATGTCTATAGTATTTGTTAGGCCTTCTTGTTATATTAGCTTCAGTGCATCTTCAGTTCAGATATTCCGCTGTCAGGCAAATGTGCAAGAAATTATACATTGATCTTATTTTATACTGCAAAGAAATCATCGGGTGCACTTTGGAATGTAAGACAGGGGAATAGATTATTTATTTTAAAACAAC
Source organism: Erythrolamprus reginae (assembly GCF_031021105.1). Classification (NCBI taxonomy): domain Eukaryota; kingdom Metazoa; phylum Chordata; class Lepidosauria; order Squamata; family Dipsadidae; genus Erythrolamprus; species Erythrolamprus reginae. Next base: position 131,858,009 of record NC_091951.1, read on the forward strand.
CCAATATAAAAAATGTATATGGGAACAAAACTTATTTTCTAACACAAAAGTCATTTTTGTAGTGATGCTATCATGTTAATACAGGAGTAACATTTTTCACCATATAGATCAGTAGTTCTCAACCTGGGGGTTGGGACCCCTTTGGGCAACAAATGACCGTTTCACAGGGGTTGCATAAGACCATGGGAAAAGACAAATTCCCCATGGTATTAGGAACTAAAGTTTCTATTCTGGCACCTTGGGACATATTTTTACAATCTGAGCAATCAAGCGTTTACAGTGGGGGTGTCCCTCTGACTTTCCTAGCAATCAGCTCTGTTGGGAGAATTGGCGCTAGACTTATGGTTGGGGGTCACCACAACATGAGGAATTGTATTAAGGGGTTGCAGCATTAGAAAGTTTGAGAACCACTGATAGATGAATGGGGGGGGGGGGATAAAGTAGTACTTATTTATGTGATGTTTACTCTGTTGCAGTTTTTCTTATTATAATTTTTAAAATTATTCCCATTTTACTTCATTGAATGAAGTAAAATGACAAGGAAGAAATGGGATCATAAATGACAAGGAAGAAAAGGGATCTTACAAAGATTATATCAAAGTTGTTTTAGAATGGATGTACAAGGCTTTGGACTTAGCACAAAAAAAGCTATTTGTTGAAACAATTCAAAGAATGTGAGCTGATATGAGAAGCACAAGAAGGGAGAGGATTTCATTCACAGTAGGATTTTAAAACCCACTGAGATTATATTGCAGTGGCAAATCTTTAGAGTGTTAAAGTAGTTGAATCACTGATTATTTGTTTGAAGCTCAAGGATCATACACTGTGCATGGGATGACATCCCGGATTCAAACCTCCTGTTACAAATTAAAGCAAAGTAAGTAGGTTAATGGTGAATTGTTTGGTGTTTCCTTTTTAAACTGCTCTTATCCTTAAAGTAAAACAAAACAAAAAGTAGGGAAAGATTATTGATTCAAGCAAGATACAAATATAACTTGCTTTAAATTTAAGGAACTGTGTCTTTGAGAAGAGTATCTAATATATTAATATAGCAATGCTCAATCCAGCTGATTAATTACTGTTTAGTTAAATAACAGTTAATAATTAGAATTTTAATAATTAATTAGAGTTTAACATTTTAATTGATTTTAACTGATTAATTACATTATTTATTGATCTATTGTTAACAGACTAGTTAACAGACTACTGATCTATTGTTAATAGAATAGAGTAATGCAATCTATTAATTAATTAATTACTAGCAAATAATACCAGATTAATTAATTTGATTATGCAATACTTACTAATTGGTTACGAGTCTATCATCAATATCTGGTTGTGAGTCTTTTTCACCATATAGTCCAACTATCCTTGAACATGCCAAGCAAAAAAGCTAAAAGCCACCAAGCAAAAAAATCAGGAAAACAACAGCAACACAAATGACCCTAGTACATGTTTTGAATGCAATACCACCATCAATGACCATGAAGGGTACATGAAATGCCACATCTGCATCAAATCAGCTCATCACACCTGCTTCAATATAACAAAACAAATAGCTACCTTTCCACAAGAAAATACTTCATTTCCATACATATGTTTATCCTGCTGTCCAAAACTAGATATTCTCAGTGCCATGTCTGACAAGATCCATACCGTAGGAGCAACCAAGATTCAACAAGCATATATTGAAAACCTTGAGCCACATCTTGGATCCATGGAGAAAAACATCCAAGCACTGAAAAATGCAAACCCCTTAAACCAAATACCCTATACCACTCCACCACCACCTATTTATACTACACCAAAACCATCTCAACCACTACCCCTACCACAAAGGCCTACCAACTCAACCACTGATATCTCCACCCTAATCAAAGATGCCATGGAGTGCAAACAAAAACATCAGAATGCAATTCTTTTCAGTCTAGATGAAAATGATGAATCTGACATAGCAAAGGTACATAACATCATCCACAACCATCAGACACAAACCATTGCTTCTGAAGATATCCTAGACATCTCTAGAGATGTCCCTGAGCACAAATATAACAATGGCTCTGTGGCCCCCTGATTCTGCAGAATGGTATGCAAAAATGAGCCCACTAAACAACAATTCATCAAGACCATAAACTCCATTGTCAGAAACAACACTAATTAAAATAAACTTAGATCCAGACCAGATCTATCTTTCCTTCAATGTATCCATTCCCATGAACTATGGCCAGAACTAAAAAGACAACTAGATCTTGAAGAAACAAACTTATACATATCTTATCATGCTGAATGCATCAAACTCAAGACCCACAATCCATTCTACATCTTCCAAACTACCATCCCTCAACAACAAATTAAACAAGAATAGGAAAGTGCATCCCTTACTTCCTCAATCCAATCCAAAACCAATCTCGAATATAAACCAATCTAAAATGCAAACTAATCAATGCAAGAAGAGTGGTTAACAAGATGTCTGAATTCCTTCAACCACTAGACACTGACAACCTTGACATTATTTTTGTCTGTGAAACATGGCTAAATGCATCCTATCCTGACTCCATCATCATATCAAGAAACTATCTTGTCTTCCAGTTCAACTGTGAACCCCACAAAGGAGGGGGAGTACAAAAAGTCGCTAAATCTAAAAAACATCCAGGTTGCACATGAACTTACCCTCCCTGAAACCATTGTCTGTGATCTATCCCTAAATGCCACATACAGAATATAGTTGTAGGCTATGAATAAATTAACTGCCTTGAAATGGCCCTGGGTTGGGCCTAGAGGCAAAAAGGAGCTGTGACGTTCTTTCAATATACCAGGGTGATCCGATATATATATGTATATGACAGTCTTGGTATATTCAGGTTTCTTCCCGTGTAGGATTTAGAAATTTCTGGCGACGTTTCGACGAGGTCCCACTCGTCATCTTCAGGCTGGTGTTTCTGTCCTTGTTCTAGGGCGAACACTGCGAGACCTGAGCTGCCTTCCTTCTAGAACAAGGACAGAAACACCAGCCTGAAGATGACGAGTGGGACCTCGTCGAAACGTCGCCAGAAATTTCTAAATCCTACACGGGAAGAAACCCGAAAATACCAAGACTGTCATACCTGTACCCGTGAAAATCTATGAATCTATATATATATATATATAATATTTGCTGTTACAAATCAAGTCAATGAAAAGAAGATACTTGAGAAAAATCTAGGAATTCTGGAAAGAACAACATCCAGAATCAGAAATAATAGAACGAAAACCAGCAGATCAATATTGATTTATAATGCAAAATAAAGTTTTTACAGAAGTGGAATTGGAAATGCAAGGGTTATCACAATTAAATTTCATGTATATCACATACCCACACACAGTAAAGGAAACTACCAAAGAACCATTGTGTCATTGTTGCAAAAGTTTTTGTATATAAAACATATGCCACTAATACAAGAGGCACAATACTTCTTTAGCTGTTTTGACAAAATAATTGGATTATGCAGACAATATGAATATTTGTTGATTTATTTAAATTGTATATCATTGTGGTAATGATAAAGGTAAATACCAACTTTGGAAGAAAACTGAATAGCTTTATCTACACAAGTATGTTAGAAAAATTGGATTCCATCCCTCTTTTGATGCTTTCTCTTTTGTATCATTCTACCCACATAGCTATCTACTTAGATACAGCACATAACATTCCATATTGAAACAAGGATTCAAAAGTTGTTTTCTCACTAACCCACAGTGAAGTCTAGAAAAAGCCAAAAGAACACAATGCCACAGCACTGAAAGTAGCTTTTCAAGTAGATCATAGTGTTCCAGAGACAGCAGTAAAATAAAATCACCTGAATTCAATTTCAATAAGTCCATTTTTGGTGACATATCTGTTGATGAACATTCATGTTTGTGCCAAAACCTTTGCCCATCATTGATAATAGGGCTGTGCAAATTTTCAAACGGTGTTTTGCTGCAATGAAGATTTGATTGAAGCATCTTCTTGAAACTGCTTCACAAAGTAATGCAGTGAGTACCCTCACTTCCAAGGGTCATTTGGCTTTATTGTGCTTCACAGCTTTTGTGTATACTTCTGGTTGTCAGAGAAAGCTAAGAATCTCCTCACAGCTTTCTCATATAACCTAAAAGCCAGAGATATGTGACTGCTGGACAGCATCCTGAAAGTTGGAGGTTTATTCTACAGGATATGACAGGGGATTTCCTAGCAGCTTCTATGTAAAAGCCAGAGTCATTTCAAAGTGGCATAATTTTTAATATGGTTTTTTTTGGGGGGGGGGGGGGTGTTTCTATATTTTTAATTAGTTTGTTTATTTATTTATTTATTTATTTATCTATCTATCATTCATTCATTCATTCATTCATTCATTCATTTATTTATTTATTCATTCATTCATTCATTTATTTATTTATTTATTTATTTATTTATTATATTTGTATGCCCCCGCCCCTCTCCGAAGACTCGGGGCGGCTAACAACAATATAAAAAGACAATGTAAACAAATCTAATATTAAAAATAATCTAAAAAACCCCAATTTAAAGAACCACTCATACATACAAGCATACCATGTATAAATTCTATAAGCCTAGGGGGAAGGGAAATTTCAATTCCCCCATGCCTGATGACAGAGGTGGGTTTTAAGGAGCTTGCGAAAGGCAAGGAGGGTGGGGGGCAACTCTGATATCTGGGGGGAGCTGGTTCTAGAGGGTTGGGGCCGCCACAGAGAAGGTTCTTCTCCTGGGTCCCGCCAAATGACATTGCTTAGTCGACGGGACCTGGAGAAGGCCTACTCTGTGGGACCTAACCGGTCGCTGGGATTCGTGCGGCAGAAGGCGGTCCCGGAGATATTCTGGTCCGATGCCATGAAGGGATTTATAGGTCATAACCAACACTTTGAATTGTGACCGGAAATTGATCGACAACCAATGCAGACTGCGGAGTGTTGGTGTAACATGGGCATACCTTGGGAAGCCCATGATTGCTCTCGGATTGGATTACATTATGTATTGTATATTTTATATGTTGTGAGCCGCCCCAAGTTGTCGGAGAGGGGCAGCATAGAAATCCAATTAATAAGTAATAAATAATAAATAAATAATCCTGTGTCAAAACAAATTAAGAACATAAGAACATAATAGCCATGCTGAATCAGGCCAAAACCCATCGAGTCCAGCATTCTATGTCACAAAGTGGCTCACCAATTGTCCATGCGGATCTTGAGCAGAAAGAGAAGGCAAGACCCTCCCTTTCCCCTGACCCCCAACTAATGGTACTCAAGGGAATCCTGCCTGCATCAACCAACATAGAGGCGGCACATAGACATCCTTAACATTATATGGCCTTCTAGTGATGAAGACAATCATTCCGCCTTATGGAACAAAGCTTCACAGATTTACATTGTCTTGTTGAGTCTGGATCATTCTTTCCTACTTGTGGGATGATCTCGTAGGGTTTTGATAATGGAGCAGGATTTCACTATCTTCTACCAAGAGACATGTACTGCAACATGCATATTTTAAACATATATGTTTTATTTTAAAGGGCTTTATTTTAAAAATGTTGATGAGAGGAATTTATATATATATATATACGTATGCATATATGTATACACATACATATATACATATACACTATCTGGATACCCATGCTTCGCCATGAAACTATGTGATGGAACTTTATAAATTGACACTTAAAGTTTGAAAATTAATGAATACTTTTTAAAAAGTATTATTTCGTTAGAGACTCTGATTCCTCTGATCCCATCTTTGAGTTCAAACATCTACAATTTCTTGTTGAGGTTTGCTACATCATTATCATCAATAAGGCACAGGGACAATCTTTGAAAGTGACTGGTGTGCATCTCACGAGTGACTGTTTCTCCCATGGCCAGTTCTATGTGGCATGTTCCAGAGTCAGTTCACCTGACAGACTGGTCATACTCTAGCCAGACAGCAAAACCAGAAATGTTGTTTACAGGGAGGTCCTAAGCAATTCATCTGAGGGACTAATTTAGAGTCTTTGCTATGCAACTTAGTAGCCTGGCTACATAGACAAAACAGCCATGATTGCTACTGGGATTAAAGGCCTTAAGCCAATTTATTTCACTGTTGTTACACTTATAATAATGTCTTCATTTGTAAGAGAAAGTTAGTTTAAGGTCTTTAATGAAATAATACAGTCACTTTTTAAACTATTCATTAAGTTTCAAGCTTTAAGTGTCAATTTATCAAACCCCATCACATAGTTTCATAGCTAAGCATGGTTATCCAGCTAGTGTGTGTGTGTTCTTCTCATCAACACTTTTTAAATAAAATATTGTAAAAGATTTAAAATAAGGTCTTATATATGAATAAGTTCATAACTATAATATTGATTGTTCTTTACTGGAAAATTCTCAAAGTAGTTTACAAATCAGGTTTTAAAAGAGGCTATTCCTGTCCTTCAGGCATTTTTAAATGATACGTTACTGTAGGGATCAGTCTTTACTCTTTGTTCTGACATGTCATGACATTACCTCTTTAGTGATTACATATCAAGAATATAAATCTACCTTTGGATAATTTCTAAATGTGCATAATCTATGACAATGGATAACTCAAATATTTCTCAAAACAAACTTGCAACACCTTTCTTTCTTTCTTTCCTTCTTTCTTTCTTTCTTTCTTTCTTTCTTTTGATTAAAAAAACATGCATGTCAGTAAATTTCTGAAAGACCTGATCTGATTCCAAGTGAATGATAACAGAACATGGCAAGTCCAAAGATAATAACATGACTGGAAGTTTTGCATTCTCTATCATAAAAATGTGTCTTAATGTCAAATGTCTTTTAGATAATAATTATTTTCATTTACTTTCCTATTTCTAACTTAAATTCCATTTGTTTTACTGGTTGGTAAAGGTTGTTCTGCCCCAGCATCGAGCCCACCAAGAAATACACACACAAATTGTTTCTAAACACAAGTTATTTACTACTAGTAAAAACTCCTTACATTTTCTTAATGGTGGTGTCTGTTTAAAGTTCATGAAATCATAAGCAGTTTTTTCATTGTGCCAGGTGTTAATTAACATCTTAACAACTGGCCAGAGTCCAAGCACAAAGCAAAGCAAGCCATTCAAATAAATTAGTCTATCAGCTTTTTCTTCAATTGAACTTACAAAGGTTGGCAGAAAGCCTGGAGGTCATTAGTACCAGAAGAAATTCACAAAAGCCGAGCAGAGTTTACAAAGGACAGAAGCAGACCTGGAAAGAACAATGTTGACTCCTGCACTGAAGCGTGGCATAGCTAAGCCTTAAATAGTCCAAGGGTGTGGCAAATTAGCCTGCAGCTCTGTTCACAAAGAGACCCCCTCTTGCATAGCCACTCTTGCTTTCTAACAGCCCCGCATGCCCTAACATCAAGAAGAGGTGGTTCTTCTTTTCCTGAGTCACTCATGTACACCTCAGGAGATGCAATAGGCCCTGGTTAGCTTTCAGTCTGACACCAAATCCTCTCTGATTTCCTCTCTATCAAACTTGGGTGCCAGGTGCATGGGCCAATGGTACCATGCCACATCTGCCTTTTGACCCTTGGGATTCTTGACCAGCTGCGTGGGACATAGATGGGCCACAAAAAAGGTAAAGATTCCTCTAGCACATACTGTATGTGCTAGTGGTTCCCAACTATAAGTAGTGGTGCTCATCTCTTTTTCAAAACCAAAGAGCCAGGCTGTCCAAAGACATTTTCATGATCATGTGGCCAGCATGACTAAACACCAAAGGTATATGAAACACTATTACCTTCCCACTAAAGGTGGTCTCTATTTTTCTACTTGCACTTTTTACCTGCTTTTGAACTGCTTGCCTGGCAGAAGCTGGGACAAGTAACGGGAGCTCACCCTGTTACACAGCATAGGGATTCGAACTGCTGAACTGCCGAGATTTCTATTGACAAGCTCAGCAACTTAGCCACTGCGCCCCTTGTTTTACTGGAGTTATATCTATTATAGACTGATTTTATGTGTGTACTTGCATTCTGATTTTTTTCCAATTTAGTAAGTATTTTATTTCCTTCTACCTTTAGAGTCAAGTTTAAGAACTAGGTGGATTAGACATGTAGATTCCTAAATTCATTTTTTTAGATAAGTGTAATTTCATGATTTACATTTTGAGGCAGCTGTTGAATGTGTTAATATTTTGAGGCAGGTGTTGAATATATTAATAGGATCAATAGTAAACATAAGAAAGAGTTTTCATGTTTTCCCCATGCTAAAATCCCAAACAATACATTAAAAGTTTAAAAGAACACGATACTTTATATTTTTCAAAATCCTATCTTAAGTTTGGTCCTCAGAAATTGTTTTCATTTGTAAAACAGATGGAGAAAGGCTTAGATGGAATATGACAGGTGGTACACACAAATCTTATACACTGTCTAAACACCTAATAGGGTGGTTGGATATACATTGTCAGGCAAAGAAGAAAAACATAATCTTGCTATATTCATGGGAAATTTATGTCAGTCAATATACTTCTGGTTTCTTATTTTTCACATCAGTAAAAAAATAAAAAACAAAAAACATTTTAGTTTGTAAGGCCCCTTCAATAGATATTTTTAAGATATCCTTACCCAACATTACCCTTTAATCTCTCTTTTTTTCCCCTAGCACTTCCTCTGCAGTGTTATTCCATTATTGGTAGAATGCCCTTTTTCCATGTAGCCTACCCATGAATGAATAATAGAGGACAGAAATGGATGTAGAGAAAAAGTATAACTGAGGCAGTAATACTAATTGTATGAGCATTGTTGACCATAAACAAGACATTGAACCAAGGAGGAAGAACTGATGGAAAACATTAGCTCCAACTACCTTTCTTCCAGCTGTACTTCTGAAAAGTAATTAGTCAAATATGATTTCAATTTCTCACTAATTTCACATTGTTTGTGGCAGTAGGAATAGTACTTTTTTCTGTTTCACAGTAATAGCACTAAAAATATAGCTGTAATATCTTAGCAATTTATGTATTCTTAAAACTTTGCATAACTGATAAAAATAATATACAGAAACATAGAAGATTGACGGCAGAAAAAGACCTCATGGTCCATCTAGTCTGCCCTTATACTATTTTCTGTATTTTATTTTAGGATTGATATATGTTTATCCCAGGCATGTTTAAATTCAGTTACTGTGGATTTACCAACCATGTCTGTTGGAAGTTTGTTCCAAGGATCTACTACTCTTTCAGTAAAATAATATTTTCTCACATAACTTCTAATCTTTCCCCCAACTAACCTCAGATTATGTCCCCTTGTCCTTGTGTTCACTTTCCTATTAAAACACTTCCCTCCTGTCCTGAACTTATTTAACCCTTTAACATATTTAAATGTTTCGACCATGTACTCCCTTTTCCTTCTGTCCTCCAGACTATACAGATTGAGTTCATTAAGTCTTTCCTGATAAGTTTTATTCTTAAGACCTACCACCATTCTTGTAGCCCGTCTTTGAACCCGTTCAATTTTGTCAATATCTTTTTGTAGGCGAGGTCTCCAGATCTGAACACAGTATTCCAAATGTGGTCTCACCAGCGCTCTCTGTCTCAATATGTGTGTGTGTGTGTGTATACACACACACACATACACACACACAAACACATATTTGTTTTCGTAGATTTTCACGGGTACAGGTATGAAGGTCTTGGCATATTCGGGTTTCTTCCCATGTAGGATTCAGAGATTTCTGGGAACTTTTCAATGAGGTCCTACTCGTCAGCTTCAGGGTGGTGCTTTAGTCCTTGTGCTAGGGTGAACACATCTAGACCTGAGCTGCCTTCCCTCTATAAGTACTAGTGGGTGGGTGTGGTATGTTGGCTCATCAGCTGCAAGCTGTGTTGAAACTACTAATCAGCATACATCAATTACATCAATGACCCCAGGTGTTACTCCACTGACTCACCAGGAAGTTTCAACACAGCTTGCAGCTGCTGAGCCAGCACACCACCAGTGTTTATTGAGGGAAGGCAGCTCAGGTCTCGATGTGTTCACCCTAGCACAAGGACTAATATATATATATATATGTATGTATGTATGTATGTATGTATGTATGTATGTATGTATATATGTCAAATGTTTTTTCAGCTGGAATTTTTAAAATTAAGGGAGACTAGGATGGTCCCATTTCGGCCTTGTTCTGGCCTCATCAGCTAGCCACACCCTTCCTTACTGGGATTCGATCTTGGTAGCCTCTGCCTTGTAAGGCAGAGAATTAGCAGCTTGAGCTATCAGACCTAATCCCTTCCAGCTCTGTACCAGGCAGGGGCTATATGTTTTTTTATGTCGGATCACCCTGGTATATTAAAGGAACGTCACAGCTCCTCTTTGCCTCTAGGCCCAACACAGGACCACTTCAAGGCGGTTAATTTATTTATAGCCGACAACTATATTCTGTATGTGTCAAATGTTTTTGGTTTTTTTATATATACTGTATATACACATAGAGAGAGACACAGACAAAGACATACACACGCACATATATGTGTGTGTGTGTGTGTGTGTGTATATATATATATATATATATATATATATATACACACACACACACACACACACTCTTTATTCATTAATTTTTCTCTGTAACTTAAGATATATCTTTTTATAGCAAATGGATCTTTTTACAGAATATTTTTTGCAATATTTCAAGCCATTATGGAATCACATGCAATCAGAAATGAGAGGTAGGAGCAATGGCTAAAATCTGTGTGATGTTGCATACTCCTAGGTAAAGGAAGGAAATATTATGCCATCCATTTAATCTAGTTTAACAGATTTTATCTCAAAAATCCAATCACAAGGAAATCTGGCTTTGGAAAACTGATATTTTTTTCTGATAGGTTTGATACCTATCATATGCTATATCTATAAATGAGCAAATATGAAAAACCTAGATAAAGAAATCTAAAGATGGAATATAGAATTTTAATTACATTAAACAGTTTTTTTTTTCATTTTGAAACAGTTTAACAGTTCTTAAGACACCTGTTCCACCAGCTGGTATAATATAGTTGCATTTCTGTAGGTAACAAATTGTGCCATATTTGAAAGAAGATTATTTTGTAAAAGAACATGGTGCTGCTCTTGATTTATCATGCTAACTGCAAACTACAGTACAGTAACTAGAGATTGTATAGCATTTGAGGCTGATGGCAATAGACTCTCACCTTATAAAGAAGAATAAATTATCTGGAGAAATACATTACCCAGTTTGCAATAAGAAAAACAAAATAAGCTTCCTGCCTATCAGGAGACATTTTTTACCTTGTCCCACAATAACTATAAATGTCTCTGGCATTTCTTCAAAGTAACTGTTTCCAGCTTACAAAGTAACTGAAAAGAATCACCTTTTTGCAGCAGAATTCCACAAAGACCTGGTTTAGAGAACCTGCTCTCTGCGAATCACTAGCCAAACAAAAGGCAACATATTTTTTTTATTGTGTTATGTTTATACATTTATTAATTAAAAATAATATTAATACGAGTTATACTGGGTCTTCATTGGCTCTTGGGTTAAGCTGCTCTCATCCAAAATATGGCCCTGAAAAATACAGAATTGCTATTTATTTCTTTTCATATCTCACTGTTCCAAAAGAGATTGGAAATTTGGACTTATTTTGTGTATTAGAAGCCTGCTTTTCTTGTATTGTGAAATCTAAAGTAATAAGTACAAGGTTCAGTAGATTTCTTATTCATGTCTGGTGACTATCTCCATTACTTAGCTCCAATAAGGTTGCTGCGTCATGTGACCTCATCTTCTGAATGAGTTTTCTGCTAGTCTAGAGAATAGAATTGTGTATAGTACAAGATAGATTTATTATTGGATCATGCTATAAATCCCAGTACTGTTCATGGGAAACATATGGTTCCAAAAGACATCCCCAGATGTATTTATAATATTTTAAGTAAATAAATCTTTAAAACATAAGAAAGTGGCTTATGGTATTAATACCAATGAACAAAATACTAACCTACAACAATGAATAGAAGAATCCACAGAATATTTTAGAAAAAAAACCAGTTATCAAAGATTATATGTATTATGGCAAGACTATTGTGTTGAAAGGTTTAGAAATATTAAAATTGAAGAATGTGGTCCTGAAGATACTATATAGATGATACAAGATGAACCTCTCCGAGAAGAGCATTTAAGAGCAAGGGCAAACACTGAAAAGAACTTTCCAAAAAGACCTCAGTTTGGGAGATAATCTTATGATATTTTACCTCTAAATGGTCTCATGCAGTAGAATCATATCAATGTTGAATAGCATGGAAACTGAAATGGAACCTTGTGGAATCCTATAGTATAAATGCCATGAAACCATCAAAAATATCACAGCGACAATTTATATATTAACATATCCACTTCAAAATGTTTCCATCAGCAGCTAGAGAAACCTTCTTCAAGAGAAAATAACATGGTCAAGCCACAAAATAAGATCCCTCTTCCTTTCTTACAGAAAAGATTAAGAAATAGAGAGGTGAAAGTAGTTTCAGTTCCAAAATCAGACATAAACCCAATAGAAATGTCTCTAGAAAATCAATTGCATATAAGAACATCTTATTTTATACAGTGATGTAGAAAGGAATAGGCTCCCTTCCAAAGATCTTGGGTAGTGTATTAGGGGTGCTTCCACTTACCTTTGTCACCAGTTCACATCATGACATTGCACAGATGTCCTTTCATGTATTAGATTGAGCCCGAAACACAGCTGAGGAGGTGGTCAGCTGTGCTTTGGGCAAAGAAATAGAGCTCAGGATTAAGCCATGGGTGTGTGGGAGGGCTTTTTTTCAAGTAGAAGAAGACGAAAAGTCATACAAAGACAGAAAAATTCACTGAAAATTCTTTAAAAATATATTTAAAAGATGGTGGTGCCCAGCACCAGCACCAACAGAACCAGATCTGTGATGCCATTGTCACATCACCAGTGGGTCGCTAATCGTTAGGGCGATCTAGTCCAAACTAGGAGGAACCCACTCTTGGTGTATATAAAAGTATAAATATATAATTGTTGAGGCCATCTAATCTAAAATGACTCTTGATGACTTTCATGTGGCACCTAGAAATCTGATGGTTATCTGGCCTTTTCTAAATTTTGCAAATTTGTAGAGTGTTTATCCCTAATTTTTCAGAATTAACATAAAAATAAATGATGTAAAATGTAATGTATTGATATTATTTTGGAATTTGAATTTTCCCCTCTTCCCAGTCACTCCTGAACACCCAGAGAAAGGGATTTTTTACAGATTAGAGCAAATCCCTCATCTTGACTTCTTGACACTGCTGCGAGAAACATTTCCTAACATTTCCTGTTCTCTGATTCAAGTCTTGGGTGCATAAACTAGTCACAATCTATCATTGTTGACAGAGATCTCATTATGTACTGACCTAGCACTTAACAGCAGCACTAGAGATCAGGGGTTAAGCTACTATGGCTACTATAACTCATCTGAATGAGGGATGAACCAGAAAAAAGAATAGGCATAAGCTGATACATCTCTCTTCTTCCTAACTGATGAGTTATATTATCATGATGTTGTATTTTCCTCTACCCATAATTAATGTAATCACTACTGTCTGTCATATGATTGTAGAATCTCTCAAATATACACAAGGGAATGTGGTGCAAATAATAATACAATTTCACCCTTCAGAAGCGGCTTTCATTCCACCCCTGAAGTGACCCCCATGGATACCTTCCATTTTGGATGCTGTGCCTGGACTAAAGATACCACTGTTACTTCAAGGCCTCTCAGGTCTGCTGAAACAAATGTTAAAAATGTAGGGCTTTTCTGATAATAATAAAATTAGACTTGAAAGTTGTCAAGTTATTGGTTCTGTTGGGGGGGGGGGGAATTGAGCTGTGTAAAGATTTTCAGCTGTGATTGGATTAGGTTTTGTTCAAATCACCCAGTCCAAAGACATTTGAACATTGAAACAGAAGCCTACATCCAACAACAAATCCTGGTAAATAAAAGTCATTCAAAGTGACAGTCTATGTCTTTTCTCCTGCTTTTAGTTGTTACAGACAATACCATAGTCAAGGTTGCAACTTCAGTTTTGTACATGAAGAATAAGGAAGAAAAGAGAGGAAGCTATCTAACACTGAAACTAGTAGGCAAGCAGTCAATTTAATGCCTTATTAAACTCTCAACCTACCAGAATTTCCTTTGGTTGGCAAAGCTAACATTACCTTAGGCTTCATTTGCTTTTTCAATTCTCAGTTTATTTAATATGAGTGATCACAGTCACAAAAATTATACTACAAGTTAGTGTCTATTTTACTGAGTCTTGCCCACATTTTGGTAGTGTGTTATAACCTGCAAAGCTTGACTTTATCTGGTGGTCCATACTTGCCAATTAGTTGTACAAATTCCTTCCATTCCAGAAATTCCAGTAACCAAAAGGAACAAATGTATCAAGGACGATTCAATGTTCATCCTACATACAAACAACAAGTGGAAAGGGAAATCTTCTTTTACCTATTACAGCTATTGAAACACCCTCACAGCAGTTTGAATTAAATTAGCTGCCCTCAAAGCAGAACCTCTTCAAATCTTCAATCTCAAATTCATATCAAATCACAGCTATTCAAACAGGTGTAAGGGACACCGAACCTTACTAATGGAAGCGTTTTATGTGCCATACAAAATAACCAATATTAGCAATAGATCACTTGAATTTTGGCTAGCGCTGGCAAGCACGAAGCTAATTAGAGGCAATAATTTACTTCAGAAAAGCATTTTTGTGATTTGCAGGGTCACAACCTATAATTAATGTATTTTGTGTGTTTCTTCTACCATAATAATTGATATAATGCATAATGCAAAAGGGCTACTTCTCGCTACTTCTTGCAATTAAAATTAAACTATTCTCTCAATATGACACGATGTAGTGGATATTTTAAAGCTAAAACATCTTTAAAAATCAGGGCTTCATATAAGTAAATAATACTTTTTCCCCTTAATGACTTTGATAAAATACAGTATGTATATATATTGAAGATAATCCCCATTGAACTCTGGAAAAATATTTGAATGAAGCTGTTTTTTATCACATTCTATTTTTATAGGACCTTTGTTTTAGTTAGATTAAATAACAAAAGTAAAATTTCATTTAAAAAAATAGAACTATTCCAAATATCCAACATTTAATAGTGAATATTTTCATACCCCTTCCTCCCAAGATTACATGCTCATAAAAAGAAAAATTTGAAATAATTGATGTGTGTTGTATATAAATTCACTTGTATTTTGAGTAATAGAGCTGATAGACCAAGGGATATGAGCCTAGTTAAATAATGTAGAATCATTATGCTAATATGGAGAAGGAAGAGAGTTGCACATGTATATAATTATTTTTCCCTTTTCACATTAAACACTACAATATGATAAAACATGGAAGTCTCTGAGGCTACATCTCTTTCAAGGACCATGATGGTACTCAAGGGTTCTGATGCTTTCATGTTATGGAATTAAAAAAATAATACCATCAGCAATGGCAATTCATCATTAGTCAATCACAGATATACTCAGAGCAGCTTAGATCTTGAGATGGTGTGTGTGTGTGTGTTTATTTGTTTATTATTTTATCATTATTGTTTGTTTGTTTGATTGATTGATTGATTTATAGGCTGCTCTTCTCCTCATGGATTCAGGGTGGGATAAAATATGGGCAAGATAAAAAATACAATACAGTTAAACAATAAGAAAAATGAAATAAAACACAGTATAAAAGAATCATTCATCCCTCATTCATATTAATGGCTGGAATAAAAACTCATGACCGCAGACCTGCTGGCATAAATGTGTTTTTAACACCTTTCTGAAGTTGAGGAGAGTAGGAGTGGTACGAGTCTCCTGGGGGGAGTTGGTTTCAGAGGACCGGGGCTGCAACAGAGAAGGCTCTCCCCCACGCCCACGGATCTTCCAATCAGCATTGTTTGGCAAACGGGACCTGGAGAAGGCTGACTCTGTGTGATGTAACTGGCTCTGGACATATGAGGCAGAAGAAGACAGTCCCATAAATTATTATTTATTATTTATTGGATTTGTATGCCGCCCCTCTCCGTGGACTAATGCAATGTAGGGCTTTATAGGCAATAACCAATGCCTTGAATTGTGTTTGGAGACCGATGAGCAGCCAGTGCAGCTCATGGAGTGCTGGACTAATATGGGAGTCCCTTTATTTAATATGGGAGTCCCTTTATTATTTAATGGGAGTCCCTAGGTACACCTAACATGACTCTCATGGCTGCATGCTGGTTGAAGTTTCTGAACATTCTTCAATGATAGCCTCAAGTAGAGTGCATTGCAGTAATTATCATCAAACATCAACATCTGCCTATACCAGATCTTGGGAAGGACTCAACAGGAAGACAAAAATATGAAATCCAATCTGAATATCTGATTGACTGTACAATAAACCATAATAAAAAGCAATCTGAATAAAATATTAAAAAAGATCACAGATAGTAGTATGCCAAAGGTGTCATTAATTTGTTTTCTAGTTTGCATCATTTGATCTTGCAAATTGATAGGTATGCCAAATGATCAAATCAAATTTTCTATATTTTAATTGATTTATAGATATTCAAACCTTTATAAACTCCTTTTAAGGGTAGCTTCCATTTTTCAAGATACAGATGGATAGGTATTCATATATTGTCCATATCTCAAACTTTCCAGAACATTAATGCATGACATGACATGATATAGTAATTTTCAGTTCCAAGTTAAATTTCTTACTTAGAATCGTAGAAATCCTCAAAAGATCAGCTTCATGATGATTCTCCCAATCTAATTCAAGAGACTTAGGAGAGTCACATTTCTTCTTAAGTTCCTTCCCTTTCTATTGTTTTTCATGAGACGATCTGGAGGCAGGAGAATAAAAGCTTGGATGCTTTTTAAAAAACCATTCTGATTCATTCAGGATAATCATTACATGGACTTCCCATGGTTCTGTGAAACTCCAATGCAGTATTATTTAATGGCAGCAAACAGTTCAAGAAGCAAAAATCCAAAATATTTAAAACTTCCATAAAGATGTAAACAGTGCATTTAAAAAAACCCAAGTAAATGAAATAAATAAACAAAGTGAACCTAAATGAAAATGGCATCTATGCCTATACTCCTGTATGGGTAGTGGTCTTAAAATTAATGCCCTGAGTAGAATGGAATTATTCATAATAATAAACACAGTGAAAACTATAGTTAATCAATTCAATTGTTTAAGTTTAACTCTAGTTAGCTTGTCTTAGAGGTTTCATATCTAGAGTTTTTGCCCTCCATGTACTTAACAATGCAGGAACACTTTGTAAATAATTACACACTTAAAGTCTTTTTTTTTTACTGGATATACTATCCACAATGTAATTATAATATAAAACCCCAACCTTTCCTCAATAATCATGAACAATTCGACAAACTGTTTCTGGCATTTTTAATGTGTATGTGTATGTGTGTAATGTTGAATCAAATCTCTATGTATTATTCCTTAAATCCAAAACACATAGGGGAAAATCTTTGGATTTTTCTTGATACATTGTATCTTGAGGATTAACACACCCACCCACACGTCCTCTTTTGCTTGCTTTCTGAAATTGTCTTGTAGAAAGTGTGTGCCTTTAAATTCAGTCCACATTGACAAAGTTGTTTGAAGTGTTTGTGATATAAGCCACCTGTTTGCAATGTGAGAACATGTTTGAAGAAAAGAATAGGTTGTAACTACAAATAAAATCCAGGGAGTATATAAATTCCAAGGAGTTTAAATATTCTGAAACTTTGATGCTGTATTAATACAAGTACCAAGTTATGCTATTCACATTACAGTGAGTAGTTTTGGAGAATTTGTGTCTTGCGTTATTCAGAATAAAGAATTTAAATATATATACTTTTGTATTTACACACACACACATGGTATAAGTTTGGAAAAGAGCATTCATAAGTTCAAATAGAACAAAACAGAACAGAATTCTTTATTGGTCAAGTGTGATTGGAGACATAAGAAATTTGTCTTTGGTGTATATGGAGTACAAAAGGATAATTTGGTGTACAGTATATGGAGTACAAAAGGATAATTAAAAATATTCAAGTATGATTGGAGATAAGAAATTTGTCTTTGGTGTATATGGAGTACAAAAGGATAATTTGGTGTACAGTATATGGAGTACAAAAGGATAATTAAAAATATTCAAGTGTGATTGGAGATAAGAAATTTGTCTTTGGTGTATATGGAGTACAAAAGGATAATTTGGTGTATATGGAGTACAAAAGGATAATTAAAAATATTCATCAAGAATAAAAAAATACAACACTTACTGATAGTCAAGGTTACTAATAAGCTATCAAATTGTACAAATAAAAATAATATAAATTGAAAGATACAAGCAAGTGGGAAGAGATAGATTCTAGCAAGGAAGAGAAGAATAATAGTAATACTGTACAGTCTTAGTAAATTATTATTATTATTATTATTATTATTATTATTATTATTATTATTATTATTTATTGGATTTGTATGCCCTCCCTCTCCGCAGACTGTCAAAATTATTTGACAGTATAATTTAAATGAAAGTCTTAGTAAATTATTTGATAGAGAATAGATAGAATTCTTTATTGGCCAGATGTCATTGGACACAAAAGGAATTTGGATTTGCAATCCTAGGACTATGTGGACAGATTGGTGTCAATTCACAGGGACTATTCAGAGGGCTGAAAAAAGTGGATTATGATCTGTCCTCACACTTACAACACTTATTCTCATTTCAGCATTCTTGACATCTGTGTCACTTATTTCACAACTGTGGTGCTTCTCTTCATCATGGTAACAAGATAGGGTGCAAAACGTAAAATGTGAGGATAGTCATAAGAGGGAGGGCCAATCAAAAATCACCTTTCATCCCTCTGAGTAGTCCTATTTGCACCCAGCATGGCCAGATAGTCATGTGACTGTGTGTGTATGGTCAACTCGATGTCACTCACATTGAGGGGTGCTTCTCCTTACCTAGCTTCTTGTAAACGTGGGGATGCTACAAAGGTTGTAAGTGTGAAAAATAGTCCTTAGTCACTTTTTTCAGTGCCATTGTAACTTTGAATGGTCACTAAATGAACTGTTGTAATTCAAAGATTACCTGTACAAAAAATACAAAAAGCTTCTTTGCTTGCAAAAAAGCTGCCCCAAATACCAATCATTATATTAAAAAAACCTGCAAGCTGGAGTTACAAATCAGGCAGGGTGCCAAAGCACCTTGAAGAATTAAAATAGTTAAAATACAATGATAAATATTAGCAGCCAGCTGTTGCTCATAAAGTGAAACCCTTTAGCAGGCAGGTTATTTAAGCTCTCCAAAAAGAGCACACCCAGGAGAAGCAATCCTTATACCCATTTGCACCATTTAAAGATACCAGCTCATATGACATCTTACCTCATAAGATATCCTAAGGAAATCACCCAGATTTAAGGAATTATCACATGCACACACTCCAGAAAGGCAGTAAAAAGAATCAGTGTCAAGCTTGCATCCATCATGGCCCTTTGAAATTAAAGTACCTTTTAAGATTTCCTTTCACTTTCCCTCAGTCAAAGCATCATACTTCAGTAATAGTGATGTGTTTACATCTATATTTGCTAATATGATTAGCAATGCTGTATGTGCTTTGCAAAAATCCAGATGACCCCAAGTGGCAGCAAAGACCCAGAAAAAGTTTCTGTGAACACTATAAAGACATAAAACTACTACACTATCATGACACGTGTGTGTGTGTGTGTGTGTGTGTGTGTGTGTGTGTGATATACAATAGAAAGGATACTCCCGTGCCATCTGTTAATTCTATCTACAGGATGTATCTATTTAGTGCAAACTAGTCATTGTTTGGATTTTTGCAAAACAGGTATCTCATATATCCTTCATTTTTATTAAAAATCCCAAGAATTTATCAATTCTATTTATTGAAATAAAAATCTTAAGATTAACAGACAAAAATTCCAGGGAGAACTCTATTTTTTACAGGGTATTTAGGGTAATGTGACAACCCCACTTGCCTATGTAAGGGCTGGAAACTAAGCTGTTTTACATAGCAGAGGATCAATACCTTTTCATCTTCTGTTGTCAATTATTTTATCAGTGAGACAATTTGAAAAATTGCCTTCCTATTGTACTTTCCCACCAGCATCACCACATGCTAATTTTCTGTGCTTGTAGAGCTCATATGAAGCCAGGCTGGTGTAGTGGGTAAGGCACCATGCCAGACAACAGGTGACTATGAGTTTTAGTCCTACCAGAGGCTGGGTGACTTTGACTCAATCCTGAAAAGCAATCCTAGAAAGTAGACAGATCCAAAGTCAGTCTTTTAAAAACAAGCTGGTTTTGTAATCTTGCCAAGAAAACTGCAAGAACTTGTCCTGGCAGTCAACAGGGAGGGAGGGGAGAGAGGGAGGGAGAGAGGGAGTGGCAGGGACAGCCAGCCAGCCAGCCAGCCAGCCAGCCAGCCAGCCAGCCAGCCAGCCAGCCAGCCAGCCAGCCAGCCAGCCAGAGAGACAGATAGACAGAGAGTGAGAGAGAACTCCCTGCCCCCCCACAAGGCTTTGTTGATTTAGGATAATGTTAAAGATTGGAAAGTTTTGTCCAGTTGCCAAACTGAGCAGATGTTTGGTCATTTATTTTATTAACCTTCTCCATATGTTCCATATGTAGACAAGTAGACAAAGGTGATACAAATTGAAATGGCCTATATATAGGCATACTTATATTACTGCCGACTCTAAGACTCTTTTATCTTTGCCATTTGAAAGGTTATGTCAATAGTGGCTGGTACATCTTCACAATGATCAGGAAATACAGTACTATATTTCCTGGTCATTGTGAAGAAAACATCTGTGCTGAACTGTAGAGTTCTAAATGCTCTTTGACCTTGGTTGTGTTCTTGCAGATGTTTTATTATCAAACTAGATAACATAATCAACATATTGATGATGTTACCTAGTTTGATAATGGAATGT
This sequence comes from Erythrolamprus reginae, assembly GCF_031021105.1. Lineage (NCBI taxonomy): Eukaryota > Metazoa > Chordata > Lepidosauria > Squamata > Dipsadidae > Erythrolamprus > Erythrolamprus reginae. The sequence goes on from NC_091951.1 coordinate 131,879,038, forward strand.
CTGCAAAAACCAAAAAAGCTCAGAGACGACCAAGGATCCCACAATGCTATAAGTGGAATATATAGCCTAATCTAAACTGCCTCTATGTTACTTTGAAAAGATCAGGTAGGATGAATGGTGGATATCAATATCTATGAATCCAAATGGGTGATAATCATGACACGTGGAAATTTGTGAGCTGATGAAAATGAAGTGAGAAAATTCTAGAAACAAAATTCTAAAGATTTATGTGGGAATGACAGTGATATGTAGAAGTGTGGAATTGAAATGAATGCTATAAAAGTTAGTGTCCCAGAAAAATGGATGCAAAGTAAGTACTAAGAGCTGTAAAAAGGTTTGAAAATGAAAATGGGGAAGGTGTATGTTAATTTAAGTCTCTCTACTGAAGAGTCAAGAGACTGTTTAGTAACTTCAGCTCTTTATTGATCATAGCAAGCAAACATCGGCTATAGGCAGGGGTTTAAATAGGGAGCCCTTTAACTCAGGAGCCAATCAGATTTTACCCGCTTGAGTTCCTGGTTGGACTGGAGTGAAAACTTCCCAGCTTCTCAGGACATAACAGTGTACATCTAAATTAGTGTTTTTCAAACTTGGCAATTTTTCAGTTTGTGAATTGCTAATTCCTAGAATTCTACATTGTTTGGAAGTTTTTAGAGAAACGTTATTTTGAAGTGAAGACAACATCCTTGCCTGATTTGTACAAATTGTATTCCTTGATACCAAGAAAAAGATAGCAAGAACTGAAGTAAAAAGTAAAGAGAAATTAGTGTTTTCATAACCCAGCAGAATTTTGATTGAAAATATACAAGAGGTAATGAAAAAAAATGGAATGATTATCAACGTGTTCAACACTGGAGAGTAAGTCTAGAATGTGAAATATACATTCAGTTTAATGTATTTATAAACAATGCATAAAGAAAGTTTGTAGTAAAGTTAAAGTCATGAATGCACATTTAATTTTGTATATACGTAGTACTATCATGGCAATGCCCAAAAACTCCACTGCTTAGCCTTCCAGATGGCCATCAAACCTGGCTCATTTCCCTGGGATTAGAATAGAAATGGGAATTTTAGCAGATTAGCTGAGGTGCCATTTATTATTATGGTTCATTGCATGATCAGCCTGAAGTTTAGGAATTGATGGAGCTTTTTTGTTTAATAATATTAAATATATCAGGATGTAAACTTTTCCAAATAAAGTTGCCTTTTGCAACAGACTGGTGGTGATCATATCAATGTTGTTGGTGTTCAAGTGGGGTCCAGATGTTTGGGATTTTATCCAAGGTGCCTATCACTACTGCTACTATCTTTCTTTTGCAACATTTTTTCTATTTTTATTTTCAGGTGTTTGTATTTTCTCCAGGTTTTTTGTCCCCATTTTTTTGGTCCACATATAGCACTGTCGATCATCTAGACTTTGTCTTTCTTATTGACAATTGTTAAGTCTAAGGTATTGTGTTGCAGACTCTGGTTTGTTTGAATTCTAATTGTCTGAGCATTTTAGCTTCTACGTTTTCTGTTACTTTGTCTGTTTTGTGGTGCCACCAGTCTATTTTGTTGTCCCACCAGTTGCAGGGTTGTTTGTTTGTTTTTTCTTCCAATGCACTAATGTTGCTACTTTGTTTGTGTGATCTTCCTGCAGGAACCAACTAAGTGATCCACTGTTTATCTAACTTCTTTGTAGAAACAGAATTTGTTGTCTGTTGCTGTTTTCTCGGTTCTGATTTTGTATGCATTTTGCAGAAGATACGGAGTAATGACACGGACACAAGAGCTGGATTAAAACTGGGTCATTTTTATTAAAATAAATTAGCATAATCTATTCAACTAAATTAGCATAAATTAACATATCTAATTATGACCCAACAATGGACCTGCAGGGTCAAACAATTGCTTCCGGGGCGGAAAATGACGTCACATAAACTTCCTGGGCAACTTATGGGCGTAGCTCCATGCTAGTCCAGGTGAGGGACCCCTCCCTCGCCTGAGACCATGCCATGCACTTGCATGAGGGGGGTCCCGACGGCTAACCCCTAACAGGGGACTTAAAGGTGCGGGACCCAAAGACAGGTTCCCCCCAACTGCTCAGGTCGCTTCCACCACAAGCTTGGAGAGAACCTGTCAATCATCCCCAAAGATGCCCAACGGAGAACACGCAGTTGCTGAACCACCACCCAGTTTTCCGCCCCTAACCTGCCACGGAGCGGGGGTCAGATCTCTATCTTGGCCCCCCGACTCCCCCCTCTAACTGCGCCAGCTCACGCAGAGACCACTGCAGGTCCTGTAAGAAAAATGGTGTTCCTCTGTTCTGACAGAGGAATACCAGCAGCCAGGCAAAGCCACAGCTGATCTATGGTGATGCGGGGATGGGCCACTACCACCCCGCCCAACTCTCTGACTACCGTAGCCAGGGCCTTAATAATTCCCCGCCTAACCCGGTGAAGGGCCCTAAGGGAAATGGCGTCCCACCAAGTGATCCTCGGGAGGATCTCGACCACACCACTTGCGTGGTGGGCCCCACAGTGCGAAGCCACCGCAGGCTTCGCGAGCCTGGCAGATCTAAAGTAGACCCCCAGGCCCACACAGGTCCTTGCCACTGAGGTGCAAGACCCACCACCTGGGAGCAGCAATGGGATGCCACCCTCCCAGTACCAACTGGGCGCAGCAATGGGATGCCGCCCTCCCAGCACCAACTGGGCACAGCAATGGGAAGCCGCCCTCCCAGCACACATCCAGGCGCAGCAATGGGATGCCGCCCCCCGCACCAACTGGGTGCAGCAATTGGATGCCACCCTCCCAGCACCAACTGGGCGCAGCAATGGGATGCTACCCTCCCAGCACCAACTGGGCGCAGCAATGGGATGCTGCCTTCCCAGCACCAACTGGGCGCAGCAAAGGGATGCCGCCTTCCCAGCACCAACTGGGCGCAGCAATGGGATGCCGCCCTCCCAACACCACCTGGGTGCAGCAATGAGGTGCCGCCCTCTCAAGACCAACTGGGCGCAGCAATGGGATGCCGCCCTCCCAGCACCACCTGGGCGCAGCAATGGGATGCCGCCCTTCCAGGACCACCTGGGCACAGCAATGGGATGCCGCCCTCCCAGCCATAGCGGTAGAAACACCCGTCCCACCGCACACCCCTTCTCCCCAGCCAGACAACAATGACCCAGCCGCCACGACGGCAGGGCCCCCCCCCCGGCGGTACCTTGTTGCTGAGTGGTCGGCGGGCGCTCCATGACCCAAAGCAACACCGCCGGTCGCGTCCTGGCGGGGTTGAATAGAAGGGGACCAAAGGGGAACCTGGCCTAAGATCTTACCCCGGACCCTCAACCGGCCGTTCGTACCCTAAAACAGGCCGCTGACCACCAGCGGTCGACATCTCTGAATCCTCTGTATAGAGAACGCCGTTACCGCACTAGTGGCAGCGCCGCTACGGAACGAGCGTTCCCTAATCGGCAGGATCCATACTTGGCCTGGCCAAACCCTGTACACTAGAACCCACCTAACGAAGGCAATGAAATGGAAGGCACGGAATGACCTGGCAGCCTGCGATAAGGCCCTGGCCCAGCCTTCCCGCATCCTCACAATGCAGAAGTCACCATAAATCAATAAACCCACCCCCGCCTTAGACAAAAGGCGAGGCCGGCCAACCTGGACCTCAAAGTCCTAACTGAAAGGCCACGCTGCCTAAGCTGGACACAAATATGGCCAGGTCCACAACTGGGGCAGGCCAGCTATAGGGGTAACCCGTATCCTGCCTGAAATCCCCAAACTCATCACCTGCCTGCTGCTAAGCCCCCCAGAGTGCCAGGCACCACTGCGAGGGGCCGTAGCCCAGCAGACCTCTACTCTCCACTGCCCAGGAGCCCACTCAGGCTCTAAAGGTGGTCGGGAAAAGCCTCTGGCGACGCACGTGCCCACGGGGCCAGGGTCCGAAACCTGGACAACTGACCACGGGCCAAGGCGTCAGCGACCCCGTTATCCAACCCGGGGACATGCCTAGCCAAAGACAATGTGTTTAGGGACAAGGACCTGTGCACAAAATGGCGGACAAGCCGCATGACCCTGTCACTCTCAGAGGACAGGGCGTTCACAACATGGACAACCGCTAGATTGTCACACCAACAATGCACCGTCTTGTCCCTAAACTGCTCACCCCAAAGCTCTAGGGCCACTATCAAGGGGAAGAGCTCCAAAAAAATAAGTCAAATCCTTAACCAATGAAGAGGCACTCCATTCCGGAGGCCAAACCGACCGGCACCTCTGGTCACCGAACACTACCCCAAAACCACAAGTCCCCGCGGCATCGGAGCAGAGCTGCAACTCAGCTTCCAAAAGAAACTCGTGCCTCCAAAAAGACAGCCCATTAAATTGGTCTAAAAAACCCCCGCCACACGCAGAGGTCAGCCCTGACCCCTGCGCATAAGCAGGTACGATGATGAGGCAAACGGAGCCCCTTCATCGCAGCGTATAACCTTCTAGAAAAAAGGCCCTGCCCGGCACAATGACCCGGCAGGCAAAATTAAGTATCCCAGCTAGTTCCTGGAGCTGCCGAAGAGTGACCTTCCTGCAGCCCAGAACCGCATCGAGCTTACCCCTGATTTTAGTCGACTTGTCCAGGGGCAGTCTAGAAGATTGCTCCCCCGAGTCCAATTCAATACCAAGGAAGGTAATCTTGGTAGCAGGGCCTTTGGTCTCCTCAGAGGCTAAAGGCACCCCCACTGAGCACAAAGGGCTTCGAAGACCCGCATTAGAGCAAAGCATTGCTCTGAACGTGCAGGCCCCGCCATCAAGAAATCATCAAGGTAGTGAACGACCGAACCCAGACCACTGCGCCTCCTGAGCGCCCACTCCAAGAAGGTGCTAAAGCTCTCCAAAAGAGAGCTTGAGACAGAGCAACCCATGGGTAAAGCCCCGTCCACATAAAAACCACCTTCGAAATGGAAGCCCAACAGCTCGAAGTCGTCTGGGTGTATGGGGAGGAGCTGGGATGCTGACTTAATGTCGCATTTATCCCCAAGGGCTCCAACCCCACACTCCCTTACCATGGACACGGACGCATCAAAGGATGTGTGCCGGACTGAACAAAGTTCATCAGGAATGAAATCATTCACTGACTCCCCTTTAGGAAAAGACAAGTGGTGAATCAACCTAAATTCGCCACTCGCCTTGTTGGGGACCACCCCTAATGGGGACACCCCAAGATTCGGGAAGGGCGGCTCCGGGAAGGGCCCGAGGACCCTCCCCTCGGCCACTTCCTTCGCTACTTTGGACCGAACAATGTCTTCATGTCCTACAACCGACCTGAGGTTGTTGGACATGAAGGCTTGCCTAACCCCCATGTAAGGGATCCTGAATCCCTTTGAGAAACCTAGCAAGAGAGCAGCCGCTCTCGAGCGAGGGTGGTAGTCCCCCAACCAACCCTCAAGTGTTTTAAATTAATTGGGCTGGGCCCCTTTTCCCCCAGTAGGTGGGGGTTGTTCCCTGGACCCCCTCCCCTCCTAACCGTCCCCTTTTAGGCGCAGGGGCACACCGAAGCAGCATGGGAACCCCCGCCTTCCCGCACGCATGGCTGTACTTACAAAAGGGGGGGAAACAAGCCCCTTTGCAGCAAACCCATGACATGCGGTGAACGGGTCCCACCCTGTGGTGGCCCCCATACCTAATACCCCTGGCCCCGACGGGTAAGCTGTCAAAAGGGGCGGAGGCACTGCGACCTGCATTGGCGGGGTCCAACCCTCCGCCCCCGACACACCAGGCCCTAGCATGAAAGCTGCCCCAGGGGCCTGTGCCCCCGCAGTAGGAGCTGGCGGGGGGCCAAACCTGGTTACAGGTGCCCCCCCGAAAACCCCCAAGAAACTGGGACCGGGTGGCACCAACCCCATTCCCTCTAGCAGGACCCCCCGGGGGCCCCTTCCTGTTTAGCCCTGGCCGAGGGCCTATAAGATATATATATAAATATATTAATTAATTTAGACCATAATTATCAGTATTATCAGTCTTATTATTATTATTATTATTATTATTGTTTTACACCATCGTTCTGTTTTTACACATTAATGAAACCGGGGCCGCCCAGGCCCCAAAAGAGGGCAGCAAATGGCCTCTGCCCAAACGGGCAGCGCAGCAGCAGGAAGCTGCCACCAAGGGCCTAACTGCCCTCCGTACAGGGGCCACGAACCCGGGGGGGCTGCACACGTGAGCCCTCCGCCCGATCCCCCACGTTCCCGAGGGGGCGACCAAAACGATCCCCCCCAGACGAAATAGAGGGGGCAACAGCCGAAACGGCACAAGGCCCAGCCTTCACCGCCGGACCCGAAGCTCCCAGACCGTTCCACGAGCCTCTGATGCGGCTCTCAAAATGGCGGCCACAACACGCGGCCGCCTTTTACTAAGGGGGGGGCGGACTCCAGCCTGAAGCCTGGTCGCCGCCAGGTGAAGAGGGATCGCAGGCCTCGGATGGGCTGAAGAGGATTACCAGCTGCCCGCAATGAGCTGCAGCCTCCTCAAGCCTCCGACGAGGCTTCCAAATGACGGCAGACCACGCGGCCGCCGAAAGAGCCCAGAGCAGACATCCGAATGTCTGCTCTGCTGACGTAGTCCGGGCGAACAGGCCGAACACGGGCCTGCACGCCCTTTTATAGGGCTGGCAAGCCCCGCCCGGACACGTCAGCAATCAGGCCACCCTGGCCTGATTCTCGGCCGAAGTCTCGCAATCTCGCGAGACTTCAACCGAGATCCAAGATGGCTGCTGCCATGTGTCCGGTGTCGTCCCGACCCTCCTGCAAAAGGCACCGGCAGGTAAGTCCGCCGGTGCTATTTCTTAAGGTCTTGTGCAACCTCTGTTTCTTTCTTCAACTTTCCTGTTCTTACCCATTGCCAGGTCTTCTTATCTGCTTTGGCTAATATTTTTATGTACTGGCCACGTTTCACTTTGCCTTGCTATGTCTCTTTTTTAGTCTTCATTTTATGTTTCTTATAGATCAGTTTGGTTTCTTACTGTTATTGGTTTTAGGTTTGTTTTTATGTGTTTATGTTTTTGTGATTTGCAGTGTCTTTACTGCTGTTAGTTGCCCATAGTTGTATTTTAAAATGGCAGCCATACACATCTTGTCAATAAGTAAAGGTCTGATGACATTGCTTACCAAAATAGTTGACCTTTCTTAAGAATATTTATGGAAAGTATTGTTTCTTATATGCTGCCCTTACCCCGTCAGTAGATTTTGAATTAGAAAACTCATAGTGTCATTTTTATCATAATTATTTCAATAGAAAAATAGATAAAAGATTTAAAGGCAAAGGTGATTTACAATGCATGATGCAATCCCCAAAGCTTGCTAAGACATGTGGAAGAATTTATAATAGCAACCTTCCAAAGATACAATTTTAAATTGCCTCAGCTGGCTAAGTTTTCTCACAGGTATACATGTGGAATGGAAAAATGGATCTACAATACTATTTTCTCACTAATCTTCTGCTTTGCCACTACAGTGAAATAAGAGACAAAGAATGAGGATTGAATTCTGGAAAAATATATTGAAGGAACAGTGAACAAGTTGACAGGAAGGGAGAGAGCAACAAATAGAGGGAGAGATTGGATGAAGATAATAAGAACCTGGAAGAAAGAGAGTGTTGAGAGATTTGAAAGAAAGAGCAATGTATGGAGAGTTTTATGTACCTAGTTGAAGTAAGAATGGCTTGGGTCTGTAGAAATTTATAGAGAAATATAATAGAGAGTGTAATAAATTAGTTTTAGGTATTATTTTTCTTATATGAAGCCTTTGATTTATTTGGTTAAATATTTGTATTATTTCTTATTCACTTTCTACACTCTGCATATTGTGCTATATTGAAAAGAAATAGCTTGACCAGTAGATATATATATATTAGTATTGTAAAATTAATTGCAATTTAAAAATTAAATATTTGAGAACTTCATTGTTCAAAATGAAAGGGGAGGCTAAGAACTGAATTAATCACTTAGAACAGAAGTCTAAGTGGACTTGTGGACTTTAACTTCCAGAATTCCTAAGTCAATCATGCTGTCTAGAATAGAAGACCATTATAAGAATAAATTTCCAATGTGGATAATTCTTTTGTTTCAGGAAGGGAGGGGGGGAGGAATCGTATGAAGGAGTGCAATATTTTAAACTGATGATGCATTGCAGTATACGTGAAAATGTTTTCTTAACCAGGGATATAATACAACTGAAGAAGTTGTAGCTTTGCTTGTGCTATTATAGCTAAACGTTTAACTAAACACTAACTAGGATAGAATTATCATGATTTGATTACATTAGCTAATACATAGTGGGAATATCTGACCCTTTAAAAGCATAATTGTTCAAAAGTTCAAGTAGAGATTTTAAAGCAGCTAATATTATTTTTACAGTTAATTGCAGCTATAGAGAATGACACCTCAAGGCTTCTAAAAATTATTTTGAAAAATATTTGGAGTTCAGTTGCAGCTCAGATAACAAGAACCAAGGCTGTGATGTAGGTGATGACATTTCCAGAAAATAGTAGGATTCAGTAACTGCAAGTTACTGGAGGATGACAGACTGTGTAAATCAAAATTATCTGAAACCAACTTCCAAACTAAGGTTTGAAAGCAGGAAGGCCTGGCTATATCATGTCTGTTCTTGTTTGTGGAATTTGGATGGGATAAAATATAAGGAAATATGAACTAAGAAAAAGTCATAGTGAGGTTCATTTATTGCATTACGGTACAGTTTGTTCTTTTCCGTATTTGTCATGTTCACACTGTACAGATAATCAAATAAGTCATATTCTGACTTACCAAAATGTACAACTACAGGTAACTTATTTGAATGGAAGTCTTTTAAGTAATGCAAGAATAACAACTGTCACCCTCCCAGATATAATTGGAAATATACTGTTGTTCTTTGGCCCCATCTAGTTGGGAAGGCCAAATAGCAATATTTGTATTGTTTGGAAGCTGACCCTTTAAGGGTCATCTAGATCTTAAGGAGAGTTTTCCTTAGGTCAGGACCTGAAATGGAGAAGACATCCTTTCAAGGAACCACAAGATAGCAATTTGTAAAGGAAGGGACATGGATGGGCAAATAAGCCCTCAAGGAGAGAAGTTCTTGCAGAAAAACTGTACACTTTCATTTTTGATTGCAAAGGTGATGACCAGCATTTTGAATTACATGCAGAAAAATCTGAGAACTAATACTGCTTGGACAATAGGGATGTAGTATGGACAAACCTAGGAGCATTTAACCCTGCATGTAACATTGCTTTCTGTACCACCTGTAACTTCAGGGTGGTTTTCAAGAACAGTCCCATGTAAAGCTCAGTGCAGTAATCTAACAGAAAGTGTCCAAAATCAAAAGACCATGAGGAAAGTCTCTCACTCCAGAACTGGGATGGAAAACCTATCTAGGAGACAACCTCTTTATTTATAAGAATTAGATATTTAGTTTGATTGTATATAAACCATTCATCTTCTGTTCTTTTAAAAAGGTTTGCAGGAGAGACGGAGTAATGACACGGACACAAGAGCTGGATTTAAAACTGGGTCATTTTTATTAATAATAAATTAGCATGATTTATTTAATTAAATTAGCATAAATTAGCATAAATTAACATGCTTAACTATGACCCAACAATGGACGTGCAGGGTCAAACAAATACTTCCGGGGCGGAAAATGACGTCAGATAAACTTCCTGGGCAACTTATGGGCGTAGCTCGATGCTAGTCCAGGTGAGGGACCCCTCCCTCACCTGAGACCATGCCATGCACTTGCATGAGGGGGGTCCAGCCGGCTAACCCCTAACAGGGGACTTAAAGGTGCGGGACCCAAAGACAGGTTCCCCCCAACTGCTCAGGTCGCTTCCACCACAAGCTTGGAGAGAACCTGTCAATCATCCCCAAAGATGCCCAAGGGAGAACGCGCAGTTGCTAAACCACCGCCCATTTTTCCGCCCCTAACCTGCCTACCCAAATGACCAAAGGTAAGCCAATTAGCCTAACAGGTGCAAGCACCCCCTAACCGCACATCCATCTCCTCAGTGTGGAATGGGCGAAAAAATGGCCCTGCAAAAGGCAAAGCCGCAAAAAATTCCCATTCGGCCCCCCTAGGGGCGACCCACAATAGCACACTGCAAAATAGGGAGGGCGGGTGGGTGTCTGCTCAGGGCAAATGGTCTGGGCAAAAAGGCTGAGCCCGGGCCTACACGCCCTTAAATAGGGCCAGAAAGCCCTGCCCGGACCAATCAGCAGTCAGGCCTGTTTGCCTGACTCTTGGGCGAAGTCTCGCCTCGCGAGACTTCGCCCAAGCACCAAGATGGCGGCCGCCAGGGGTCCGGTGTCTTCCCGGCCCTCCCGCAAACGCTGCCGGCGGGTAAGTCCGCCGGCGCTATTTGCTGAAAAGCTATTAACAAAGGAACTGATAAACTAAAACAGATTTTGGTAAAGAAGTTTCAATGCAATAAGTGTTTCAGTAATGTTCCCTATCTTCTTCAAAAGATCACCTTGGAAAGAAATGGTTGAAGGAATTCATTTTCAGTGACTAAACACCCCTTAATTTCACTTCCCACATTAATAACACTTTAGATTAGCAATTTAATTGAAATGATCTAGCTGTATATTCAATCTCAATTTTCAAGTGGTACTTTAATATTGTTTGAAAATAGCAGTTTCCCGACCGGAGTTAACTTATTAAGGATTTTCATTATTTGAGGTTTTATTTAGAGTTATGCACTGAAGACTTCGTTAAAAGTTAGGGGTTTATTTTTCTAAATGAAATGTACAAATAAAATAATCTCCTGTATAATATTTAAGTCTACAGTCAGGGGTAGTAAAAAAGCAGATAGAAATAATGCCTTTGTTTTGACAGAAGGGTTCCTCAGTCTTCTTCTGTTTCCCAACTATATTTTTCCCCTTTAAAGAGGCATAAGCCTCTCTTGTCAGCTTGGAAGCTCTTACTGTCAAGCAGGCAGAAAGGAACCACCTTACAGAGTAGGACGACTGTCACATGGCAATAGATTTGGCTGTCAAACGCTAAAAAGGCTGCCACTCAGTGTCAAAGCAACAATAACAAAACAATTATTTCCTCTTTTTAAAAAATGAAATCCAAGTTATGCATACAGGAAGGGACACTCAGCAGATGATTCAATCCATCAGACATGCTTTAAGCACCCTCATGCTACCGGGATCCCAAGGTCATTCCTATTTAAACCTATGGCGTCCAACTCAGCATAAACTGGGAATGTTTGTTGAAAACATGTTGCTTTATTCTGCCCTTTGAAATGTTCAATCAGGGAAACAAACATACACACATACACATGCACCATAATTCTGAACCTTTTTCCCACAGGTGGATATTTTATTATTCATTTTTTTTAAAAATGCTTTTGACATTTGCATCCAGTGGGATTTCCACTGAATTCTTATAACTGGGATACATTATTCTTGTACCTAGAAATATAGCATAGCCAAAGGGATTGGAAGAGGGGTGAATTTTTTTAAAAAAATCCCCTCCCAGTTCTATGGGTGTGGCTTGGTGGACGTGGCAGGGAATGGATATGGCAAAATTCCATTCCCTCCTCCCCCCTCCTGAGGGAAGGATATTGCAAAATACATATACTTTCCAGAGGCCTATTAGATCACATAGAATCGGCCTTCTCTGGGTCCCATCAACTAAACAATGTAGGTTGACGGGACCGCAGGGAAGATCTTTTCTGTTGCTGCCCTGGCTCTATGGAACCAACTCCCCCCACCCCCCCGATGTTTGCACTGCTCCCACTGTACTGACCTTTTGAAAAGCTGTTAGGACCTGGTTTACCGACAGGCCTGGGGGGCATGAACTTTAACACCTGACATGCCCGAATTATGTTTGACTGGTATGTATGTTTGTTAGATTGGTTTTAGGGTTTTTATAATGGGTTTATTAGGGTATAATGGTTTTTTTTTTAAAAAAAAAATTTTTATTACAATACAAAGATTAAAAAAGAGCAGATATATAGTATTATTATAATTATTATTTGTATGGTTGTTGTGCTTAAATTCTAAGATACTTTATACAGAGCTGTCCCTATTTCCCCCTCCCTCCCCGTTGAACTGCTAACCTAACAGTTCTTTATTTTTCCTTTTGATATCAATATGCAGCTTATGGCATCAGCGGTTGTCACACATTTGTTCTATCATACAATTAATCTAAAGTCAGATTGGTTTGATCTTGATTTTGTATCTCGGAATGATTTTAAGAACATCTTGTTTATTTACTACCATTATTGTTATTGTTATTGTTATTGTTATTGTTTTTGTTTTTATTTTCCTTGTCTCTACCCAGTCATAATTTTTTTTCCAAATTTCATAATATTTTGATTCTTCTTTATTTTTGAGGTTTTGGGTATAATGGGGTTTTAAATCTACTGTTGATGTTCAACAGTAGATTTTAGTATTGTACTATTGTATTGTTTTTTATTGTTGTAAGCCGCCACAAGTCCTATGGGATTGGGCAGCATAGAAGTCAAACAGTTTAAATTAAATTAAAATCCCCATTCCCTCCCCATTCCTAGAGGAAGGATATTGCAAAATCTCCATTCCTAACCTTCTCTGGGGTCGGGCAGAGGTGGTATTTACTGGTTGTCTGAACTATTCAAAGTTTCTACTACTGGTTCTTCACAACTTGTCAGAACCTGCTGAATTTCACCCTTGGATGTGAACTTCTTACTTTTGTCATGCAATCATTTTTCCAATAGTATTTTGACTTCTTAGTTTCTCATAATTCAATCAAATCCCAAAAACAGGATATCCTACAGAAACATGGGTTATTGAAGTGACCTCAAAATTTTATAGTAAAATTGTAACATTAGTGGTATATTGTTTAGCATCACTACCTCCAATAAAATAAGCTTAGAAATGTCACTCCTACTTCTCACCCACCCCACTAAAATAAAAGTCTTCGGAGAGGGGCGGCATACAAATCTAAATAATAAAATAAAATAAATAAATAAATAAATAAAATCTGGATGATATTCTCAATGATAAAAGGCAAATTTTATTACACTCATTTCTAACCTTATTTTAAATTAAAAATAGATGCATTGGAAATTCAACCTGTTTGAATCTTGATTAATTCAGGAAAATTCTTTCCTAAATCTGCTTGCGCATTAAGATCATTTCACTGAAAATGAGGTACATCTGTCTGTTTGTCTGTTTGTCTGACTGTCTGACTCTCTATCTTGGTTTGCATGCTGCTTCAATCACAACTGACACAGAGTGACTTTGATGTAATAGAATTAAAATAGAAACATAGAAACATAGAGGTCTGACGGCAGAAAAAGACCTCATGGTCCATCTAGTCTGTCCTTATACTATTTTCTGTATTTTATCTTAGGATGGATATATGTTTATCCCAGGCATGTTTAAATTCAGTTACTGTGGATTTATCTACCACGTCTGCTGGAAGTTTGTTCCAAGGATCTACTATTCTTTCAGTAAAATAATATTTTCTCATGTTGCTTTTGATCTTTCCCCCAACTAACTTCAGATTGTGTCCCCTTTTTTATAAAATGTATAAAATAAATTATAACAATTAAAATAAAATAAATCATAAAAAAGCCACCAAGAATAATGTACATATTGTGTTCAGATCATTTTATTCATCAAATCTCAGAGGTTTGTTGAAATAGCCCAGGTTTAAAGTTTATGAAACCAAGGAAATAAAATCACTGGACCAATATGAGATTCAGAGGACTGCTTCTCCAAACAAGGGAAGCTTCTACAGATAGAAAGGGATCCTAAAGAAAACTTCTCACAACCTTCATTATGATTGTGAATAGTGGAATAATTATCCTCAGGGCAAGCTACTCAACTTTAATGTACAAGTTGAGTAGCTTGCCCTGAGGATAATTATTCCACTTTTCATGTCTTTTACTTGGGACCGTTTTTAACTTTCCTGTGTATTGAAATTCTGATACATTAATTACAAATATGTGGTATTTAAATTTTTAGTGATTGTAAACAATGTTCTTGATGGCTACAACTTATTGATATTATGAACTATTGTAATATACTGTAGACTTTTTTTAAGGCTAATATAGTAATATAGACAAACACAAATATTTTAAGTCAAGTTATATATACATATATATTAAGTTTCAGCTGGCATGAGAAATCCTACTTAGCTCACCAGTATACAAAAACTGCCTGAACTAAATGGTGCCTCAGAGAGAAAATTGCAGCAGTGATGCATAAAAGACAATATTGCTTCAGTTTAATGATGGGAATTAAATGTAGAGTAGTAAAAATGGGTAACATTAAGGTAACTTTTATCTGATTTGAAACCAAAAAGAATTATAATTTAATAACTGAACCATTATAAAAATTGTAACTGAAATGATTTAGAGGAAAACCACACTGTATACAAATAGTCCTCCACTTGCGACCATAATAGATCCCCAAATTTATACTGCTAAGTGAAAAAAATGTATGGCCTTTCTTGCCAAAGCTGTAAGTGAATCAGTGCAGTTTTTTAAGTTAGTAATACAGTTGTTAAATTGTTATGGCTTCCCCAAAGACACATGACCCTAGGATAGTCCAACCATCATAAATATGAGCCAGTTGCCAACCATCTGAATTTTGATCATGTGACCAAGAGGATACTGCAATGGTCGTGGGTGTGAAAAATGCTCATAAGTCACTTTTTTCAGTGCTGTTGTAACTTTGATCAGTAAATGAACTGTTGCAAATTGAGGTCTGCCTATACTTTTATGTAGATATCAGGTCATGACTGAAGAGGCCATGGGTATTCATATTTATTTATTTATTTATTTATTTATTTATTTATTCATTCATTCATTCATTTATTTGTTTGTTTGTTTGTTTATTAGATTTGTATGCCGCCCCTCTTTGTACACTTGGGGTGGCTCACAACAGAATAAAACAGTTCATAACAAATCTAATAATTTACAATTTAAAATATTTTAAAAACCCCATTATTAAGCAAACATACGTACAAACATACCATACATAAATCGAAAAGGCCCGGGGGAGATGTCTCAGTTCCCCCATGCCTGACGGCAAAGGTGGGTTTTGAGGAGTTTACGAAAGGCAAGGAGGGTGAGGGCAGTTCTAATCTCTGGGGGGAGTTGGTTCTAGAGAGTCGGGGCCACCACAGAGAAGGCTCTTCTCCTGGGGCCCACCAACCGACATTGTTTAGTTGAGGGGACCCGGAGAATGGCCAATTTTTTGGGACCTAATCGGTCGCTGGGATTCGGGCAGCAGAAGGCGGTCTCGGAGATATTCTGGTCCGATGCCATGAAGGGCTTTATAGGTCATAACCAACACTTTGAATTGTGACCGGAAATTGATCGGCAACCAATGCAAACTGTGGAATGTTGGTGTAACATGGGCATACCTTGGGAAGCCCATGACTGCTCTCGCAGCTGCATTTTGCACAATCTGAAGTTTCCGAACACTTTTCAAAGGTAGCCCCACGTAGAGAGCTAATGCTGTTTGGTAGTATTGCTTAGGGTTTAGCACATGGATTGCATGACTTACATCTGATTGCTTAGTCCAAATTGATGTCTTTCTGAAATTCTGGGCTTCCTTCTTTACAAAAATCACAATCATGAACAACTTGAACAATGCAGTATGAGAAGATGTTTCATCTCACAGATGTGAATAGTTTTATTTTAACTTAAGGTCCAAATGAGCCCAGCCTACCATGCTGGCAATGGCTTTTGCATGCATTGGACACTAAAATCTCTGCTACATGATGAAGTGGCAAGGCTGATTGGTTGATGAAAGGATGCTGCATCATTCCATGGAATTACATTGAAGTGTACCTGACTTAGTTTTCTAATGGATTCCTCCTTAGAGGTTTGAAATTGCTTGCACTATAATATGTTTAGTATGTTTTTCTATCAAGTTGGAAGAATCTAATTTAGGCAAACTAAGGATCTATTTTGATATAGCTTTCTTGTGTCTGTACCTAAACAAAAGAATGATGCTACATTACAAAGGGTATGATACTCATATATCTATATGCTGATGAGATGTCTTTCCCATTAATGTAGGACTCCATATTTTTACTGTACTCCTTAGAAGGTCTTACTGTAATCCAAAACAAATAAGGAAAGAAAAAGATAAAATAGTCAAAATACTTAAAATAAAACACATGTTGTGAAGAGAACATTCACTAAAAGACCAACAAAAGCATTTCGGGATACAAGCAACAAAGTATATTTTATTGGGAAATACCTACAGTGAATCACTAAGCTTCCTGCCAGCAAACTGCAGGATTGAGTCCCAAGCAAGCCCACTCTCTACATTATTTACATTGGGTTTAACTTTGAAATAGGTAATTGAAAGATAATCTAATCACTGAGTGCCATTTCCACTGGAATGCTTTGATCAGATATTTGATTGACCTTACCATTCCCCCCCACACACACACCTGTGGTATCCTTCTTGTAACAGCAGGTGACATAAGCACTAGTGCTTATTTGAGTTCTATTGACTTTCTGCTAATCATTTACACTCCAGGTCCAAGTATTAGATTTTAGATTATGCATCTACTCTGCTTTCATCAAAAGCTAAAATATATTTAAATATACTTCAACATATTTTCTATAATGTGGAATGTTCTATACTACCCCAGGCAGTAGATGTCCCCATAGAGGGAAAATATGGCACAAGCAGGGCTGCTTTTTAGTTCATGTAGAACTAAGCAAATATTTTACTTTAGGAAAAACTGTTGGAATAAACAAATTATTAAGTAAGAAAGACGTAATATAAAATATTAAACTTCACCCAATTTCCTCCTCCTCATCTATCACAAGGATTAATTTATTACCTACAAAAAAGGAGAAATTTGTGTGTTATAAATTGGGAGGCCCTTGAAGAGTATCCAGAAGAATTCAGTATTTACAATTATGAGTGCATGTAGAACTATGCATTTTATATCTGTGCTCCATAAGTTGCATTGGTTGCCAGTTTGCTTCTGGGTCCAATTCAAGGTGCTAATTTTATATTTTTTTATTTTATTTATTTTATTTTGTCATACAAATATAGTATAGTATTGTAGTATGTTTAACATAATATAAGCATAAAGTAGAGATAGAAAAGATAAAAACACATTAGGACAGGAACAGTAGGCACAAAGGTGTACTTATGTACGCCCCTTACAGACCTCTTAGAAAAGGGGAGAGGTCTATTGTAGATAATGTAAGGTTGAAGATTTTGGGATTGGGGGAAGAAACAACAGAGTCTAGTAGTGAATTCCAGGCGTTGACCACTCTATTGCTAAAATTGTATTTTCTGCAGTCTAGTTTGGAGCGATTTACATTTAGTTTGTATCTATTGCATGCTCTTGTGTTGTTGTTGTTAAAGGTGAAGTAGTCGTCAACAGGGAGTACATTGTGATGTATGATTTTATGAACAACAGTTAAATCAGTTTGGAGGTGGCGTAGCTGTAAATTTTCTAAACATAGTAATTGAAGTCTGCAGGAGTAGGGTAATTTGTTGCATGAGGAGTAGTGGAGGACTCTTCTTGTGATGTATTTCTGGACTCATTCAATTGTATTAATTCCTGTTATGCAGTGAGGATTCCATACAGGTGAGCTGTATTCAAGAATTGGTCTGATAAATGTTTTCTAGAGAAGAAGCTGTGTAGAATTAAGTTTGTGACTCTTAGTGCTTTTTTGGCAATGCTATTGCAGTGGGCTCTGGCACTTAGGTCATTGGAAATGAGTACTCCAAGGTCTTTGACTGAATGAGGGTCTTCTGCGAGTTCAGTTTGTCCAAGTGTGTTTTTAGTATTCAGATTTTTTTTTACCAATGTGTAGGACAGAGCATTTATTGGATGAGATTTGCAGTTGCCATTTGTTAGACCATTCAGCTACATGGTCAAGGTCCTTTTGAAGGGTAGAAGTATTATCAGAGGTATTAGCTTAACATCATCAGCAAAGAGAACACAATTGCTTGTAATATTGCCCCAGAGATCGTTTATGTAGAGTATAAAAAGAGGTCATCCTAGGACACTGCCTTGGGGAACGCCACTGTTAACTGGAGCAGGATTAGATACGGCATTACCTATTTTGACCACCTGTTGTCTGTTTGACAGGAATGCTGATATCCAATTGTGCAGTGGTCCTGAGATGCCATAAGATTTTAGTTTCATAAGAAGTTTGTCATGAACTACTAAATCAAAGGCTTTGCAAAAGTCAATGTAGATTGCATCAATTGATTTACCCTGGTCAGTTTGGGTAGTCCATATGTTTTTGCAGTGTAAAAGTTACAGGTTGCAGGATAATTTTTTTCTGAAGCTGAATTGTTTGTTGGAAAGTAGGTTATTTGTTTCAAAGTGGAGTGTAATGGATTGGTTAATGATGGATTCCATGACTTTGCAAGTGATACAGGTCAAGGAGATTGGTCTATAATTTTCAACATTGCTAGGATCACCCTTTTTGAAAGTAGTGATGACCATGGCTAGAGACCAGAGTTTAGATAGGGAGCTAGTTGTAGAAGATATTTTGAAAATTATGCTTAGGGGTTCAGCCAGAGTTGAGGAGAGGTTTTTTTTAAGAAGTATGCACATAGTCCGTCAGGTCCGATAGATAGAGATGGTTTTAGGTTTTCTTCGGTAAAGTCAACTTGTGTTAGATCATTGAGGTTAGTTGGGGTGTGACTAGGAAATGCTGGGCATGAGCCGTTACTATTCACAAAGACAGAGTTGAAGTTGTTGTTATATTTTGACTTTGAAGCCCTTCATGGCATGGCACCACACTGGAATGAGAGACTGCTTCTCCCCATTTAGATCAACTGACCATATATCTCACAGAAAAGGCTTATTGTGGGTTCCACCAGTATAGATCTATATTTAGTGGAGACATGTCTACCTTATGAAACATCCATATTCATAAAATTAGACTGGCCTCAACTATTTTGATATTCTAAAATGCCATTAAATTTAATTATATGACCATAGAACCAGAGACTTGTTTAGATGACTCAATTCTTAAGTGATCATTTTTTAATTCTCCCTTCATCTATGGTTTGTATTTTTGGTTTTATTATTTTAATATTTTCTGTTTCATCTATTGTTAAATACTGTCCCAAAATCATCTTTGGTGAGATAGATGACTATAAAATTTTACATTCCATTGTTGACATTTATCTATTTATTTTATTTATTAATAAAATTTTATATGTATACACACACACACACACACACACACGAATTCTTCTTCCTTGAGTTTAAATATGATGAGTTTTAATGGTTTGTATTCAATGGATATAATATGATTATTGTAGATTGTCTGGAAAATGTAGAAAGTAAATGGTTATGACATTACAGTAGAGCAAAACAGCTAAATGTTTGGACAACACTGGAGTAATAATATTAGACACCAGTTTTTGACGTCCTACATTAAATATAATCTCTTAATCTCTTTAATAGAAAAGTTGATTTCTTCATAATAGGAAGTAGATGAATAAATCTCTGAAATACTTTCTTGCTACTCCAATCCTAAATTTATTATCTGGAACTGTCATTGATTTCCATTCAAAGTTTCTCACAGGCATAAGTGCTTGGATGTCAAGCTTTGCTATTTATATTACATCTCTGACTTTATTAATATACTGATTCTCCCTTAAAACCCAGAAATAAAATTTGACATTTGTTTGCTAGTATATGTAGCTATGGAATTGTGCAGGAAAGCTTGCATCAATGTAACAATAGTGAGAGCTATTGCTAGCATATCTGGGCTAACTATTACTTACCCCAATAACAGCAAGCTAATAGAATAAGACACTTGTTCTATGTTGCCTACCACTTGCAATCTCATTATTTACTACCACATATGAAGAGTGTTACTTGAACTGAAAACTTCATAGTGGCTGGAAAGCCTTAAAATTCTATTTAATGAGTCTGTCCTTCTGCTGTTTCTCACAGGCCAAATTGCCTCCTGTGTTTGTGCCATATTAACAACTTCACTGTATGGGGGGAGGGGAATACTACATTAACAAATTTCTGTGAATGCTTTCAAAAAATAATGGAGAAAGAAAATAGAAGGGCAATTCATTTTGTGTAAATCAAAACCCTATTTAAGAAGCTTCTAACCACACAAGTGCATCTATGTGGTTCGTTTGAATGCAGGGATCTCAGTAGCATCTTCCCATGTGATACTGCAAAAATCTATTGAAATTGAAAATTCTGTGATGCGTTCACTTTCTGATAAGTCTGCCATAGCTTTTATACAGTCATAACCTCAAAATTACATGTGACATGCCCTTCCTGTGTACTTTTTGAAAGTACTTTGAATAGGAAATCCTTAGTCTGCAAGGTGTTATATATATTTGAAAGATAAAAATAAAAAGAAAGCTTTGTTCTATGGTAAAAGTGGAAGAGCAAGAATATGGAGAAAATATTAATTTTATATGGACTCAGTCCTGTTGTTCCTTCTGTTTTAAATTGATCGTTATTTCAAATAAGATGAGATGGCAGTTGAAGACTCTGTAAGTGCTGATTGGAAAATGATCTATTTTCCAGCAAAGGGATAAAAGAATTTAATTAAAAATTATCAAAATTATGTTTTTAGTTTTTTGAAATAAATTATATATGTTGTGTTCTGCCGGGCTCTATGGTAAGAGTCTCCCGAAAATTCAAGGGTACAAATTTCAGACATACACACATTTGGAAATTCAAAACAATGTTCTTTATTACAAAATTCAAAAGAAACAAAGCACCCTTTTTGTATTGCAAAGAGCACTCATCCCAAAACAACTTTGTAGGTTGTACAATTCCCTTAATCAGTCCTTAAGTACTTAGCTAGCAGCTGTGAAGAAACGTCACAGCCTTCCTTCTTCCAACGAAGTGAGACACACACACTTTGCTCTGCTTTGGTTTCAAAGGTGTGAAAAATCAACAAACAAAGCCCGGAAAACATCAAGGCACGGTCCTGAAGAAATGCGATCAGATAATCTTCCACAATGGCCAAACCAACACGCTGCTATTTGTATCAGCAGCTCTAATTACTAGAGCCCCACCCAAACACAGGTGGCCTCTCTTATCTCCTGTAGTATGTTCTCAATTGGTCTCTTCTATACATAACTCTGAGCCAGTGTGGGTCCAAGACTTACGCATCCGAATCGACCGAAGATAGTGGAGATTGGCTTCCTGGGCTGTGTGCCAAGCCCCCCTCTTCCAAGTCACTCCCACCTTCTTCTTCGTCCGAGGAAACTGCACTACCTGACTGTTGGCAATAAAACAGGCTCTGACATGTTGATGTTTCCCCTGCATTCACCTCCACATTCCTTGAAGCAGGAGCTGGGCCAGAGCCAACCGCAACATGTTGGAAATGGTAAATTAGTTTCAATAAACATTTCAATTCTTTACCATGTGCCTTTTAAAAATTTTATACATAGATTTTAAAAACATCCTTAGAACTATACATGTAATATAAGGCACTAAGCTATGAAGAAGGTACTTATCTATACAATCTGCCTGGCAGAAAAGTTCCATGGTTCATATAGTTTCATCTTTTATGAATTTTGTATATTTTACAAACCTCTTGCTAGGTCTCTGAAAAATATCATTAATGTTAGCATTTTTTTTCTTGTAGCAAAGGAATACTAACCAACTACATAGAAAAAATATGAATCACACCAAAACAGTTCAGTGGAAAGACAGCACTAGTAACATCTTTTAGATGTCCTTTTCCCTTTATTCATTTTGTAGATTTTAAAGCCTTATTATGATCTCTGTGAAATGTTGTTGAAGTAATCTATCACATACATCAGCAGCAAGAACAAGAAAATGAACAAATTCTATCCCCACCCCGACAAGATTTTCCATTTACAGTTTCCTGTCTACTGTCTGCCACATTTTGCTATAGTTTCCCCTGGAGGTTTTTAATAAAATTTATGACCTTACAGTGAAGGTAAATTCTCTCTCAACAAACACTAAAAAGGAATGTGAATGCCATAAACTATGTGACCGGTGACCATAATGGTGTTGACATATTCCTTACAGCATGTATTTACAAAGGTGCTCTGTGTTTGTTTGTTTGTTTATTTGTTTGGTTGTTTATTGTCAGGCAATTACAATGAATAAGCCACTGTAACCCTTATGTACTTCCTTGTTGCAATGTCACATTTCTTTTAAAGACTTAGAGAGAAACCAGAGAAATCTTTTGCAGAGAATTGGTTTGAAAGTTTATTCTTGCCTTTTCCCCTTTTTATGTGCAATAGTCCATGGGTGAAATGCTCCCAGTTCGCTTGTGCTTGTCAGTCATTGGAGAGCCAGTCACGAAAGGAGCGTAAGCTCCACCCACCCATGCAGTCACTGCCATTTGGGTTCTTTTACCCTCAGTGCATGCGTAAAGAGTTTTGCACATGTGCAGAGGGTAAAAGAACCCAAATGACAGCATATGGGTGAGTGGGTGGAGCCTTGCATACCCTTCATGATCGGCTCTCAGATGACTGACAGGCATGAGCAAACCAGGAGCATTTCACCCCTGCAATAGACTATATATTCAGTGGGAAAGGAATGATCCCTCTAATGAACTACAGTGGTAACTCTACTTAAGAACGCCTATACTTTATATTTTCAAGATAAGAACTGGGTTTTCAAGATTTTTTTGCCTCTTCTTAAGAACCATTTTCTACTTAAGAACCCGAGCCTGAAAAAAATTTCCCAGGAAATTTGAGAGCGGCATGAAGGCCTGGACAGTTTCCTGACATTCCCCTTTAATCCCAGCCATCTGGGCTGCCAGTGGATCCTTTTGGTGGTGCTTAAGGAGGCTTTGGCAGTCCAGAGCAAACAGAGCCTTTTCCTTATTCTGGGCAATTGGAATAAACCTCTGCCAGTGCCCAGAGAAAAGAAACACTCCCTTCGCTCTGGGCAGCCGAGGAGTCATCACAACAAAAGGAAAGTGTCGGCTACAAAGCGAGCAAGCAAGAGAAGAGGGTAGCCCTTCAGCATGGGAAGGAAGAGGCAGCAGGTAGCAGCAGCAGCAGCCAGTGTATGGGAGGCAGCCTCACACTGGGTGTATGGGTGGCGCGTGCCCCTATCCGCTGCCTCAGAGTCCCACTTTTTTTTAAGCCTTAAAGTTTTGGATTTTTTTGATTCCTTTCACCTCAACTTCTTCCTTCAACAGTCCTCCTCCTCTTCTTCTTCCTCCTCCTCCCACCCAAATTCCAAGCTTTTATTTCTTTCCTAATGGGTTTGCATGCATTATTTGCTTTTACATTGATTCCTATGGGAAAAATAGCTTCTACTTAAGAACCTGGTCATGGAATGAATAAGTTCTTAAGTAGAGGCACCATTTCTATGTTTCTATGTATTTTATTCTTGCTCTTTACAAATAGAAAACAAACATAAGCATATGTTATGGTCCCATGGATTTTGCCACCCCCACCCCCACTTTATCATCTTTGATTCATAACCAATGGAATTTGGCAATTCATGAAGTTATGGCAGATATTGCTGAACATACTCTTAGTGGGATAAGAGTAGATTGAAGATTCTTCATTAAGCAATTGCATATACATTTAGCTCTATCTATATCTGTAAAGACTATTTGGCATTATAATTGGTGTTTTCCAAAATGTTACCTTGACAGATATTTGTTTATGTTGTATTTGGAGAAAATATCAGATACAATTGCTCTTTCATAAAACAGCTACTGTAAGTATAAAAAGGATTTGTTCACAGTAGAGGATTCTTTTAGAATATTACCAGTGAAACAGTCTCACAAAATCCTTACCAAATAAATATTCTAACAATTCTAACTGAGCTTACAAATTGGGATGAAGAAGTCAGAAAACAACTTCCGGTGTTCTCAGTTTAGTCTGAGTTTGTTAAAAACAGCTGAGGACTATTTGAGAAATATTTGATTGATTGATTGATTGATTAATTGATTGATTGATTGATTTTGTCCTATGTACAATAATACACAATGAAGGTTATAGAGGATATACTCAAGTAAATATATTAGAGAAAGAATAGAAGTGAAAATATAGAAATAAAATACATACTCGAGTAAACATATTAGAGAAAGAATAGAAGTGAAAATATAGGAATAAAATATATCAGTAGGAAAATAGAAGAAAAGATATAGGGATAGTAGATACAATATATGCGGTATAGGAGAGACAACAGGGCAGGGGACAGGAGGCATGCTAGTGCACTTATATTACAAGTAATAAGGCTTATTCCAGCACTAAACCTGTGGAATTCCTAGCAAATGCATACAAATAAAAGATATAATGAACAGAAAACTCAAAATGTCATGTGTTGTGAAATCTTACCCAGCCCTTTACGTGCTGGAACTCTGCCTTCCCGACCCTTTGCCTATAAATGTTAGCATCTTTTCAATGTATGAATAAGTAATGTTCAGCCCTGGCTATATTATCTCAACCTGATGCAGCTATTAATATGTCTCACAAGAATGCAAGAAGGCTAAAAGGAGAAAGCAGCATGGAAAACCCTGTCCTTTCAGGAAATAGAAGGTCAGATCTCAAGGACTTAGCTCAACTTATATCCAACAGCAAATAATAATTCAGACTTGTTTCTTTTGTTTTGTTTTCAGTCCTGTCTGTGTGTCTTTATGTCTATGGGTAGTTTGTAAAATTGCCAAATTGCTTATCATCCAGCTTGGCTAGCCTCACAATAGGTGGCATGGAACATATTATATCAAAGTTCTTGTTGACAAATGGTTCTGTAAATGCTAATCAACTTCTCTGTTATTTCTTATTTTGCTTCAGTATTAAAGAAGACAATGAGCACATGCTAAGGATTCTAATGAGATAAGACACTAGAAAGAAAGCATAATGATTGTGTAGAGTCTATGATTACATTCCCTGTGCTATCCATTTCTTATTTACCAGATGTTTGACAATATAAAACATGCAAGAAAAAATATGATTATTTATATTTAATGTGCATTGTGCCAAAGAACAAGTTGCAATCACAGAAAGTGGTAAGTGTATGAATCCAATATATCTGGGAGTGGGGTGTTGGAGGCCACTTTGTTATGATTTTTGGCATGAAAAACAACACTTTTTGTATATTATTAACCAAAATGTTTCTTGCAAGATAGCTTTTCATAGTATTTCAGAAGGAAGGGAGGGGGGAAAACCCCAACCATTTGCTTTTTCTGTATTCAATTATATCTTTTTAAAAAACATCACTCAGAGAGTGTGCATAATTTTGAATAAAAACAATTGCTTTTGCCTCAGGTTAAATTATATCACCTGCTGAGATGCAATTAGAATCAATTTTGCTATTGAACACAGCTAGAATCTCCATGAAAAGCCACTGAAGGAGAAAAAGGCTTGCTCGCTAGAGAGGTGAAGGTTTCTATCTACAAACATTTGCAACCCTGCACACACATGGAGAGAATTGGCCAGCCATTGCAAAGGCTTTTTAAACAAGAAGAAGCTAAAGGATTCCAGATTCTTTGGGAATCATTAACTATCAGGAGAGATGCTGTAATTATATTGCAGGAACAAAATGTTGGATCTTATTAATCCAAATCCTAGAGGATTTTCTATGTGGTCAACATTTCAAAAGCCAGTCACCTAGGCTCAAAATATAACAGTGTCTCCCTATGTATTTTGTTTTCAATCTATGCTTTAATTTTTTTAGAGTGTTAGATTTAATTGTGACATGTTAAAATTACAATAGCAATTGTATTTGGCAGGAAGCTTTGAAGAAATCTCTAAGCAATTGACATTCAAATGAAAACTGTCCATACATTATTGCCATTCTAATAGCGATGGGCTACGAGCTGGAACGCTAAATTGTGCTCGCCACCATGGCTCATAAGTTCTTTCGGGACAAGCGCAATTTTGCTGCTGCATCTGTGGAGGTAGCAAAATTGCGCCCATGTTTTAGCAAGGTTTTACCTGTGGCTCTGTGCATGATTTTGCTACCTCCACAAGTGCAGCAGCAAAATCGCACTTGTCCAGCAAGAACTTACAAGCCATGGTGGTGAGCGCAATTTAGCATTCCGGCTCATAGCCCACTGCTGCATTCTAGTATCAATTGTTAGGGTCATTGCTAACAAAATAAAATATCATCAGACTATTGATGTGGCCATACACATATTTTGTGTGTGTGTGAGAGAGAGAAAGAGAGAGAGAGAGAGAGAGAGAGAGAGAGAGAGAGAGAGAGAGAGAGAGAGAGAGAGATATGCAAACTTGAACAAGTCATCAATGAAAAAAACCATTAAAATAAATGGATTCGGTAGTTATGGTGATAGTTTTATTTATGATCTATGGCCTTATTGCACAGAATTTGTAAAAACATTTCATAACAAGCTGGAATTTGTTACATTTAATAGTGGGGCTGTGCACAATTCAAAAATGATTCAGAAGAAATGCTTTGAACCATCCAGGACTACAGCATATCACTCCAATTAATTATGCTGCCCAATTCTTACTTATCCCTCCCCAGATATTTCCATGAGTCTAAATGGGAAAACTGATGCTTTTTGAAGAAACCTACTCATTAAAGTAGTAAAGTAAAGACTCTTAAAGGTGAAGCACTATTTTCCAGGTTTGTGTAGATACCTTGAAAAAAAACACAGTCTGCTTCAATTAATAGCAGAGACCGAATCATTTTTGAAGCATGCACACCTATTATATAGTTTTTATAATAAGTAAAGAGACATTTACTTATTTACTTTACTTTAAAGAATTACTTTTGCTGATAACAGATCAAGGCCAATATTTTCTATAAATTAGAGTAATATGCCCTTCGTAAGTGAGAATTAAAACATTAAACAATAAAATAATACCAGCAAGATGTCCTGGCTATAGTAGGAGTCAGGCATTCATTTCAATAGATAATGACCCAGAATCAAAGAAATATTATTGTGTTGATTGGTTTCTGGCCATATATTCACTTTACCTTGCCAAAACTGAGTGTGATTAGGAAAAGGTGCAAAGTTTTCTGAGCTGATGTAAGGATTTTGCAAGGAGTAAAATGAGCTATTTAGGTAAATAGTCCAATGACCTTCTACACAGGGAAGATCAGTAATAAAATCCACTGAAAGAGAATCCTGTGGTCCCAATTGTTGAAGTAAACCTATAGATAGGTTGAAGCTTTCAAAGAAAATGATTTCAGAATTGTGGTAGGGAGTGGTAAGCATGTAGTCTTCTCTACACCATCCCTTTCCAGGCTGAGAATATACATAATATAACAACTGGAAAAGAAAACAAAAGAAAAACAAAGAAAAAAGAAAAGAAAATGCAGTCATCTGAGCTGATGAACCCTGAGTAATTGTGCCTTCTATAGCAATTCTTTTTTTGTAATCTTTCATACTTGCGTAAGGTGGTTTGTTTCCTTTCAGAAATGTATCCAATGCTGATCACTGCTGTTTATAAAGTGTCCAAAGGAGACAACAGTAACTGAATGGAACAGCTTGTCTCCCAGAGTTGTGGAGGCTTCATTGCTTGAAAGTTGTCAAGAAAAATCTGGAGAACAATTTATTTATTTATTATTTATTTATTTATTTGTTAGATTTGTATGCCGCCCCTCTCTGTAGACTCGGATTTGTACAGGATGGAATAAGGAAGCCTTGGACAAACGATTGGACTAGAAAACCTTCAAGGTTTTTTCCAGTACTATGATTTTATGATGCAGAACCGGCTTTGCCCGACCACATTAGCCTGTTCCACAAGTTCAGGCAGGAAAAGCATGCTACAGACTCAGGCAGTCCAAGTATTTCCACTTGCAGGGATAAGGAAAAGGGCTTTCTCTACCAGTGCCCCTATTTTGTGGAACATCTTGCCCTCTTTTGGTCTTCCACAAAGGAGCCAAAACTTAGCTGGGTAGCCTTGTGTGAAGGACACAGGCAATGGTGGGCTGCAACCGGTTTATCAACTGGTTCCATGATTGAACACAACATTCAAAATTTCAAGATCATCTGCTTACTTTCTAAGGCAGCCCCAGTACCATAAGTAGAATAGTAGAGGTGTGTTAATTAGCTGTGCTGTGCCAATCAGCTGAGCCAGAAAGAAAAAAATATAGGAGAGGATAGCACAGGTGTGGGTGGACAGGGCCAGTTGATCATCAGAACAACTGATTCACCAAAACTGGTCCAAACCGGCAACACTGGACACAGGGTTAATTGGCCATATGCAAATGTCATACCTACCTGCATTAAGAACTCTGGTCACTCCATCTTGGAACTCTGCATCTTTTGCAATTCTATAATGTTTGTTTTACATTTTTTAAAAAATAAATAAGTTAATTTGTTTTTTAATGTTTATAAAATTATATACTACCCAAAGGCCCTATAGGAGGGAAATAGGCAATTCAGAAGTTTGACATATAAATAAATAAATCAGGCTATTTATATACATTACTACATCTTCAGGCCTACTTCCCAGGTTGTATTCTCTAAGACCAAGTTGATTGTTCAGTCATGATAGAAATAAGTGGTATTTTAAAGATCAAAGGGCTAATTAATTTATGTCCCAACTAGGTTACAAAACTAGGTAATATTGTTACATACTGACAGGTATTCCCCTGCAAAGTCTGTAGCCTCCAATGTACAAGGTAAACCCCATCAATCGTGGAAGTACATTTAAATGAAAAGGGGGGGGGGGTTCAGGAATTGTACAAATCAAAGACATTTTTTGAATAAGCACATTGAAAGGTGTTTCATATTTCTTTGAAATCAGTTCTAACTCATCTCTTCAGAACAAGTGGGATTCTTAAATATATGGAAGGTTTTCTTATTGTTTATGCTCTAACACATGGGTGTTAAACTCATGGTGTCACATTGCCATCATGCAACATTTCATGATGTTTTCCCTTTACAGAGTTGAGGTTGGTATCAGTGTTCCCTCTAAGGCACGCATGTGCGTGCTGGCGCAGGCAGCAATGGCCTTCCATGCAGGGTTTTTAAACCCCGCACAGGAACTGAGCGCTGTTCCACCCAAGAGGGAAGAAGGCACTTTGCTACTGCAAAGAACTGGGCAAGGTATCCCCTTGGTGCGTCTTGGGAATCCCGTGGGAGTGGAGCCCGGCCAGAGAGAGATTGCGCAGAAATATCTCTCTGGCCGGGCTCCACCCCCACGTGATTCCCAAGATGCCCCGAGGGGGTGCCTTGCCCTGGATCCCTGGCCCCAACCCACATGCCTTGGACTCCCTTTCCAAGTCAGCCCCCAGCAAAGCCCAGGCTGTGCGGGGGGGGAGGTGAGCTCTTCCCCACCAGGGGATGATGAGACCCTCCCGCTGCAGGGCTCATACAACACAACTCCAGTTGGTCTCCTCCTCCTCCCCCTCCCTCCCCTACGTGGCAGTGTTATGGCCTCTTGCTGGGGAGAGGAAGGGTCCATTGCTTGGAGGTCAGAGCAGCTCCTGCTCCTTGTCGCCTCCTGTTGTGGTAAGGTGACGTCCTTTGTGTCCAGAACTGGGAAAGCTGGGCTTGTTGTGGGACCATAATTAGAGGGAACATTGGTGGGTGTGGTCTGTGCATGGGGTGGGTAGGGCTCTGCATGATGCATCTGGCCAATGTACTGTCATTGACACCCCTGCTCTAACAGAAAGCCAGAAAAACAAAGTTAAGCAACAAACTTCAGCTATAGAAAGTCTATTAAATTATGCAGAAGAACCAAAAGAGCAAGGGATTTCGATTCTGACAAGATAGAATTTTCATTGAGCAGATTAAAATTAAATTATTGGGTATCTGAAGAAAACTTGGAAACTGGCTAGCAAATAATTTGAACCAACAAAAATCAGATTTTTATTTCTGAAACAGTTACAAAGGATGATTAGACTGTTTTTGATTCCTATTAATGATCAGGGGTTTTTTTTGTAGTTATTTACAATTCAATTTATAATTTGGATGTCAAAAGAATCAACATGAGATAAATCAATTACTGAGTTAGATGGATATTCAGTTGTTATCATTAGATAATATTGATATTCTGGAAGCTCTTTTTCACTGCAGGAACTATTAGATTCTATTGAATTATGGCAAATTAAAAAGCATCTGGCCCAGGTGGCTTTTCAGGAGCATGATATAAAGCATTTTTAGATATTTGACTCCCATATTTTTGAAGGTGTATAATGACTTTTTAAAGATGGTAAATTGCCATTATCATTCTATGAGGAATGAGGGGTCTTTGGTGCTCTCTGAGATTGCTTGTTTTCTTGCAGACATTTCATTATCCAAACTTATATTGCCAGTTCTAACAATGCTAGTATAAAGTGACCAGATGTTTACATTGTTAAAGAGGGACACCATTGACTGGGGGGGGGGGGCTTGATTAAAAATTTGGTTTATATGAAGCAAAACAAAAATCTCTTTCTTTTTCTCTCTATCTCTCTTCCTCCCTCCATTTCTCTCTATTTCTCTCCCTCCCTCTTTCTTTCTCTCTTCCTTCCTTCCTTCCTTTCTTTATTTCTCTCTCTGTCCCTCTTTCTTTCTGTCTTTTCTTTCCTCTCTCTTTTTTCTATGAAGCGGCATATAAGTCTAAATGCTATTGCTATAAAAGAAAGAAAGAAAGAAAGAAAGAAAGAGGAAGGAAGGAAAGAGAGAGAGAAAGGAAGAGAGGGAAGGGAGAGAGAGGAAGGAAGGAGAGAGAGAAAGACAAAGAAAGGAAGGAGCGAGTGAGAAAGAAAGAAAAAAGCAAGGAAGAAAGAAAGAAAGAAAGAAAGGGGAAGAAGGGAGGAAGGTAAGGAAGGAGGGATGGGAAGAGGAAGAGGGAGAAGGAAAGTAGGATCCATGTGGAAAACAAGGATTCCTCAGAGAAGAAAAGACTTTTGGTAGGTAATGAGTTCCTGAATCAGTAAATCCCAACTTTCACCTTGGACTCTTAATTTCTTGTGCAGAAAAGACCAAACGGTTAAGAGCAGCTCCGTCTGCCATTAATAGAAAGCGTGGAGAAGGGCGGGGCAAGAGCAATGGGGGAGGGGAGCGAGAGGGAGATGGACAGGTGAAAGATTCCAAAGGGAGACCAATAAGCAAGCGGGAGGATGAAGCAAGGGATCAACGCAGCAGGCAGGCAGGCGGGTGGGCGGATGCAGCATCTTGAGGTGCTGAGGAGTCGCATGGAGATCATAGTTTTCTCCTGTTTTAGAACCGGTGGTTCCAGTTCTTCGGGTGCACTTCAGAGCTTTGCCAACCACAATCAGGATGGGCTAAGTTGAAGGTTTTCCCCCACGGGTGCACACACACTCCAATCCAAAAAGGGGTGCAGAGGGCCCTCGTTTCTCCCCCCAACCCTACCTTCCAGGGACATGGGGTCCTGAGGAAAGTGACAGGTGGCAGTGCGGGGGACATGCAAGGCACCTCCATTGCCAGGGCCAGCCCAGCTCACCAGGGGAAGGTAGTGCCCAGGTGGGGGGATGCCAAAGCGGGTGCTCTGATGCCAGCAGCACCCGCCGGCTCCCATCTTCCAGCCACGGCAAAGGTGAAGCCCCCAGCTGCCCTCCTTTCAGGTCTAGCCCCAGGGCTGCGGCAGGCCAAGGTGAGGTGGTGGCGATGGGGAGGTGGGCGGGGGCTGGGCTGAGGAAGGAAAAAAGGCAGGAAAAGTTCTCCCAGCCTTAAAACATTCCTGTGGTGCCCGAGCAGCTGCAGCTTCAGCCCAGGCAGCGGCATCCCTTCCAAGCCTCACTGGTCTAGCCCATCTGGTCCTGTCCAGCTCAGGAGCCTGTAGGGTCACCCAGGGAAGATCCTCCAAAGAACCTCAGATGCTCCCCTCGTGCTCTCCCCCAGCTGTTTGCCATCCCACTCTTCCATTCAAAAACCGGGACATTATCGAAAGCGAGCAGGACATGGGACAAATCATTCAAAAGTGGAACATCTGGTCATTTTATGCTAGTAATGAAATGTCTGCAAGCTCAGAAACTACCAAGGACCCTTCATTTATTTATTTATATTTATTTATATTTATATTTATTTATATATTTATATTTATTTATATATTTATTTATATATTTATATTTATATTTATATTTATATTTATATTTATATTTATATTTATATTTATATTTATATTTATATTTATATTTATATTTATATTTATATTTATATTTATATTTATATTTATATTTATATTTATATTTATATTTATATTTATATTTATATTTATATTTATATTTATATTTATATTTATATTTATATTTATATTTATATTTATATTTATATTTATATTTATATTTATATTTATATTTATATTTATATTTATATTTATATTTATATTTATTGGATTTGTATGCCGCCCCTCTCTGCAGACTTCATATCAACCCTAATCTACAAATATTCTTTTCTATGAGGCATACATGAAAATGTTTTTAAAACAAGGCAAGGATTCTAAATTGTGTGCCAGTGAAATAACCCATTTCCTTAATCAATATGGAAATCAAGATCCTAACTATCATACTGACAGGAAGCTTTCAGAACGTCTGAGCAGATATCATTAATTTATCCCAATCATGTTTATCAAAACATATTAGATTTCATATAATTTAGTTATTAGTTGATATAGAGGCATAGCCAAAGATAGAATAGATTCATCACTGTTAATATCTTTGTAGAATCGTAGAATTGTATCATCAGAAAAGCCTTTCATTTTGATTGGATAAAATTCTTAAAGCAAGTGATGATTCGATATGGCTTTCCATGAATTTTTCTTCAGATTATTTTCTATTATATAATGCAGCGTTTCCCAACCAGTGTGCCGCGGCACACTAGTGTGCCGCGAGATATGGCCAGGTGTGCCGCCAAGCTCCAGCTGGGCGGGGCGCTGCCGGTACTTCCATCCTGGGGCTCCCGCTTGCAGCTGTCCCCCGGCTCCTGCTCGATGCCGCGGTTTTCGGCACTCTCCTGCTGGGCCCCAAAGAAGGAAGGCAGGAAGAAGGAGAGCTCCATTCTTCGTGCCTTTTTCCCGCCTTCCTTCTTTGGGGCCCAGCAGGAGAGCGCCGAAAACCGCGGCATCGAGCAGGAGCCGGTTGACAGCTGCGAGCGGGAGCCCCAGGATGGAAGTACCGGCAGTGCCCCGCCCAGCTGGAGCTTCTCTGGCGTCGAGGGCAAGTGTCCTTTGTGGCCCGGCGGGAGGGCACTGGCGATGAGAGCGGGGGGGTGGGGTGGCCGCAGCGGCCGCAGGCAGTCGCAGGGAGATGGCGGCGGCGAGAGGGAGCGCTCTCTCTTTCTCTCTCAGCTGACTGCAAGCGGGAGCCCTGACGGTGGTGGTTGGATGTGCTGCTGGACGTCGTACATGCTGGCGCTGCGGGCCTGGCATATATGGTGTCCAGCAGCACGTCCAGCTGCTGCCGTCAGGGCTCCCGCTTGCAGTCAGCTGAGAGAGAGAGAGAAAGAAAGAGAGACATATAAGAGAGGCAGAGAGAGAGAGAAAGAGAGACATAGCAAGAGAGGCAGAGAAAGAGAGACAGAGCAAGAAAGAGAGGCAGAGAAAGAGAGATCGAGAAAGAGAGAGAGAAAGAGAGACATAGCAAGAGAGGCAGAGAGAGAGAAAAAGAAAGAGAGACATAGCAAGAGAAAAAGAGAGACTTAGCAAGAGAGGCACAGAGAGAGAGAGAAAGAGAGAGAGAAAGAAAGAGAGACATAGCAAGAGAGACAGAGAGAGAGAAAGAGAAAGAAAGAAAGAGAGATAACAAGAGAGGCAAAGAGACATATAGCAAGACAGTGAAAGAGAGAAAAAAGCAAGAAAGAGATAGCAAGAGAGACAGAGAGAGAGAGAGAGAGCAAGGGAGAGAGAAAGACATAGAGGAAGGGAAGGAGGGAGAGAGAAAGAGAGCAAAAAAGAGAGGAAGAAAGAAAGAGGGATGGAGAGAGAGAAAGAAGGGAAGGAAGGAAAAGAGAGAAAGAGGGAGAAATAGAGCGAAAGGGAGGAAGAGAGAGGGTTTTTTGTCCAAACTTTTCTTTAGCCCGCCCCCCGCCCCGCCCCCCCCTTTCAGTGTTCCCCAGGATTTTGAAAATATGAATAATGTGCCGCGGCTCAAAAAAGGTTGGGAAACACTGATATAATGAATACATAGTAATTTCCTTTCCTACCATTTAATATGAATCATAAAGCTTTGGCTACCATAGTAAGACAATTTATAGATACTGTCTATATAGATTATAACACTGTCAGTATAAATTATTCCTATATATTAATGATACTTTGGCAATTTTGGATCAATATTCTACTTATTTGGTTAATTTTATAAAAGCTGTGCAATGTTTTGGAAAATATTTGGAAAATATAATTATAATTATAAATTAGACTTATGTACCACTTCACAGCATTTTTTACAGCCCTCTCTAAGCGGTTTACAGGATTAGCATATTGCCCCCAATAATTTGGGTCTTTATTTTATTAACCTGAAAGGATAGAAGGCTGAGTCAACCTTGAGCCTGGTGAGAATCAAAATGCTGGCAGTCAGCAGAATTATCCTGCAATACTACATTCTAACCACTGTGCCATCATGGTTCAAGGTAATATATATATTATTCTTTCATATTAAATTGGTTTATAATAATTTGATTCTTCAATATCCATTGCTTTAGGAGACAGGAATCCACTTTAAAAATTGTTGGAAAATCTGTTGAAAATCTATGTAGAAGTTGGGATCATGACTTTAAATCAATTACTATTAATTACTATTTCCAAGTACTAATAAGGTATGTTTAGCTTTAAGCATGTTCTCCTGGGAAAATATGGACCAGATACTTTGTTACATCAAAGGCATCTGAGTTCCTTTCTTGCTTGATGGAAACCAGTACAGAATTAAAGCTAATAATATTGACTCACTCCAATGTAATTGTGAGCTGTGTGGCAAGACACGTATCATAAGCATGTAAATGGGAGTATGGTGGGAAAGTAAAACTCTGATATAACTGGTCCTTGGTCACTGAATGAAAATATTGGGGGTGCAATGTAAATGAAAATATTGGGGGTGCAGCGCCAGCATGTACAGTTCCCACCCACAAGCCAACTGCCCTGCCACCACCTCACGGCTACTGCCTGGTGCCACTGCTGCCAGCGCCCTCCCACTCCTACTTCGACCCCTGTATGTGGTGTACGAGAGAGGAAGAGAGAGAGAGAGAAAGAAAGAGATAGCAAGAGAGAGCAAGAGAGAGACAGAGAAAGAGAGAGACAGAGAGAGCGCAAGAGAGCTATGGTGGTGCAGTGGTAAGAATGCAGTATGGCAAGCTATTTCTGCTGCCAACAGTTCAGGTCTTACCAGTTCAAGATGAACTCAGCCTTCTATCCTTCTGAGGTCAGTAAAATAAGGACCCAGATTTATTGGGTCAATATGTTGACTTTGTAAACTGTTTAGAGAGGTGTATAATTCTAAGTGCTATTGCTATCCTCAAATCATGACCATTCATTCAACATCCTGAATGAGAGGAACTTATGTCAAGAGTTATTTATGTCACAATATGAGATCGTATTGATCATTGGGGTACACAGTTTCATATTTCGGAGTCTTCGGAGAGGGGCGGCATACAAATCCAAATAATAATAAATAAATAATCCAAATAAGTGATAAATATTTCACCAGAAGAGCTCTTTACTCCTCCACTTGAAACAGAATATCCTACGAAAATAGACTAACAATCCTGGGCCTAGAAAGCCTAGAACTATGGCGCCTAAAACACGATTTGAGTATTGCCCACAAGATCATATGCTGCAACATCCTACCGGTCAATGACTACTTCAGCTTCAACCGCAACAACACAAGAGCACGCAACAGATTCAAACTTAATACGAACCGCTGCAAACTTGACTGTAAAAAATATGATTTCAACAATCAAGTTATCGAAGCGTGGAACTCATTACCAGACTCAATTGTGTCAACCCCTAACCCCCAACATTTCTCCCTTAGACTCTCCACGATTGACCTCTCCATGTTCCTAAGAGGCCAGTAAGGGGCGTACATAAGTGCACTGGTGTGCCTTTCGTCCCCTGTCCAATTGTCTTTCCTTTCTCTCACTTATCATATATATTTTCTTTCTTTCATATATCGTCTCCTCTAAGTTCACTTTACCCTTATATATATTACTACATGTCTATTTTTCTTCTTATGTATTTGTGTATTGGACAAATGAATGAATGAATGAATGAATAAATAAATAAATAAATATTTTCTCATTAAAATGTAATTGTAATGTGCCATACAATAAATAAATAAATAAATTTAGACTGAAAAAAGAATTATATTAAAAAGTTGGGGAAATAATATTATTCCAGATGTCAAACAATGGTTTCTGGAAACGTACGAGTTGTTTTGGAAAAAGTACTATTTTCTATTAACTCAAATTATGTGTCAATATATTTTACTGTAGCAGAGATTCTGTGATATCTTATAATAATATTTATTTTTCATAATGTAGCAGTCAATTCACTTGCTAAACAACTGCCTGTTTACATATTTGCATGTACATTAGTATATATTACTCTATTTTAAAGATTAAAGTTCATTTTGTTACAAAAAAGACTAATAATGTTTTAAAAATAGCTATGTGTCATTACTCCTCTGAAGAAATAGTCAAGAAACTGGATACATGCACATTTCATACTTTATAATATAACCAGAATCCAGTCCAATCATCCCATAGAAGTACAAATCTTTGGAGGATTTCAGGCAGATATAATAAATAACTCTAAAAATATAGGCAGTTATGATCTGTGCTGCTACATAAATACCGATTTTACAGAGAATTACACATCACTATTACATTGGATCATCTATCATTGTTCTGCCAGTATGCCTTTACCTTGCAATCCTGCAGCTCACTCTGACTGATTTTTTCTGAGACTATGTAAAGAATAATAAAAAATGAGCAAAGCAATTTATGCTTAAATTATTTTTAATTTATATTTTAGTAAGAAAAGTAGAAATATATATTTAGGCTGATTTGGCTGATTTTTTTTTCTTTTATTCTTTTCCATGATATCTCCTCCTCAGCATCCTTTATACAGACATAAATTTTAGAAGTTCAATAATTTCTATTGATACAGAGTTTCTAGAGAATCCCATGTGCATTACTCTAAGCCTGGCTCAAAAAGAAATTCAAGGGTATTCTCAGAGCTTTTATTTTCACTCCAAATATGATAACCTGCAAGTGATCTTTTGTAGAACGTTATGCTGAAAATTGCTTTTGCATTTTTTATAATCATTTAATTCGATTGAAAGAATTTAAGGCAGCAAATATCCAAATGTTAGATGACAGTTTTCACTACAGTAGCAGAAGTAACTTTCTAGTCTCTACAAGTGTAATTAATTCTACTTTGCCACAATAACTGTATTGTTAATTTTTCTTGAATTTCATCCTTAATTCATTTGGTAAGGTATAGCAATGGTAAGGGGGAAAGTGCAAATGCAGATTTATTGAGGTTAGATCTGAGAATTTAGAAGGTTAACCAATACAGATATATAAATATTAGCATGGTAAGCAATAACTAACCACATATGGTTCCCCTTGTCCTCCTCCACCTCTTTCTTATCTTTCTTTTTTAAAAAAACATACATTAGAATCTTATAATATATTCTCAGCATTCAGAAGAGGTTTACCTTAATTTAATCTGACTTGAACCACTAATTCAGAATACTCATTGTCTTATTAAGTACATCAGAGAGAGAGAGAGAGAAAACACCATCAGATTAACTCTCATGAACATCCTGATGATAGAGAAAGAATATCTAGCATTTCTCCAGAAATTTTGTGTAAATGTAAAAAAATAATTAGGTGGAACCTAATTCCAAAATAGAGTGAATAGTAAGGCTGTCTAAGGACCAGATTTGGATACTGTACTTGGTGCCTTGATTACAACACATTCATTATTATATTTCAGGATCTTCATTGGTGTTGACTTTTGAGGACATTTATTTTAACAGACATTTGGATAGAGTATTTAATTTATCACTTTTTGTTGTTGTGTAGTAACTCTTTTGAATTCATTCTTTTGTAGTTTTCAATGATTTTAAGTTGGTTGTTTATGTGAATAATTTGTTATCTTAGAAATCTTTGGACCAAAAATTGATGATAATGATGATGATGACGACGATGACAATAACAACAACAACAACAACAACACAGAGTTTGAAGGGACCTTGGAGGTCTTCTAGTCCAACTTCCTGCTTAGGAAGGAAATCTTACATCACTTCAGACAAATGGTTATCCAACATCTTCTTAAAAACTTCCTGTGTTAGAGCATTCACAACTTCTGGAGGCAAGTTGTTCCACTGATTAATTGTTCTAACTGTCAAGAAATTTTTCTTTAGTTCTAAGTTGCTTCTCTCCTTGTTTAGTTTTCACCCATTGCGTCTTGTTCTAACTCCAGGTTCTTTGGAGTTTGATTCCCTCTTCTTTGTGGCAACCCCTTCTTTAAGCATATAAAATATTGAAAGTATCTAAACATGATTTTTACCACAAAATACTATTGAATAGAAAGAGACAGAAAGGCATATCATTGACTTCTAGTCCACAACACTGTCTTAAGCAGGCTGATTTGGATATAACTCATATTATTGTAATTGGGTTTGTTCCCAGGTGAATTGAACTTCAAACCCATTATTATTGTAAGCAGTAAAAATAATCTTTAAAGGTTCTTAGGATATCTATTAATTAATTTTAGTCCCCTTCTGATTTTTGTTATAATTCAGGCATAGTCCAGAGTCTCTTCAAATAGTATATTCCCTAAAGTTTATGTACCATGTGTTTTCATATGTGAAGATTTTTTTATTGTTTCATAAGATTCTACCGATGGAGATTGTATAACTCTGTGTGCATTTATATTCATTTCTTTTAAAAAATATGTAACATGGAAAAATGTAGTCAAGTTGATTACAGTTGTTGAATTACTCAATAATTTATATGTTTGTCCTTGAATACATAACTGAGTTCCTTTTCATAGTTTTGAAACTATAGCTTTTACAATTATCTTTCTCGGAAGAAGAGAATACAGTGAGGTTTTTGTATGGGCGTATGTGGGTGTCAATCCTTTTAATGCTTTTATTGTGATGTTTAGGTCAAAGATCTATCAAACTTTGACAGAAAATCCTTGCCAGCACTGTTGTTTTCCTTTGTCCTTGTTCTAATCATTCTTTTTCACCATTCTTTTGTCTGCTGCTCTATCAATTTCTCTGTTAGATTGTGTGTGTTGATTGTCTATATCTTGTGCCTCAAAGTTGTACTGGCCAAGGTCATCCTGACAAGAGAAAACTAAGGCTATGTAAAACATACTTCAAAAATTGCCCTTAAAAACCAGGCTGGTTACATGTGATAGCAATTTTGCATATATTCACTTCAGAAGTGCAGCATTAGAATCCCTAAATAGCTGCTGGATATTGTGGAAATAAACATAGGGACAATTAGTGACTTCAAAAGAATAGTCTTCCAAAAGTAAAAAGAAAGAAAAGAAAAGAAAACCCAAATCAAAGTTTTCATCTACTGTATATTAGCTAAAGAAAACTGATAAGGGAACTTTTCACGTATCTGCTTTCCCCCCTCACCTTTCATAATATGTTGTAAAACTATAATTATGGGGCAAAGAAGCAACTTTTAGATACTTTGGATTATATTTCTATGCCATTGACCATGCTGGCTTGGAACTGAAGTCTGAATTATTGATTGATTGATTGGTTGGTTGGTTGATTTGATTTAGGTATTTCCTACTTTCAAATTACTTAGTGCTGTCCTAACTTATTACTAATCATCTTCTACAATATTACCTGATATTAAGCTTCAGGCAGTTTGCTGTGATTTTATTTACAGTAATATTTACATTTTTGTATGTGTTTTGTCGGGCTCTCTGGTAGAATCCTCCCAAAAATTTACAGGTACAAATTTCAGACACACACATGTTTGAAAATTCAAAACAATGTTCTTTATAATGAAAATTCACTTAAACCAAATCCTCTTTTGGTATAGCAAAGAGCACTCGTCTCCAAACAAACTGGTAATTTGTACAAGTCCCTTATCAGTTCTGTGATACTTATCTTGCAGCTGTGAGGTAATTCACAGTCCTTCTTCTTTCACAAAGTGAAATACACTTTGCTCTGGTTTAGTTTCAAAGCGGGGAAAAATCAGCACACAAAAGGTCAAAGTCAGTAAAGCAGTCACACAACGATCAGATAATCCTCCACAATGGCCAAACCCACAGGCTGCTATTTATAGCAGCCTCACTAATTACCACAGCCCCACCCAACCACAGGTGGCCTCATTTTCTTTGATAATAATCTCTCAGTTGTTGTTGCCTATGCATTGTTCTCTGCATGCATGGCTGCATCATTAACTCTTGTTCTGAATCCAAGGAGGAGCTAGATAATTGATCTCCTTCTGAGCTGTCTGCCCCACTCTCCTCCTCCCTGTCACTCATGTCTTCTTGGTCAGAGGAGCCTTCATCAGCAGATTCCACCAGGGGCAAAATGGGCCTGCAGCATGTGGATGTCTCCCCCACATCCACAGTCCTTGGGGCAGGAGCAGGGCCAGAGCTAACCACAACAGTATGGTAATCAATGAAGTTCTGAAATGATATTTGAAAGAGTAAAAGATTAATAATCAAACATTAATAAATAAAAGTCAAAAAAGATTTACAAAAAAAGTAATCTCCTCGATTACATAAGCCTGCCCTATTAGATCTTGCAGAAAAGGAACACTTGCGGTGGACTTACGTATATTACTTCTCTGCCACTGCACCCCCCCATCAGAAAATGTTGCAAAAACTTCAGAAGTCACATTATCATAATTACCAATTGTTAAATGCCTTAGGATCATGTAACTACCATTGCAATCTACTTTACCAGCCAATTCAGAAAATCAATGGGAAAGCCAACTGGGAAGGTTGCAAGCTGTGGCCCCCTGCTGAGGGATTCTCTTGTCTTTGGGGACTGGTTGAAAGAGCTCCCTGCCAATTTGTGACTGCTTAGATCTCTAAAGCCAAAATCCATGCAAGCACATAGCTTAAAATCCTTTTCTTTACTTCTCTATAGTATGAAGTAAAGTAATTCTCTATAAGTCTCTATAAAGACTTCCATAGAGATGGAGAAAGGAAGAATTGGGGGTGGGAGCAATCTGTGCGTAAATCTGGGAAGACACAAAGTTTGTAGTCCTTCTCCATCATGGATAGAGCCATCATTCAGGTTGGGTGTCTTCATCCATTCAGAATGAGGTCTGAGTCTATTAGCTTTTTTTGCTGGATCCCCCCCCCCCCCCCGATCCCAGTTTTAAATCTGTCCTCAGTTTAGACAGTTCCCTTCCTGAACTTGGCTTCCATTCTCATAATATTATTTTATAATTTTTATTTTATTTTTTAAAATACCTTGCCACTCTCAGAATTACTATTGCCAGAACAAGTGCTCCTTTCATCAGTGCTCAGCAGTCGAATCGCAGCTCCTGCTACCTTGTGCAATAGTGCCCATAATACCGCAGTGAAGGCATTGTCCATCTGGGCTTGCCCTGGTCTGTTTAAAATAAGCTGCTTTTCATCAAGAGGCTTTAGTCTCCCTGTTTTTCTGCACAATTATGGGGAAGAGAGATTTTGAAGTGTCTGCATGCTTGGATTTTGGCTGCTGAGATCCAGGCATGCCCAGAAATTGGGGTGCTTCTCTGCTCACCTCTGCAGAACTCACTGCAAAGATGAAAGAAAAGAACTCCAATCCTCATACCTGCTTCAGCCTGAGCAGTGAAATCCAAGCATACATGGAGCCCAAAGTCTCTCCCTCTCTGCATCTTCAGAGAGCCCAGTGGAAACAGAGAGATAAGGATTTTAAGATCCATACCTACTATATAAACAAAGCTTAAAATCTCTCCCTCTCTGCAAGGAGAGGGATACTATTCTCTTGATCAGTAGTATTGCTTAACTACTGCAATGAAATCATGGTTATTGAACAAAGTGGTCACATACATGTGGTGCTTTGTGATCGCTTCGTTTGACAACTGGGGGGGGGATCTTTTTTTAAAATTATCACATCTTCAATGTAGGGTTACACTCAGTAAATATTATTATAATGCTGTCATTTCTTGCACTGAAAATGATTTGCTTAAATTGTTTTAGGCAAATCATAAATCATAAAAATATTCAGGATGCTTGAAATCCTTTAGATAGTCCAGTACTACACCCATACTAGTTTCAAAACTTCTGACAGGTTTTGTTTGCTATGATATTGCTTATGATTTTGATATAATAGTAAAGAAGTTTCATGAAAAAATATTTAGTAGGAGAATATGGAAGTGACTGTGTCATTTAGACATATTCTAAATAAAGAACTAAGGGATAAACAACTCCTTTCATTGACAAAATATATGTGTTAATGAATATAATAAATTGTTATCTTTTTATAACAAAACAAAATGTGACAGTGTAACTCTGTCCAAAGATTAAGACTGCAGGGGGAAATTACATTTAAAAACTCAGGGGAAAACTGTATCCGTTATTCAGCCTGACACTGATTTAAAGAAAATGAAATTAAAGAAAGCAAATAAGTATCAGGGCAGCTTTGTTTATACTTACCAACTGTGTTTTAACAAAATGATACAAATGTAATCAGCCTAATGGGCTTTATGAATTTCTTCTTTTTAAAACATTTTTTTTTATTTTAAAATAAAAATTCAGGAACTGTGCTATATCAAGAAATATAAAGCTCTTAGAAAGATTCCTCTTAGCATGCTCATAGCACAAGAAACACGAATAAATGATAGATCTAAAGATTATGTGGAAATGCAGCAATTTGGGGTTTGGTAACATTTTCACAC
This sequence comes from Erythrolamprus reginae, assembly GCF_031021105.1. Taxonomy (NCBI): domain Eukaryota; kingdom Metazoa; phylum Chordata; class Lepidosauria; order Squamata; family Dipsadidae; genus Erythrolamprus; species Erythrolamprus reginae. Next base: position 131,921,743 of record NC_091951.1, read on the forward strand.
TGCATAATAGAAATGAATAATGAGATCTCTAACAAGCCAGAAATGCCATTATACGAAATGTGAAAGTTACTCTAGAGCAATACCTTTAAAGGTGCTTTTCTTACCTTCAACAAAACCTTTCTTTACTAAACTGTGTTAAGAAATCAGATAATTCTGGGGTCTCTGCCCCCACATTGAATTGGCCATTGTGCAATACACTACACATATTTCCAGCTCCATGCTATTCAAAAAGGTTTCTAATATTAAGGAAACAAACTCACTTTTTTTTTTTTTGGAAAACCACTATTAAAATCAATGTGTTCCCTGAAGAATTGTTTGAAACCTCTGCTCTTTATCAAAACATGCTTCAGAACAGATTGCTAGGATCACCAGAGTTTTACTCATTTCAGTCTATGTCATCCCACTAAGCCTTAAAATAATCAGAAAGCCAAATTAAATAGAGCTGCTTGACCTGAATATGAAATTATATGGGGAAGGAGCAATAGTTTTACATTCCATCTGAAATACTAGGCTAGTGATGGTGAATCTATTTTTCCTCGGGTTCCAAAAGAGCATGGACATGTGCTATCAATGCCTAGGGAGGGCAAAAATAGCTTTCCCCAGCCCTTAAAGGCCTTCTGGAGGCCAGAAACAGCCTGTTTGCCAACTTCTGGTGGGCCAGTAAGCTCATGTTTTAAACCCCCCCCCCAGCTCAAAAGGCTTCCCTGGAGCCGGGGAAGGATAAAAGCAACCACCCCCATCTCCCCCGGAGGCTCTCTGGAAGCCAAAAACACGCTCCCAGAGCTTCTGTGCGAGCCAAAGGCCAGCTGGCTGGCACATACATTCACGTTGGAGCTGAGCAAGGGCAACGGCTCGCGTGCCAGCAGACATGGCTCTGCGTGCCACTTGTGGCACCCGTGCCACAGGTTCTTCATCACTGTACTAGGCCATCATTTTTAATTGCTAGTGTCCCATTCCAAGTAAAGCAATATTTATGGTCTTTACCTTTTAGTGTCCTATAGGCGTGGTAGGTTGCTACTGGTACAGCCCAGATATACAAACCGGTAGCAGCAGTAGCGGGAGGATCTACGCACCCACACTGGATGCTTCTGTGCACATGCAGAAGCATTGTGTGCACACAAACTGGTAGCAAGAGGACTGTGAAAATATTTAAAGACCCTTCACATCCTAGTCACAAACTGCTTCAACTTCTATTCTCAAAACGATGCAATAGAACACTGCACACCATAACAACTAGACACCAGAACAATTTTTCCCCAAACGCCATAACTCTGCTAAAAAAATAATTTCATCAACATTGTCAAATTATTTACTAAATCTGCACTACTATTAATCTTCTCATTGTTCCCATCACCCATCTCCTCCTGCTAATGACCGTATGGCTGTAACTTGTTGCTTATATCCTTACAATTTATATTGACTGCTTCCTAATAGGAGTTGATTGCTTATTTATATCCAGACTCTCATTGAATGTTGTACCTGAGGCTGTTCATTCCTTCTTCTTGCCCATTCTTTTAAGTCTATATAAAATTTTGAAATAACATCCATTCATCCTTTGCTAGCTGTATTTATTTTGGAGAAAGTGGCGGTTGGGGGAAAAACTGTGATTGTTCTTAACTAGAGAACAGTGGGAAAATTATAACATTGAATCAGCTTTTAACCAGCTAGAGTTATTGACAATAACGTTTTAGAGATCAGAACCTCCTTTTCTTTCTTTTTCTTCTTTGCTAACCTTTATGCTAATGTTTATAATACCATACTCACTAGTCACATACATCCAGAAATTTATACACATTGAACCAATGAACAAACATTTTGTTATTATTTTTTCTCCCAACTCATAGCATATAACTTTGTGGTTCCTGGAAGGCAGAAACAGTATTAATGTCATTCATTTCTGATAACTCTATTAGATTTTCCTTGGATTTTGACTGTATTAAGAACAACCCTACCTCATTTAGCGGCTACATGGTTTAGTAACTACTTTGTGACAATATGCACATATATGATCACATTTTGTGCTGCTGACAAAAATAGCTGGCCAGACTGAAAGTAACATTGACATTGCTGCATGAGAGAACTTTATCTAAATGAGATGACAACAACCTATAATCTTTGAAGCATCTCTCCCTCGTTCCCTCTCTCTCTTTGTCTTCCTTAATCGTATTTCCATTTAGTGACTGTTTCATTAGTGACCATTCTGCTTCTTCTTCAAGAAACAGTCATTAAATGAAGAGCGATTGTACTCTCAGATAAACCATGATAATCTATTATGTGTATAATATGCCAACTAATGTCAATAATTTGGTCTGGAGTGATGTGTAACTTTTCATCTAGGATTATTTCTACCCCAGCTTACCAAAAACGAACTAAACTTTGTTTAAAGGCATTTGGTTGATGTTATTCTTTTATCTATAGTTACTGAATTTGACTTTCCTATCCATGTAATAATAATGAAACAAATAGGAAGGTGGAAGATTGAATATCTTTGGTAATTATGCACTATCGCTTTCTTTGGAAATCTGAAAAAAAAAACTTACACAGAAATTAAAATTGCATGGTAAAATTTAAGATTACACCAACAACTCCCGATTAACAGAGAATGGTGAAAAGAGAAGGAATCTATGTTTTTGAGCATTTTTAAAAAATTACCCATCAATACACTTTTCTTCTCTTAAAAAAATCAGTTGTACAAATCACTCATTTGTGTTTGTTTGTTTGTGTGTATTGTAATATCTTGAATATTACAATAAAACAAGATTTTTCTTCAAAGATTTTTAAGCAGTAATGAAAGTTTACTGTTTTCAGTAATAAAACTGAAAAAATTCTATATATATATATGTGTGTGTGTGTGTGTGTGTTTTTCTTATGTCGGATCACCCTGGTATATTTAAGGAACGTCACAGCTCCTTTTTTGCCTCTAGGCCCAACCCAGGACCACTTCAAGGCAGTTAATATATTCTGTATGTGTTAAATGTTTTTTTAGCTGGAATTTTAAAATTAAGGGAGACTAGGATGGTCCCATTTTGGCCTTGTTCTGGCCTCATCAGCTAGCCACACCCTTTCCTTTACTGGGATTCGATCTGGTGAACTCTGCCTTGTAAAGCAGAGAACTAGCAGTGTGAGCTATCAGATCAGAACCCTTCCAGCTCTGTACCAGGGAGGGGCTATATGTTTTTCTTATGTCGGATCACCCTGGTATATTTAAGGAACGTCACAGCTCCTTTTTTGCCTCTAGGCCCAACCCAGGACCACTTCAAGGCAGTTAATATATTTATAGCCGACAACTATATTCTGTATGTGTTAAATGTGACGTTCCTTAAATATACCAGGGTGATCCGACATAAGAAAAACATATAGCCCCTCCCTGGTACAGAGCTGGAAGGGTTCTGATCTGATAGCTCACACTGCTAGTTCTCTGCTTTACAAGGCAGAGTTCACCAGATCGAATCCCAGTAAAGGAAAGGGTGTGGCTAGCTGATGAGGCCAGAACAAGGCCGAAATGGGACCATCCTAGTCTCCCTTAATTTTAAAATTCCAGCTAAAAAAACATTTAACATATATATATATATATATATATATATATATATATATATATATATATATATATATATAAAGTTTGTAGACACAACAAGTAGAGTCATAGAGAGGTGCTGCCTCAGAAGGCATTTCTATCTTTTACTTTCTCTACAACAAGAAATATAAAGATTTCTACTAGGTCAACACTCTTTTATCAAACAGAGCAGACACAATCAATTAGGAGGATTACTGACTGTAAAGATCACAATTTTTGTCTAGAACTCTTCCAAAACAATACTATCTGCTATAATCTGCCAACCTGACAAATGAACAAGCTCTGAACAATTTATGGAATGCTTCTGAAAAACAATCCATAGAAAAAAAGATAAGTAGCATAACAACATGGAAGTTAACGTATATCCCTTCTGTACCAGGGCTGAATTAATTTCGTATCCAGCCAAAGGTGTGTAGAGTAGTAGGATAACACTTCCTAAGGTATATGACAAAGAACATTATTTTTTTAAATCCCAAGGTTTGTTTTAAATTAGACCCCCTGCAATTTGCATACTGAGCAAATAGATCAACAGATGATGCTGGTAATATGGCTCTGCAATACATCCTTCAACATCTTGAATCTCCAATGACCTACACTAGGGTCCTCTTTGTAGACTTCAGTTCAGCATTCAATACCATTGTATCGGACATTCTCTTAACCAAACTAAATCAGCTAGCGATACCTGAACACACTTGTAAGTGGATCACAAGCTTTCTAACAGACAGGAAGCAGCAGGTGAAGCTAGGAAAAATCACATCAGATACATATACAATTAGCACATGTGCCCCTTGAAGCTGTGTACTCTCACCACTTCTCTTCTCTCTGTACACTAATGACTGCATCTCAAACGATCCATATGTTAAACTACTGAAGTTTGAAGATGATGCAATGGTGATCAGACTCATTCGAGACAATGATGAATCCACATGCAGACGGGAAGTTGAACAACTATCCTTGTGGTGTGACCAGAACAATCTAGAACTGAACACACTCAAAACCGTAGAAATGGTGGTAGACTTTAGGAGAAATCCTTCCACCCTTCCACTTCTCACAATACTAGAAAACACAGTATCAACAGTAGAGACCTTCAAATTCCTAGGTTCTATCATATCTAAAGACCTAAAATGGTCACCTAACATCAAAAACATCATCAAAAAAGCACAACAAAGAATGTTCTTTCTGTGCCTGCTCAGGAAGCTCAAACTGCCCAAGGAGCTGCTGATACAGTTCTACAGAGGAATTATTGAATTATTGAGTCTGTCATCTGCACCTTTGGCTTTTGTTGCAACCCAACAGGACCGACACAGACTGCAAAAAAAAACAACCAATTTCTGCCAACCTGCCTTCCATTGAGGACCTGTTTACTGCACAAATCAGAAAGAGGGCGGGGAAAATATTTACTGACCCCTCACATCCTGGACATAAACTGTTTCAACTCCTACACTCAAAACGTCGCTACAGAGCACTGTACACCAAAACAACTAGACACAAGAACAGTTTTTTTCCGAACGCCATCATTCTACTAAACAAATAATTCCCTCAACACTGTCAGACTTTTTACTAAATCTTCACTTCTATTCTACTAGCTTTTCCTCATCATTCTTATCATCCATTTCCTCCCACTTAGGACTGTATGACTGTAACTTGTTGCTTGCATCCTAAGATATTTATTAATATTGATTGTTTCTTCATTGCTTATTTGATCCCTATGACAATCATTAAGTGTTGTACCACATGATTTTGACAAATGTATCTTTTTCTTTTATGTACGCTGAGAGCATATGCACCAAGACAAATTCCTTGTGTGTCCAATCACACTTGGCCAATAAAATTATATTCTATTATTATTATATTATTATAAATTAAGACCAAATTATTATTTTAATATGTTTAAAAATTGCTTGGCTACTAGTTACATATGTACAAAATTTATAGAAAATGATTTAAATTAATGTTGTTTTATTGCACCATTCCAAACAGCATTGTGATATGAAACTGTCCAAGCAAGTTGTTGTAATAACAACATTGTTAAATTGTAAGCAATTATTTACTATCAGATGGTCCTGGATGTGATCATCAGAAAGTTAAAGTTGTTTAATGTGTATGCATGCATGTATGTATGTATACATGCCTGCTATGGAAAAGGAATAATCTTTCAGATATCATTTATCTGAAAAGCAAATAATGTTGTAGGTGAGTTTAACTTAGAAGAAATGTTTAGCAAGTCATATGTTCAAATATTCAAAGTTTATTATCTTATCCTATGCTTTGTAAACCACTATCATTAGAAATGGATTGGGTACAACTATTTGTGTCTTTGTGTATGCTTCTGTATGTGCTTGTGTAGAACACAGTAGATGAATCTAATAAATGATACTGCATTGTATTTAGTCTATAAATAATGTTATGTATAAATTTTCACACAAAAATATTATTCTAGGAAGGTATGAGCCTGTAATTATTTGTCCACAAAACAACGTATTTTCAACTAGTATTTATGCTTGTATTGTGTAAGTAGCATGACAATGACTACAAATATGCTTTTCTTATTGATTTACTTATCTTTAGAATTCCATTAACTAAAAAATTACTAAAGAAAATTGCATTTAAAATGGCAAATTTAGAAGTTTAGATTTCAGACAAGCACTTCATTTTGAAAAATATTAAAATATGCAAGCCATGTGGAACAATAAAATAACGGAGGCACCGACAGCGGCTGGACATGTTGCTAGACACCATACATGCTGGCATTGCGCTGGGCATGGGTGTGGGGCTGGAGCTTCCATTCCGGCCCAGCCAGCAGGCAAGTGCCAGCCATGCAATGCCAGCATGTACGGCGTACAGCAACATGTCCAGCTGCCGCCATCGGTGCCTCTGTCCTGGAGTTCTGGCTCCCAGTCGACCACCCTGTTGCCGCCCAGCGGCTACTGCCCAGTGCCGCTTCTGCCACCGCCTTCCCGCTGCCACCGCCCTCCTGCTGGCCCCCAAAACTCACCTGCTGCCGCTGCCAAGGAAGCTCCAGCCAGGCGGGGCGCTGCAGCTGCCAGAAAACTTGGAAGGTGCAAAGAAGGAGGCTCAGCTTCCGGTCTCACAACTTTTTGCTCTTCACACTCTCAGCAAAAAGTTGCAAGACCAGAAGCTGAGCTTCCTTCTTCATGGCACACCTGACCATGTCTTGCGGCACACTAATGTGCCATGGCACACTGGTTGGGAAACACTGCTCCAGACAATGGCACATCATATCCAGTGCTTCACTGAACTGATGTAGGGTTGAGATATATAACTGGCTGTCATCGGCATATTGCTGATACCTCACCCTGTGTCATTAGATGATCTCACCCAGTTGTTTCATGTAGATGTTAAATAAGAGAGGAGAGAAGACTGAACTCTGAAGCAGCCTGCAAAAGAGGGGACTGGGGGGGTCGACCTCTGTCCTCCTATCAACACCAACTGTGACTAGCCAGAGAGATAGGGGGAGAACCACTATATCACAGTGCTTCCCACTCCCAACTCCTTTAGTCATCGCAGAGGGATACAATGGTCAATGGTATTGAAAGTTACTGAGAGATCAAGTAGCACCAAGATGCTCGCCATCAGAGTGACCAAAACAACTTCTCTGCTGTAGCTAGGTCTGAAGCCCAGTTGAAAAGAGTCTAGATAATTTATTTCATCCAATGACTGCAGGAGATGGAGTTCCATCACTTTCTCTACAATCTATCCTACAAAGTGTAGGTTGGAGACTGGATGAAAGTTCTTTAATTCAGGGAATCTGGATCCAGGGAAGGCTTCTCAAGGAGGGGCCTAACAACCACTTACTTTAATGGTTGCGGGAAGGACCCTTCCCTCAAGGAGGCATTAACCAAAACCTGGAGCCAGTTTCGTGTCACCTCCATGCTGGTCAAAACCAGCCATGTTTCAATAAACACATGGAGGAACTTGTCACTCCCATAGCCTTGTCCACATCCTCAGGAGTCACAGGGTCAAATTCATCCCACACAATAGGACTAAGACCTAGTCCTGTCATCTTGGTTTAAATTGACCACTCAGGATCCAGGTCCATCTGAATCTGGGCAACTTTATCTGACAGAAAGTGAAAAAATTCCTCAACTGTACCCTGCAAGGGCTCCTTCATTCAGTGGATGCAATAAGTGTGAAAAAATGTGAACATTTTGTCACCCGTATCACCACTAAGTAAGTTCTAATGAAGGGTCTTAATATTATTTGGTCAGATTCAGAGTTACCAGTTTTCCAAAATCGCTCTAGACATCTCTTCTGGTGCTTCATCTCCTAGAGCTCCTTGGTGAACCATGAAGCCTTCCTGGATCCACCACTACAGAGAGGTCCCAAAGGCGCAATCCGGTCCAGTGCCCTGGATGATGCCCTGTTCCAGGTGACCACCAGGGACTCAGCTGGATTGTGGACTGAGGATATATGTTTTTCTGTTGAGTCACCAGGTATTCCCAAATATGGGAGGGAGCTTACTGCTTCCTTTTGCCTTTCAGCCGCACCCCAGGGGTCATCCAGGGTATAAATAATATTTTCAAACTTTCATTTTTGCTGATGGCCCCTTTTGAAAGACAAAAGGAAGCAGTATGGTCCCTCCCATATTTGGGTATACCAGGTGACTTGACAGAAAAATATTTAATCCCTCCCCCGGCTCAGCTGATAAGGAGAACTTGTGGCTTAGAGGTTAAAAACACTACCTAACATGGCAAGCAGCCCAAATTCAAATCCCAGAAGGGAATGGTAACTGATGAGAGGTAAATAGCTTGAAATAGAACTATCCCTTTATTTCTTTATCAGCAAAAATATAAGTTTGAAATATAAATACACAAGTGGAAGTGGAAGTGAAGTAGAAGTAGAAGTAAAATCTTTTCTGGTACCCAAAGTAGTGACATTTATTGCAATTGTCCATTTTTTATTCAAAGTGCAATTTTACTGCTACACAAATAATAGTCAGGATTTGACCCAAGCGTGACAGTTTAGCAAAGCAGGAACAAAAAGGAGAACCAAATTATAGCCATTATTGAATTTTAGGGGGGGGGGGGGGGGAATAGCTGAAGTACACAATCCTTGACCAAAAACAGGCAATCTAGGCCACATGGAGCCTTCTAAATGACTTCTTTATTAAAAAACTCTTCTGGCATTATGATCCTACTTGGTATTATAGATTTGAATATGTGCTTTAGAGATTTGGGCCCAAGAACAATATGTGAAAGTAGAATATTAACCTTTTTTTTTCCTAAAAAGAAATTGGATGGAATGAAGAAAAAATAATAGAACCCTTACCTGCTATTGTAAAGACTCATATGCTTTGTTGACTTAGGAACTATTCAGTTGAGCCTATCATTTATCTTTAGTATAGATTTGAAATCAGCCGCAAAGCAAGTCTAAAATCTCAATTATGTGAATAGAGTCTGAAAATTCCATTTATAGGGCTCCAAGTGGCAATAGCATTTATACTATGAGGCAGCTACCAAGTAAAATCACTTGTATTCTGTCATTGGTTCTCCTTTCTTTCTTTCTTTCTTTCTTTCTTTCTTTCTTTCTTTCTTTCCTTTTTTCTCATGCACTCATACATACGGAGGCAGTCTTAAAAGAAAACAGAAATTCTTCAGTTAAGGACACATTATTATTCCTACTTTCCCTCCTTCTCAATGTTCTGTCGGGCTCTCTGGTAGAATCCTCCCCAAAATTCACAGGTACAAATTTCAGACACACACACGTTTGAAAATTCAAAACAATGTTCTTTATAATTAAAATTTACTTAAACTAAGCCCTCTTTTGGTATAGCAAAGAGCACTAGTCTCCAAACAAACTGGTAATTTATACAAATCCCTTATCAGTCCTGTGATACTTAGCTTGCAGCTGTGAGGCAATTCAAAGTCCTTCTTTCTCAAAGTGAAACACACTTTGCTCTGGTTTAGTTTCAAAGCAGGGAAAAATCAGCACACAAAAAGTCAGAGTCAGTAACGCAGTCATGAAACACAATGATCAGATAATACTCCACAATGGCCAAACCCACAGGCTGCTATTTATAGCAGCCTCACTAATTACCACAGCCCCACCCAACCACAGGTGGCCTCATTTTCTTTGATAATAATCTCTCAGTTGTTGTTGCCTATGCATTGCTCTCCGTATGTGTGGCTGTATCATTAACTCTTGTTCTGAATCCAAGGAGGAGCTAGATAATTGATCTCCTTCTGAGCTGTCTGCCACACTCTCCTCCTCCCTGTCACTCATGTCTTCTTGGTCAGAGGAGCCTTCATCATCAGATTCCACCGGGGGCAAAACAGGCCTGCAGCATGTGGATGTCTCCCCCACATCCACAGTCCTTGGGGCAGGAGCTGGGCCAGAGCTAACCACAACACTCAGGTTATTGCTCATCTATGCCACCCTTTTTTATTTCAAGAAATGTTAAATCAAACTCCAAATTAGGTTCAAACACACACACACAAACAAACACTTTCTCACACACACACAGGTGTGTGTGCATATATACATATATACATATATTCAACGATATATTTGTATATGTGCATATATGCCTATTTATCTATCATCTAACTATTTACTTCCAACAAAGGTGAGGTGGGGTTTTTTTGTTTTTGTTTTTCTAAAGAAATTGCTAAGAATCCATTGTGAAGGAAAATCTTTCTATGAATTTGATCAGGAAACAGAAGACAGATTTTGAGGCAGCATTAGCTTTCATGCAATAAAAGGGGAAAGTAAATTAACACAATTGAATATGTTGGCTGCGAAGCTGAAATAACCTGGAGCACGGTGGCTAACTTTAAATCTTTTATTCCAACAGGAGTCTAACTATACGCTGATACACTTTCACTCGTACGTGAGCTAGAGAAGAGCGCGTAACACCAGTGGCACTCTCCTTTTATACTTTCTCGCCCAGCAACAAAGACACTTGACAGCGCTACAATTTTGGCGCCAAGCCGCGGCAGCCAATGAGGATCAGGTAAACAACTTCTAATACATACAGCTTATTCTGCTTAACAACTCCATAGTTTTAACTCTACCCCAGTAACAGAATCTTCTGGACATAACACTCCTTCCCCTTTTGGTTTGTTTTTTTGTAGGTTTATTCGGACAGACAAGTGATAAAGTCCTCGAGCTGGGCAGGCTTCCTAGGAGTCCGTTCTGACCGGCGCGGCTCGTTCAGGACTTGGACATCCACGGAGGACGATGGTTCCTCCGGTACCACAGGTGATGAACTTCCACGACTTGAACTGGGCAGAGCTGAGGCAGCGCTGGAATGGTCAGTGAACCCCAGTAAATCCCAATCAATTTGCTCTTGGCCACGGCTGGGTCGGTTATAACTCCCTGTCGGGAGTGAAGGATTAGAAACCCCATTACTCTGATTGGCCAGTTTTTCTCTGAGACTGGCTGTTTCCAGCCTCCCTCTTATATGGTCTATATGCCTCCTCCAGAGGCGTCCATCACTCAGTGTAATCATATAAGTTTTAGGACCTGTCTTCTCAGTCACATTCCCAGTCTCCCACTGGTTGCCTCTATCAAAAGTTTTTACAAAAACAGTTTGACCCACAGACACTGACCGTTCAGGGGATGTTACACAATCAGGTTTCACATTAATATAAAATGGATGTAACCTATCCAGAGGAGATCTCAACCTCCTACCCATAAGCAGCTCAGCTGGGCTTTTGTTAGTTGATGCACTAGGGGTTATGTGCTGAGATAGCAGGAAATTGTCCAATTGTTCTTGTATGTTTCCTGGGTGAGATCTTTTTATGGCCTCTTTGGCCACACGAACATATCTCTCTGCCATCCCGTTAGCCCAAGCTGCATGGGGCGATACTAATGCATGCCTTATTCCCAGTTGTGCTAGTAATAGTTCCATCTGTCGGGAGGTGAATTGGGGTCCATTGTCCGACACCAGGACATCTGGACACCCATGGGTGGCAAACACCCTCCTCAGGGCCTGAATGATAGCACAGGAAGTAGTGGACCCTAGCAAGACAATGTCCAGCCATTTGGAATATGCATCTACAACTATTAGGAACATATTTGTGCCCATAGGTCCGGCCAGGTCCATATGTAGCCTTGACCATGGCCCTTGGGGTGTATCCCACTGCATAGGGGCGGTCTTGGGGGGATTGGGTCTAGTTTCTTGACAAGGAATACAGGTTGCAACCCAATCTTCTATTTCCTTATCTAACCCTGGCCACCAGAGATACCCTCTAGCCAGGGCTTTCATCCTGACCACCCCTGGGTGGCCCTGGTGTAGCATGTTCATAACCTTAGGTCTTAGTGCATTGGGTATGACCACCCTATCGCCCCACAATATACAATCTTTCAAGACAGAGAGTTCTAGCCTATTTTTAAACTCTAACACTGAGTGGTCTTCCCCATTTGGTGGCCACCCTTTCAGTATATATTGGAGGACCTTCCCTAAGATTACGTCATTCCTATTTTCTATGGCCACTTCTTTAGCAGTAATGATAGATGGCGTGACTAAATCAATGAGGAGGACATCCCCTACAGGGGCAGGGTCCTCCACCCTCTGGCCTAATGGACAACGGCTTAGTCCATCAGCATGGTTGATTAGTGTCCCCCCCCCCCTTATATACAAGTTCATAGTCATACCCAGACAAAAAAATGGCCCAATGGGTCATTCTAGGGGACACAAAAGGTGGTGTTGGTCTTCCTGTAGCTAAAAGACCTAATAAAGGCTTATGATCTGTGACCAATTGAAATAGCCTACCCAATAAATAATGATGGAACTTTTTTACACCTGCTACCAAGGCCAGGGCTTCTTTATCTATCTGGGCATAATTTCTTTCAGCCAGGGACAACGTTCTTGAGAAGTAGGCCACTGGGGCTTCCTGGCCATTTGGTAATATGTAGGCCAGGACCCCTCCCACCCCATAAGGGGATGCATCGCAGGTAAGCCTTATTTATTTATTTTATTTATTTATTTATTTAGATTTGTATGCCGCCCCTCTCCGCAGACGCGGGGCGGCTCACAACAAAGTGAAAAACAATTTATAACAAATCTAAATTTCTACTAAAAACATTTTAAAAACCCCATTTTCTAAACACACATACATACACACATACCATTCATAAATTGTATATGCCCGGGGGAGATGTCTCAGTTCCCCCATGCCTGACGACACAGGTGGGTCTTAAGGAGCTTACGAAAGGCAAGTAGGGGCAGTTTTAATCTCCGGGGGGAGTTGGTTCCAGAGAGTCGGGGCCGCCACAGAGAAGGCTCTTCCCCTGGGGCCCGCCAACCGACATTGTTTAGTTGACGGGACCCGGAGAAGACCCACTCTGTGGGACCTAATCGGTCGCTGGGATTCGTGCGGCAGCAGGCGGTCTTGGAGATATTCTGGTCCAGTGCCATGAAGGGCTTTAAAGGTCATAACCAACACTTTGAATTGTGACCGGAAGTTGATTGGCAACCAATGCAGACTGCGGAGTGTTGGTGAAACATGGGCATACCTAGGTAGGCCCATGACTGCTCTCGCAGCTGCATTCTGCACGATCTGAAGTTTCCGAACACTTTTCAAAGGTAGCCCCATGTAGAGAGCATTACAGTAGTCGAACCTCGAGGTGATGAGGGCAATGCTGAGCTATATTGGACAACTACACTTCAAGAGGTCAAAAGGTCTTTGATAGTTTGGAAAGCCTGTTGTTCAGTCTCACCCCATCTCCATGGCGCTCCCTTGTGGAGAAGACAATGAAGCGGTTCAGCTGCGGAGGCCTTCTGTTTTAGGAAAACAGAGTAAAAATTCAATAGGCCCAAGAAGGCTTGCAGCTCAGATCTAGATTTAGGGGCAGGGGCTTCCTCAGTGGGGTGTATGCCCTCCTTTTTCCTCAGTGGGGTGTATGCCCTCCTTATCTATTCGGAATCCCAGGAAGTCCACTGAGGGAGTGCCCCAAACACACTTCTCAGGTTTCAGTCTCAACCCCTTATCTTGAAGCCTGGCTAACACCTGTCTAATCCTGTGGTGCAGTTGGTCTGGAGTGTCCCCTGAAATTAAAATGTCATCAATTCTTGATAGTAATTGCTCCATGAGATGTTGAAATATATCTGGTGCCACACTCACCCCAAATTGTAACCTCATACACTTAAAGGCTCCCCTATGGGTCACAATCGTTTGCGCCAGGGCAGTGGCTTCATCCACCGGTAACTGTTGGTATGCTTGCGCAAGGTCCAGCTTGGCAAATATTGTCCCAGACCCCAGGGTATGCAGTAGTTGTTGCACAACAGGTATAGGATAAGAATTGTGCTGCAAAGCTTTGTTTAAAGTCGACTTATAGTCAGCACAAACCCTAAGGGACCCATCAGGCTTCAGGGGAGTAACAATCGGGGTCTCCCAGGGAGCATGCTCTATTGGGATTAAGATACCTTGAGCCTGAAGCTTATTCAATTGGGCATCTAGTTTACCCAGTAGGGGTAAAGGCACCCTGTGAGGCTTTAAATGGACAGGAGGAACAGCAGGGTCTAACAAAAAAGAAATGGGTGGCCCCTTATATGTGCCCAATCCTGGCCTGAAAACTTCAGGAAATTCTTCCACAAAGTTGGGCTCTCTTATGTGAGTCAGTTTGTGTAGACCCGTGACAGCCAACCCCAAAGGTGCCATCCAATCCAACCCCAGGAGGGAATGATTCGCACCCTCTATGACTAAAATGGGTAAAGAGCAATTAACATTCCTAAAGGTGACAGGCACCACAGTGCTCCCCAAAACACAAATAGGGTGTCCTTGGAAGTCCTTAATTGCAATGTCCAATGGCTTAAGAGTGTTCAGGGACAGCGAAGGCAAATAAAGTCTGAGTTTATGCCATGGCGTCAGAGTGAACTTAGAGCCAGTGTCCAGCTCCATGTGGCATGGTCGTCTATTCAAAAGGATAGGGACGATTATTTTATTAGGGCCCGAAGGGTAGGTGCCAATGTCTGTAGTTGACCTGTTACCTCGGGTGCCGTCCCTTGATGCGATGTTCCACGGTCGCCGGTTCCCTCTCCATTGCTGTCGGAACGGCCGGTAGTCGCATTGTGGCTGATAGGCGCGCTGATTTTCTTGATTGAAGGGCACATCCTCAGGCAGGATTGCTCGGCAGACCGCCGCGATGTGGCCTCTTTTGTCGCAGCGGCGGCAGAAGGCATCTTTGAATGGGCATCTAGAGCGGGCATGTTGGCCGCGACAACCGGCACACGCTGGAAAGGTTGGACGAGCTGGTCTGGATTGTGGAGCCCTCAGCTAGCAGCAATGGTCATCGCAGGGGGTGATCTCCGATGCGCTGTAGTCATGTTGGTCATTGGAGGTGGCACGAGATGCCTCAGCAATTTTAAAAACGGTGGCCAGTTTATCATTAGATTTGAGGTCTGCAGCCGCAGCCTCTGCCACCTCAGCTGTTTGAGCAGCCTTAATGACATCCTGTAACGAGGAGTCATCTGCCGCTAATAACTTATTTCTGATGGAGACATTTTGCATACCAAAAATAATGGCATCTGTTAATCTAGCCTCCGGATTGTCAAATTGACATTTAGATAAAATTGTGCGGAGGCGAGTCGCAAATTGGTTTATCGATTCTCCCTCAGCCTGAGCCATCCGGGAGAATTGATGCCTAAAGACTCTGGCTGGTTTAGTTGGCTTGAAATGAGCAGCCAATTTAGCAATAAGTGTATCCCACGAAACCGAATTTGCCGGTTCCGGGTCTGTTAGAGTCTCAGCCAGGTCGAATATTTGCGTTCCGCAATAATTAAAAAATAAAGCCTTTTTCCGGCCACTGTCGGCATCTTTCATGCCGGCAGCTTCCAAAAAAATTTTGAATTAACCATGTAGGCTGTCCAGGTTGACCACTCCGGATCAAACAATTCCGGCGGTTGGATGATCGATGGGGTCGCCATAATAGATTTTTTTTAAAAAAAAATTCATCTCCGGACCCTCGTCGCCAGTGAAATAACCTGGAACAGGGTGGCTAATTTTAAATCTTTTATTCCAACAGGAGTCTAACTATACGCTGATACACTTTCACTCGTACGCGAGCTAGAGAAGAGCGCGTAACACCAGTGGCACTCTCCTTTTATACTTTCTCGCCCGGCAACAGAAGACGCTTGACAGCGCTACAATTTTGGCGCCAAGCCGCGGCAGCCAATGAGGATCAGGTAAACAACTTCTAATACATACAGCTTATTCTGCTTAACAACTCCATAGTTTTAACTTTACCCCAGTAACAGAATCTTCTGGACATAACAGAATAGATGAATTTGATCAGGAAACAGAAGACAGGTTTTGAGGCAGCATTAGCTTTCATGCAATAAAAGGGGAAAGTAAATTAACACAATTGAATATGTTGGCTGTGAAGCTATCTATGAAGTGTGTGCTAAATGTAAGGAATGTTATTTAATTAGCAGTAATATATTATCATAAATAATATTTCACAGAATATATGGATTATTTTAAAACTTCAATAGCAATTGCAAGGATTTATTGATTTGTTTTAACATGTTAAACATTTGATATTTATTATGGATATTATAATACACTAATTGCTAGCCCAGGAATATTTAGTAGTAGGGAAATTATTTTAACATTGAATTGTCACCCAGAAGGGCTTTGGGTTTGTTCAATATATTTTAGAGGCGTTACTGTTTTCATCGCTAAGATTTCATTTCCTTCAATCTCAGATTTTGATGAAATCTATTTGTTAGTTCCTCATCTTCCAGAGAAAGCTACCAACAAGTATCAGGCAAAATGCAGCTGTCTTATATCAAGTAATTCATTTCTGTCAAGATTAAACACTGTTTTTCCTTGGACATAAGATGACTGATATTGTTCTGTAAAATCCAAAAGAAACTATATTTCTGTAGAAGTCTTGGATATTACTTTCTCTTTAAAGTTCTTTACAAATAGTAAATGTACTGTCAATCACTCGCAAAGAAATAGACCTCATCATTGATTAATCTACTGTGAAATCAGATATTTTCCACATACAAAAATAAAATTCTTTAAAACTTTTTATGATGCTTTTATACAAAATGTTAACTTCCACGAGAGAGTAGGAATTTCACTAGTTTGGCTCACAGTGTTCAGTTTAAACATAAACACATCCTTATTATACAGCTAGTCCTCAATTTACAATCACAACTGAGCCCAAAATTTCCATTGCTAAGCAAGATAGTTGTTAAATGAGTTGTACTTCATTTTGCAACTTTTGCCACAGTTATTAAGTGAATCATTTTTCTGCGATAGTTTATTCCGAACCTGGTTTTTAAAGTCTTCTATTGGTGCACTCATCACCACTGTTATTGAGTCCATTCGTCTCGCTACTGATCATCCTCTTGTCTTTCCGTCTACCTTTCCCAGCATTAGGGATTTTCCCAGAGAGTTAGGTCTTCTCATAATATGTCCAAAGTATGATAATTTACTGGCAGCCCATGGGCCAGATGTGTCAAATGCAGGCCACACCCACCCCAGCTCCCTGAAGGCAAAAACCATTGTGACACATTACATGACTTCAACGTGACATGACAAGTTTGATAATGGGGTCTAAAAAATCAAAAGTGTCAATACCCTTTCTATCCCGGTTATTTGACATCCAACTTTCATTTGCATAGAAAGAATACCATGGCTTGAATAAGTGTGATTTTTGAAAGTAGTTGTAAGTACAGTAGATGCACTGTGGGATTTGAATCTTTTGCAAGGCCTCCATTATCATTCTGCAAGTGTGACATATTTCTTGACTGCTTACTCCTTTACTCTTGATGATTGATCATAAAAGGTAGAAGCTAAATCAATTACTGGTGGAACAAACAGTTCTAAGTATGGTTGTTATATCTGTTGTTATTTGTTTGGTCATCTTTATATGTAATTTCAATCCTTTTTTAAAAAAACTGTGCTGACTTTTAGTACTAGGGCTTGCAGATCCTTTGCATGTTTGGCTATGGTGGTGTTATCAGAATAGTGTTATCGATATTCTTCCAATTTTAAAATGCCCAGCTGGCAAC